>NW_026136715.1:10806939-11406939 GCF_905237075.1 Dicentrarchus labrax
ACTGCACTATTAACACAGTATATGCTCTTATTTAAATAATAAAATCATGTTTTAACCCTTGTTTACTTTCCACCCCTGTGACAGATGGAATGCCATAGTGGTGAGATGTACCGTTGCCTTGCAGAAACAAATGGTTAATGTACGACTGATGAGAGAAAAAAAAAAAAAAAAAAATTACGCCAGCAGCCAAAATCCACTCTTTCAGGTCAAATGGTTCAGTCGGACACAGCCTCTTTTTGATAGGACAACTGATGCGTTGGACAGCACAAGAGTTGGCAGTGTTGTAGCCTTGTGCTCAAAAGAAAGGCAGTGTCCAGAGCCATATATACTGTACATAGTTCTTTCTACAGTATATGCCTCTGGTAGTGTTCTGATCAGAATGTAGCAATTAATATGTGAAGGCTTGAGGCTTTAAAAGTGCAATTTAACCCCTCCACAAAGCTTTGATCGTGGCCTTGCCACAAGCCTTATCTCTGATGTGTGCAACAGGAGCAAGCTGAAAAGTTGAACAAAGTTACAAAACAAATCACCAAGCAACAGATAGAAGTTACCAGGCAAAGTATAAACATAAATCACCAATCAAACTCTGAAGTCACTACTGCTCAATGTTCTTTCAACTTGGCTATCCTATTACTCAGCATACACTGTATGTAAAAATGTTTTGTGCAATCACAAGTTTAAGTCTGATGTTTTTCTTTTCTTTTTTAATTATTTGATGTTTAAAGCTTGATTTTTTTTTTTTTATGCTGCTATTGTCTGAGGTGATTCCACTGTACAGTTAATTCTATACACATAAGATGGTACGTAGAAGAACAACCTCTTCAAATTAAAATAACAAATGAGACGCTCACAAAGCAGTGTTATTGCCTTGTTGAAATGTTGTGAATTTTTATTTCCCAGGTTGCTTTAGATGACAGCCTTTTTTTTGTTGTTTTCATTTTCTTTCCAGTTATATATATATATATATATATATATATATATATATATATATTGCAAAATTTCAAATGATACTTGATGCGGGAGATTTGCACAACATATAGTCTCCCTTAATTCTAACCTGTGTTTAAGAGTTTCCTACATTGTATATAGTGGGTTTCACCGCCTGTACTTTTTTATCACTGACAAGCATGGCCAACTTTTCATGTTCCACAAAGCAAAGATAAACAATACAGCTACTATGGTTAGAAATTTCACATTTCCACAACACATTTGAGAGGTTTCAGCACCCCAATCCTGCCAAGCTGTGAATTGTACAGTTTTCTTGTAGTTTATATTTGTACATTTTGTTTGTTTGACTGTTTAGGGGTGTTGGTTGGCGGTGGTGGAGGGGTTGCTTTGATGTATATTATTCCATCAATTCGGTTTGAATTGGACTTTTATAGGATATTATGCAGAGTCTTCTGCTTTGGTGAAATACTTCCAGTAGTAAGAGATTTCTGTTCTCTGTCACTTGTACCTGGTATGTTTTGTTCCACCTCCCTCGCTGCTAACTCATGGGGAGCAGAGGAGGGAGTAACTATTGTCGCCATATTCATTTTGGATGCAGTGATCGACGGGAGAAGATGAAATGCAGAGAGGAAGGTGCAGTCCTCTTAACGCTTCCCTTCTCTGCTCATCTCACTTCTCTCCGGACAACATTGCCCCCTGGTGAATATGCTGATTGTCAAAGGCTTGTATTTAAACTGTGGGATTGCTTCTGCCTGCTGTATGTCCCACTGCATTACCCCACCCTACCCTGCTGCACTCAAAAGAATCACAGACTGTATGTTGAGAGAGATAATAAATATTATTTTGTGCTTGAAGGTATGTTTCATTGTTGTTTTTATTTCTAGAGGGCTATATCACAATAAAAAAAAAAAAGTATACTTCTGATTATTTATAAGCTTATGTAGATAAACACAAATTCCATCAATAAATGATACATCAGGAGTGGTTTTAATTTTTTGTTGCTATATATTGATGGACTTATTTGAAAGTGTGACGTGCACTCGGACCAGACTTGGATGTTTTCACGCTCAGTCCTGCCGACATCTTTGAAACAAAGCCGCAGATTCGCAACATTCAACACAAAATAACCTATGGGGGGAATAATCGATTGGGTAGAAATCGATTAAAACAAATTATTAAATAGTCGTTTGGAACATAATATCTTATCCTATCACCAAATCTCGGCTCAAGTGTGCATACAGGGCCCTATTTTTAAAACCAAAGCCGAGAAATATAGACCCTGCTCCGTGTGGCGAATGTGTCAACCCGCGTCTGCGGCGTAACGTTACAGCAACGGTTGCCCCTTTTGTTCAACCGAGTTCCTGAATTATTCCCAACACAATGAAATGATCGGGATATTATACTGTTTCATAAAAACATCTCACTTGGTAATTTTTTACGCTTCCCGCGATCTCACCTGGGACTATCCAATGAATTAAAATCGATCTACAACCCTTCCGATCTGGTGTGAGGTTTCCGAAGCACGCAGTCTTGAGGAACGTGGAGTAGTAAGTGTTTATAACGTTGGTACAGATTCTGTGGCGTTAAAACGGGCTGAAGACTCGGTTATTTATGTGGGAAAACTGGGTCACATCTTTGACAGTTAAATCTAATGTTAATCTGCGGTCATTTTAGTACTCCATCTTAACCCACTGTGCCCTGGAAACACGAAGTAGTAAAAGCCCCCTTGATGCATTAAGCATGCCTTGCTATTTTCCTCGTATCGCTCAACATTTTTTAAGTTATTTCACCACAGGGAAGAACTAATTGGTTGATCGACCCTAGCTGTTTAATGAACTACTTTGTCCTGCTCTCCCACATGCTGTAGTAGTCTGCTAATCTCATGAAATCACACGTTATACTGTCATTTTGCTGCTCAGTATCTGAGACTCACAGGGTGAGGTCATTGTGGAGGGAAACACTCACCTACCTAAAGAGGACTGAATGGTCATCTGAGTTACAGTCAGGCTGCTGTTGTATGTAACTTTAAACACTCTTTGTTTGTTATTTGTTATTAATTGTGCTTTTAAAAAAATGCTCTGAGGTCAAAGTGACACCTCTCTTTGTGTAGCTAACGTCTTAACGCGAATTAAACCAACCTACTTCACGTTGCTGGGCTCAGTGAAATCACTGTGTGCGTCCGATTCAGACATAAAATATAATGAACAGAAGCTAACGAGAGCTAGTTTGTAACGTTAACTCGTGACTGGTACCGGTGTGCTGCATCCTCTGTAGCTCTGCTGTTTGCACAATGGTTTGGTGTTGTTGTTTGCTAGCTGCTGTTAGCATGCTGGCTAGCAGCGTCAGGCTGCAATGTTTCATTGTTTGAGGAGGAAGCATCAGCAAAATGCTAAGGCTAACGTTAGCTGGATTTAAATGCATTATAAGTCGTATGTTTGGCTTTGGGATATTCACACTGAATCGTGTCCTGCGCTTTGTTTGCATTAGCCAGATTTTGTTGTAACTCATTGGCTGTAAACAAGCTTGAAACTGTCAACTAGACTCACTGTTGTGCCGTTTGTGTCACTGCACGTTAACTGAATTTACCCGTACGTTAGTTAGACAGGGACACAAGCAAACATATTGACCTGAACTGCACCTGCTATTGGGTACCCGAACATAATAACATGTTTGCTACTGGGAATGAGGGGCATGGTCACGTGACTACCATAACAGGTGCACAATGTGCAGGCACGACTTGTCTAGACTGCTGTCCAACTACTAAAGTCCCAGTGACAGTAGGTGGTATCTAATTAATGAAACGTTATTGTAATCAGAATTCAATCTCTGGAATTGATCCTCCCATGGTCCTCCTTTTGTGTTCCCCTCTGTCAGATGTAAACTTGAACAGCATCTGTCCCAGCAGTGGCTGTTGGCACAATGGGGCTGGACTTTGATGTAAAGACATTCTGTCACAATCTGCGGGCCACCAAGCCCCCTTACGAGTGCCCCGTGGAGACTTGCCGTAAGGTCTACAAGAGCTACAGTGGCATTGAGTATCACCTTTACCACTATGACCATGACAACCCAGCTCCTGCACAGACTGTCCCCCAGAAGAAGAGAAAGGGACGGCCTCCACGCGCCTCGTTGGCCGGGTCAGGGGATACGGACGATGGTGGAGGTAATGGAGGTGGAGGACCGGGGCATGGGGGGAACACGCCTGGTAGCCCCAACCGGTCGGAGCGCTCTCACTCCCCTGGCAGAGAGACTATGACCTATGCCCAGGCACAGCGCATGGTGGAGCTGGATATCCAAGGACGGATCCACCGCATTAGCATCTTTGAGAACATTGACGTGGTGTCAGAGGAAGACAGCGATGCGGAGGATGCTCCACCATCTGGTACTGGTGGTAGTGGTGGAGGAGTGTGTAACGGTAGTGATGGTGGAGGTGGAGGTAGCGAGGTAGGAGGCAGTGGCAAGGACCGCCCAGATATCCCATCTTCCAATGGGGGCAAATCCACTCCAAAGTCTGGGAAGCATAAGAGTAAAGAAAAGAAGAAGGATGGCTCATCTCATCATCACAGCGCTCAGTCTGGTCCTGCAGTGAAGCTCCCAGAGGCGGTTTTCAGAGAACTGGACCAAGAGAGACCTGATGCTCCTCCTCGGCCATCATCTTACTACAGGTCAGCACTGAGAATTATGATCTGATTCATTAACAATTACATAGGGGGTGTGAGAATTAAAAGCAGGATTATTGCTAAGTACATGGCAGTAATGTTGTGCATGTATAGAAGAAGCATCTTGTTTATACAGAAAATAGATTTAGTGAGTTGTAAATATTCGAAGCACACATTTACAGTCAGTCACTAGTTTGTTTGCAGTTACACAGCTCATTGTTGTGCATGTGTCAAGTCATTAATTTGACTCTGATTCCTCATATTCTGTCATTATTTCCTCTTTTTTTTAAGAATGTTGAAGTTGGTGCTAATCCTATGTCCCCAATTAATTACCGTTCTTTTCTGTCCACATACTATTATGTTATAAGATGAACACATTTTTGACTTTTTTCCAACTCTGGTGCTCAGGTACATTGATAAGTCTGTGGAGGAGTTGGATGAGGAGGTAGAGTATGACATTGATGAGGAGGACTACATCTGGCTTGACATCATGAACGACAAGCGGCGGCGTGACGGTGTGACACCCATCCCTCAGGAGGTCTTTGAGTATCTCATGGACCGCCTAGAGAAGGAGTCCTACTTCGAGAGCCACAACAAGGTACCTGGACATGGAGAATGAGGGGGAAATAATATTTTAACACTGAAATGTTTATCAAATGCATCCAACTCTGATGTCCTTATCTTCCTTTCTCCCAGGCAGACCCCAGTACCCTAATCGATGAAGATGCTGTGTGCTGCATCTGCAACGATGGAGAGTGTCAGAACAGCAATGTGATCCTGTTCTGTGACATGTGTAACCTGGCGGTACACCAAGAGTGCTACGGTGTTCCCTACATCCCAGAGGGCCAGTGGTTATGTCGTCGCTGTCTGCAGTCGCCAAGTAGAGCTGTGGACTGTGCTCTCTGTCCCAACAAGGGAGGAGCTTTCAAACAGACAGACGATGCACGCTGGGCACATGTAGTGTGTGCCCTTTGGATCCCAGAGGTAAATCCACACACCGTTACATGCATTCTCGATCAGAACAGATATTGCAGCTATTGAGGTGCTCTGCACTGTGCCATGTTTATTTGTGTTGCACACAGCTTTCAGTATTAGTCTGTTTCCTTCAGAATCAAAGTTGCTTTACTTTTCTGCAGGTTTCCATGGTTCAGTCAGTCTGTTATCTCATTATTACTCTTTGTTTAGAGTATTGCAGTTAAGTGAGTTTTTGCTGCCTTTCCTCAGGTCTGCTTCGCTAACACAGTCTTTCTGGAGCCAATCGATAGTATTGAGCACATTCCTCCTGCACGCTGGAAGCTCACCTGCTACATCTGCAAGCAGCGTGGTTCAGGCGCCTGCATACAGTGTCACAAAGCCAACTGTTACACAGCCTTCCACGTCACCTGTGCCCAGCAGGCGGGCCTCTATATGAAAATGGAGCCTGTCAGAGAGACTGGGGCCAATGGCACCTCTTTCAGCGTCCGCAAGACGGCCTACTGTGACATCCACACGCCCCCAGGATCAGCCCGACCTTTGGCGGGGGTAGGCGGGGCCAGCATGGGCTCATCTCACAGTGAAGGAGAGCTGGAGGAGGATGACGAGCCCAGCATCGGCCCTGATGAGGACTCCAAGGGCTGGAGCTCTGAGCGCGCCAAGAGGGCGAAGGCCAAGTCCAGGCTGAAGATGAAAAGAGCGAGGAAGATCTTAGCTGAGAGGAGAGCTGCTGCACCAGTGGTGTCTGTGCCCTGCATACCTCCCCACAGGTACTACCACTCAACCTTTTACCTGTTCTGTATGTGCTTCACAGCTCCAAGCTGCACATATTCCTGTTAATTTTGGATGATTTGGGTCCCTTTTCTGTTTTGTTTTTTTCACTGCAATCTCCAGTAGATCTGCTGTTCTGTAAATCACCCTTCTCCTCGAACAGGGGAGACTTTCTCTTATAATAATAAAGAAAGTTTTACATTATGACATGTGAGTAACAGAGTTTGAACGTGGTGTTTGTTTCCCCCCAGGCTGAGTAAAATCACCAGTAATTTAACGGTACCCAGGAAGAGCCAGTTCATGCAACGACTTCACAGCTACTGGACCCTGAAGAGGCAAAGTCGTAATGGTGTACCTTTGCTACGCCGGCTTCAAACCCACCTGCAGTCACAACGACATATTGACCCACTCCCACCACAACCTCCATCACAGCTCCCTCCGGTAACTAGTAAAATAGTATTTTTTTTTTTTTAAATGTGTGCATGTTATTATAGTTCTGTACATGCCTAATTCCAAATGTGTGGATTTGTGCGTGTTGGTGTTGCAGAGAGACAGCGAGGAGAAACAGTCTGCTTTAAAGGAGCAGCTGAAGGCCTGGCAGAGACTGAGACACGACCTGGAGAGAGCCCGGCTGCTGGTGGAGCTCATCCGCAAGAGGGAAAAACTCAAGAGGGAGACGGTGAGACATAAATAGGGGTGGGCGATATGGGCAAAAAATAATATCTCAATATTTTTTGGGATAGCGATAATCAGTCGATATCCTTTAAAATGTGATTAGAATTGTCTGAGCTGCCAAAACGCACCAAACGCATTTACAGCGCTGAGAGCGCTCAAAAACTCATTTTCCGAGCGCCCAGCGGTGTTAAAAGTTGAACAGATTTCAACTTGAAGCACTCTGAGCGCTGCGCAAAAAAAAACCCGTCTCCGCTGACATCTTTTTACCGCTGAAGGCGCTGAGCGCTCTGAACACTGAAGCCCATAGGACCCACGTCTCGGCACTAAATCATCTGAAGTACCGGTAGCTTCAGGGACTGGAGATGCTTGCATTTTCTCTCTATCATCACAACGCGCTGCTAAACTGTTGCAAGGAGGATGCTAGCGAGAGGTCACGTGATCACGCCATGTGATCACGTAGGCCCACTAGTTGTGTGACTGAATCCTGCCATGCTGTAGAGAGCGTTGCTGCACCGTGTATTAATGGATGTGAGGAGTTTCCGCGGGCGTTTCATTGTTTTTGTCGAAGTAATTTAAATACTCGATAATGGAAATTTGCACATCGTCAAAACAACAATGACGATATTATCGCAAACGATATATATCGCCCACCTCTAGACACAAATAGCTTTATTTCTGTGACAAACAGATCAAAACCGTAACGGAAGCACACTATAGTTTTTCCAGTGAGCTTTACAGTACAGTGATTAGTATGCAAGTCTTCTCTTTGGATTAGAGTTGCTTTCATTCAGGCAATGTAACACAATCTCAATAATTAGGTCCAAATCTTGGGGCAACCTCCGTGGCTTGCAAATTAAGCCTACGCGAAGTGCCAAAAACTGCAGTTCCTCGAACGCCCTCTTGAGGCTGGTTGAAGAACTGAGTTAATCTCAATCCAAGCCCCCATATTAAAATGCCCAACTTTCCATCAGAAATAAACATGTTTACAGCTTGGTACAGAAAAGGGTTTTGGTGTCTATAGCTAAATTCCCTGTTCATGAGAACTAGGGGGTGGAATTTTTATATATCTGCACCGTTTAAATTATAGGAGGGCTTAACGTTGTGCATAATTAAGGAAACTGCCGCTTTGAGTGACAAGTGGGTGCTGTCACAGGTTGCTGTTTTCTGTAACCAGACTTCATTCAGCCCGCCTCTGCTCCACCTACGCTCCACGTCTTTGCATATTTTTGGATTACCTGGGAGCTGGCAAAGCAAGGGCCACCAATAAGGCGATGGTCAGAGACGACTGCACTGCACATTTTTAATTATACAGTCTATGGTCCAAACAAAATACTATTTATACAATCTAATAGCCATCTTAGCTATTTCAGTAATATCTTTTCAGTCTTTTCAGCAAAACCGCATTAGCAATAAGGTGCACACACACACACACACACCAATGTGCACCTCAGTGCAGTCACATATGAGTGTATGGGTACTTACATACATTTGAATTAAATTTGTGTGCACATACACCATTATTACCACACAGATTTCGCTATGTCTGTTTGTCAGTGTGTGAACGTTGTTAAAAATGGTTTCTGTGTTCAGATTAAAGTACAGCAGATGGCGCTGGAGATGCAGCTGACTCCCTTCCTGGTGCTGTTGAGGAGTACGTTGGAACAGTTACAGGAAAGAGACACTAACAACTTTTTCACTGAACCTGTACCCCTGGCAGAGGTAAATGCATACATCATTCACACTCAACAGGTTTGCATATTCACTTTAGCTGGGTTATATCTCTGATTTAAAAAAAAAAAATAATAATAATCTGATTAAACTAAAAAGAAAATTATATTTGTCTCCATTTATTTAAATTACTATATAATGTGTGTTAAATTACACATCACCCCTTTCTTCTTTATCTACTTGCATTTTATTTATATCTATATTGATAAAATTCCTATTATGAAAAATGTTAATCTATTTATTTGCATAAAATGCCGGCTCAGTATCGTTACAACTCTTAAATGACTAAATTTGAGGGATCCTTGCCAAGTTGCATTTTTTGGAGAAATATGTTATATTGCCTTTTTTTTGCAACTACTTTTTCAATTACATGTTTGCTCTGATATCTGCACACGGAAAATTCACTGAACAAATACAAAAGCTTATTAGAACTTGCAGGTCATGCCTCTGTCTGATCTCTACTATCCAGGTGCCAGACTACCTGGACCATATTGACACTCCAATGGACTTCCAGACCATGTGGAACTTGCTGGAATCCCATCGCTACCTCACTTTTGAGGCCTTTGAGGCAGACTTTGGCCTCATTGTGAACAACTGCCTCAAGTACAACGCCAAGGACACAGTCTTCTACCGCGCTGCCCTGCGCCTCAGAGAGATGGGCGGGGCCGTCATAAGAACCGCCAGACGCCAAGCTGAACGGATAGGCTTTGACTATGAGACGGGCATGCACCTCCCCCGAGAGCCAAGCCCAGACAGTCAGCGCGACCAAGAGAGAGACCGAGAGAGGGAGCGGCAGAGGGAGCGGGAGAGAGAACGGCAGAGGGAGCGGGAACGAGAAAAAGACGGGTTACTGTCCTCTAATGAAGATGGTAAGTAAACGCCTTTCACTTTGATTGGGAGGTTTATGGCAGCCCAAGCATTTTGTCTCAAGCACCAAAGTAAAAAAAATAGGCAAGGTGCAAAATATTATTATATAGTCAAATGAGAACTTCTAATTTCATCCAACCACATTTTGGAGGCCAATTAATACCTTGCATTTGGAGATTATACGGTGTGTTGTAAAATGCCCGCAATTCAGTAACAATTGACAGGCTAGAGGCTGAAAATGTAGACGTGTGCTTTATTTCACTGTATCACATAATTGTGATTGAAATACTAGAGGGAATTAGGAGGGGAAGGGAAATAGGAGTAGGATGGGAGGTGTCTGCATTGCACAAAGGGATAGGAGGAACAGACCACAAGTCATGGGTGTAGTAGGCATTAAGTTAAAAAAGGGGGGAAAGTTAAAATTCACAAAAGCCCTCATTCCTTTTGTCAATTGCACGTACAGGTTTCCTTCATAATTACTGTATTTTCATTCTCTTTCTCTCTTTGAAGGTGTTTAACAGCCTTTCTCTCCCTGCCCCTCACAGACCTGCTTCTGCCAGAGAACAGGCGACGGCTGCCACTGGAGGAGCAGCTGCATTACCTGCAGGCGCGCCTCGATGAGGTCAGCTCGGGAAGGCACAGCATCGGTCAGTCTCGCAGAGCCAAAGCTCTGAGGAAGGAGATCAGTGTTATCAAGAGGAAGCTTGCACACCAGCGAGAAGGAGGCTCCGGTATGGGAGGCCGGGAGTCTGTGGGAGGAGGAGACCGGGGTTCTTCCCTACCCCATCACCCATCTTCTTCGGGACACCACGATGAAGGGGGAGAAAGCAGCAGCCAGGAGATTGGTGGGAAAGGTGAGCGTTTAGGAAGAGGAAAGAATAAAATATAATTCACGTGCAGCACGGACATTTTTTTTTAAAGGAAAGTAACATTCGCTTGCATTTTAACCTATAAACCTCTCTCTCTCCCCCAAGATCTGAGCGTGTCCTCCTCTGCTCTGGCTCCAGAGGTGGGTCGTCGGACGTCTGTCCTCTTCTCTAAGAAGAACCAAAAAATGGCTGGACCCCCCAAAAGGCCAGGACGTCCCCCGAAGAACCGTGATGCTGGCTATGGGGGGGCGGGGGTGAGCCAAAGCCCTATCGGCCCCCCTCAGCTGCCCCTGCTGTCAACAACCCGGCCGAGGAAGAGGCCCCGCAGCCCCCACAGCAGCTCCACCTCCGACAGCGACAGTGACAACGATGACCTGCTCCCAGGTACAGTAGACAAATGCACGGATAAACTTTAATCTGCAATGTTTGAGTGACGCATTCTCACTTCACTCTGTCTGTGTCTCTTTTCCTCAGGTTTGCCAAGTAACGGTTTTGACGGAGGAAACCAGCCAGTAACAGAGAGCTTCCGCGTCTACAGAAGTGAGCCTCGTCTCCCTCGTTCCAGTTCAGACTCTGAGTCCACAACCAGTAGCAGCAGCAGCGCAGCTTCTGACAGAACCAGGTGATTAGTGCACAGACGTACTGGGTGTTCATTAGAAATAGAGCAGTACGCATGGTGTTCTTAAAAGCTTTTCTGTTACCAACCACTTGCAAGTAGTCACGTTTAGTTCAAACTTTGAATTAGAAATTACCAGGTGACATATTAGCCATACCAACTTCATAAGGTGATGTAAAGTCAGGGTAGTGTGTCTGCCAGTGTGGCTTTTCTCTTCCTCCAATTGGCCAAAAAGTCAATTCTTGCAACTTTAAAAGTCTACAGTTTGACCTGACCTCACTTTGTGGTTGCTAGGCAGCCAGCTGGGACTCCATGTCGCTGCCACCCTGTAAAACCTCAACTTTTTGTTTTAACATTTAGTTTATGTATGACTTAAAAAACCAAGGTACAGTGTGTTAATAATTACTGAGCAAGAAAAAACATTTCCTAAAATGTCGTACTATTCCATTTAAAGTTCTTAAAGATACCACGTTGCAGTGGTATTAGCCAACATTTAACCTTGACTCATTAAGAGGACCAGGTCAGACAATTTGTTTCAACAGTAAAAACAAACAGTACAAACAGATGTATACAACTTTCACACACTACAAATGAGTGAACCCTGTCCAGTTCATGTAGAATACAAGGTCAGGGGCAAAAAACAAGTATGATGCATAAACAGAAGCAATCACATTGACCAAGAGTACTAATTTCTCTATCCTTTATTTTCTATGGTATTCTGTGGTGTTAATAACATCTTTGACCCATAACACTTTAATACATTTATATGCATCTTTATAACCCTGTGTCCTCTTCACTCTCAGTACGACCCCCTCTAAGCAGGGCAGAGGGAAGGCGTCGTTCTCTCGCTCTGCCTTCCAGGAGGATAGCAGTGAGGAGACGTCGGGCACTGAAAATGATTCCTACTCCGTCGGAGGATCGAGAAGCGTTTCGCATTGTAAGGGCGTTTTCACACATTCAAACCCTTACGCACACACACACCTTCATTTGTCGCTGCATACATAATTTGTTTCTATTTTTGTAGATAGTGAGCGTGTTCTCAGAAAGATTTGAATCTGAATTTAGCTGGTAATTCATTAGAGACAAGCTGCAAAATATGTTTTGATCTGATATGATTTGACTCTTTAGTACCAATGAAAAATTACTTTTAAAAATATTATGTTGTCATGAAACTGGTTCATATTGAATCGAAATCTAGTAGATCTGGAGCAACACGTACTGTTTACTGTACTATGTACTGTTTAGCAAGAAGTGAGGTTGCACAATGATGACTGTCTTCCTGTTGCTGTGTTCTTTACTGTCAGTGGTTCGAGGCCGGGCCAGGTCAGGATGCTGGATGACCTCTGATGACTATTCTTCTCTGGAAGCTCTGGACCTGGTGTGGGCCAAGTGCAGAGGCTATCCTTCATATCCGGCTCTGGTGAGACACAAGTGGATGAATAAAAATAAATAATGCTGACAAGAGCCAAGTGAACTGTTTACTTAAGGACATGCTGCAGGATACGTCTAACCCTCCTCCACCGTTTGCATGCAGATAATTGACCCGAAGATGCCCAGGGAGGGGGTGTTCCACCGGGGTGTCCCAATCCCTGTCCCCCCTTTGGATGTGCTAAAACTAGGGGAGCAGATGACCCAGGAGGCAAGGGAGCACCTGTTCCTGGTCCTCTTCTTTGACAACAAGAGAACTTGGTCAGTGCCCTGGGTCATCTTGTCTCATCTGTTCGTATTCACTCATTGTATTTTTACTAATCGTTCTTAAAGTTTGTTTCTTCTTTGTTTGTTCTCACTGACATTTTGTTCTTTTTCACAATGAAGTACAGTAAAACTCAAGGCGCAAGCAAAATAAGCGTCTGATGTTACTGGATGCGTGCACAAAAGTAACTCTGTGGCAATAGTTCAAAGGAAACTGCTGTACGTGTACTGAAGTGCTAGACGACAGAACATTTAGCAGAAATAGGACGAACGTGGTTTTAGAGAATAGAAGAGGAGTGATTATAGGTCATGGTGTGCTGCACAATCACTTCTCTTTGAGGGTTGCTTGTAAGTTCATTGGGGAAAAAAATCTAAGAATTACCTCGTCGTCACCTTGACTATCCCCTTAAAGGATGTGTAGCAGTTAATCTACTTTCACATTGTGTATGCCTCATCTGAAGAGTTAAGGAACCAGGAACTTCTTCATCAAATTTGTCTTCCTTATGAAACGTTAGGACCTGTTATGATTACAGTTTGTCTGTTTTTGCTTCTGATGCATGTTTTACTCTAAACTAAGCACACTGTACCTCCATTTGATTGGAAATGATTTAACACTCGAGTATATGTGTCTGTGTGTATATATGTTGGTGTGTATACAGGCAGTGGTTGCCGCGCTCTAAGCTGGTGCCGCTCGGGGTGGACCAGGAGCTGGACAAGGAGAAGATGCTGGAGGGCAGGAAATCCAACATCCGCAAGTCAGTGCAGGTGGCCTACCACCGTGCGATGCAGCACCGCAGCAAAGTGCAGGGAGACCCCAGCAGCGAGACCAGTGACAGTGACTGAACACACACGCTATGTGTTGGACCTTACAGGTGTCGTGGAGTATATGTGTCTCTATCGAGAGCCCAACCCTCCGTCACAGAACACAAGAAACAGTGCCAGTAGCACAGAGTGGGATCTACATCCACTACATTGGCCCCCCCAAGATACACACACTCACGCACACTAAGCCGTATTTAATCTGACATGTAAAATATTGTATTTAAGAGAATTGAAAAAAA
The DNA here is from genome assembly GCF_905237075.1 of Dicentrarchus labrax. Taxonomy (NCBI): domain Eukaryota; kingdom Metazoa; phylum Chordata; class Actinopteri; family Moronidae; genus Dicentrarchus; species Dicentrarchus labrax. The sequence continues at coordinate 10,820,795 of NW_026136715.1, forward strand.
TGGTATTAATAATAATGATGGAAAAATATGCTATGTTCAGAAACATCAATCAGAAATATTCCTTGTATGTGGTCGATATATGTTTAATAACTAATGAGATGATGGTTTACATACTCAACAAATTAACACATTGTTGCACTATGATGCACACACGACTCTGCCTCTCCCTGTTATTCTTAAACATACATTCACACATGTAATTTTACATTTGAACAGGGAAATGCACGTAGTGTACGTTAAATGCACATATTGTGGGTATGACTGCGAATGCCATCGGCCCAGCACATCTTTCACCCACCAAAAAAAACAACAAAAACAAACAGGCCAGGTGCTAGTGTCCAGTCATTTGTAAGTGGAGCACAAAGAGAGACTGAAGTGTTGGCGAACCAACGTTAATGTTATTTATTCTGCTTACTCCTTCTTAACAAGGTCCACAAGCTCCTTTTTTTTATCATGGACTACTTCTAATCACTCCGGCTACACAAGACATCATTGTGTGGTCCATTTTTCCGTCTGTCACTCTGTGTTCATCATGTCTCCTGTTTTTACGGTTTTGTTAACGTACGTCTGTGTCACACAGGCCGCTGGTCAACGAATAATGAGGACTGAACTGAAACACATGATCGCCTCACTGTCTGTATTAGTCTCAGGCTGATGGCTTTAGAACTTTTATATATACAGATTGCATAAAGAATAGAAGTTTAATAAAAAGAATTGAGTTTTTTAAACTTGTGAGTCATGTTGTGGTCACTGTGTGTGGACTGGGTTGTTAGGTTTTCAGTGCTTTTCCTGTGCAGGCTTTTCCTTGCGGGAGGCTATTGTGTGGAGTATCCTGTGTGTTCGGCGGAAAATACTTAACCGTACATTCTCTTTCTAAGGAAATGGTGACTTGTAAGTGCTTCTCAAGAATAATTATGTTGTATGTTTCTGATACGGATTCACACAGGCTGACAGAACACCTCAGTTTAAGAGCAATATTTGCTGAAAGTGAAATCTGTCATCTTTCATGTTTGTACGGAAGGATTGCTTATACTTTAGTGTCCATATTTGCCTGAACACTCAAGTTAACTTATTATTTTAAATCAGAGTAAACACTGTCTCAATTTGACTCATTGGAAATAAATAATACCTTCCTCAGCCCACAGGCTTCTTCGTCCTACCTCAGGGAGTTGAATCATAGTATGTTTACCAAGCTGAGACATACCTCTTGTAAGTGTCAGTTGATAACGTCTCTGTGAGGGTAGGACAGTTAATATAGAGTTACAGTTGAGTCAACCATAAGACGTCCACACTAGTTCTGCAGGTTTCTTGTGGGATTTTTTATGTTCTATAACGCATTGACTTACTGTACACTGGTTCTACTGGTTGGACTTTACTAAAAAAAAAAAAAAAAGAAACATAGGTACTCATTAACATGCCTGATGTTAAGGCAGCAGTTGGGTTGCTCCATGATTTATATGTGATTTTGTCCATAATAATCCCAGGTAATGTGTCTATAGCTGGGATTAAATAATTAATTAAATAACCTGTCAAAATAAAATCACGCAAAACACAAAAACAGGGAAAAAAGATACAGGATATCACGAAAAAGACATCAGTGTCCCAGCTTCTTCACGTTTAATAGCTTATGACTACATTTTAATTACATTTCTCATAAAGTGACTTACTATTTACATTATCAGTTGCTAAATGAGCTCATTAGTCTGTGATGACAAATATCTCTTGACAACCAGTGTGAATTTCCTTCCTCCAAAATAGAGTTTTTGATCATGTTTTCCCCATACGATTAAGATCCCCCACCCGAGTGGAACACCCACTCACCACAACATCTTCAGATTTGCAACCAAAACGACACCCCTCTGTTTCCTGCTTTCAGAAACACTCACAAATGTGAGTGGAAACACGTGATAAGCATCAGCACTCGAGATGACTTGTGGTGTTGTGGAAACCTGTTTTTCTCTAACAAAGTCCTGTTTTATTCCGTCGTAACTGTAACTACCACATCTACTGTCTGTATCCCCTATCTCTGTACACACACATACTGCACGGTCATTTATAGACCCCTCAGGCATTCAAGACAGAGTAGTAAACCCAAAGTAGATTCAATGTCAAAGTAAATGGGATCTAAAGTAATCACATTGATAGAATATAAAATACTCATTTGCACATGTTCACCACCTCCAAGTCAGTATTTAGCTGATGAACTTTGGCAGCATTTACAGAGTTGGGTCTGTGTAGCTTTATCTCTGTGAGATCTGAACACCTCATTCCTCATTCTTAGCAAAATAAAATAAAACTTCTTCATGTGACTGAACAGCCATTTTCCAGCCTCACATTCTTGATTAGACTGAGAGGTTGACTGGGACACTAAGCCATTCTTGACTAGCAGCTGACCTCAGAGTTGGCTTTCTCTTTGGAAATCTCCCATTAGGCTTATTGATAAAGCAGCTGTCAGTTGTTGTTGTATGTGCAGTCTGGCCAATATCAGCCTCAGAAACTCTTCCTTGAAATAGCTTGGAGTGCATCTTTGTCTTCGCGGAATAGATTTGGTCACGGTACTGACTCACCCAAGGTCAGGTCACCAGTGATGACATAGGTGTTGGTACAAGTGCAAGCACATATTTTATATTTTACAAAACTGTACTGAACTAAAATCATTTTGTAGACATCTGTGTTCTCTTCAAACCATGAAAACCTCAAAGAGGGGTGATCTACTTTTTGAAGACCCTCTATATTTAACTGAAAGTGGGAGGTCTCTAGGTGAAATCATACTATTGCTGCAAAATAAACTGGAACAGCAGAAGGGGGTGTGTGGTGTGAGTGACTGAAAGATAAAGAAACAATGGCATTCAGTTCTCTTTACCATTACTTCCTGACTGTAACTGGTAAAGCGCTTAACAGCATGGGAGGAAGCGTCACCCTCTACACACTATATAGAATCTTTGACCCACTCGGCTTACTATTACTTGTGGGAATGCCATTGTCCGTCTGAAAGGGCGTCAACACAATAGTAGCCCCAGGAAAGTAATTTTAACAAAGATTGAACTCAGAGCTTTCTACCCTGGCCTTATCTCCTTTTGTATCTGGGGCTGTGATGAGAGGCGGAGCTGTGATGCTCTCATGCGAAACGTTCATGTGTTGTGTGTGTTTTTTTTTTTAACAATGGTTCAGTCATTTGGCAACGCTTGTGGACGAGGAGCAAACAGCAGTTCACAGCTGAACTCGAAGGAAAATATCTTGCACAAGGGTTTTTTTGGGCTTTGCACGCAGACAGCAGCTGAATGGATCAGCGACCAAACTGCGGGAGTGCGCAACACCCTGGCTTTTAATTAAGCGATTATTTCCTAATTTTAAAAGATCTTTTCGATGTATAAAAGGTGTTTTAACATCGCCGTGGCATTTATTGCCGCCGCGGTGTTTCCTCTGCAGCTGGAATGTAACCAAAAATGCCTGGTGAGTTTAAAACTGTTTTGTATACAGATTTAATCTCATAATGCGCATACAGTTGTATTAATTGTGGGGGAAGTCATTTTAAATATTTAAATAAGATTAGATTTATTACATCCAAATCATTTATACCAACAGACTGTGATGGATGCATGGTGATTTGTGGATACTTTATATTTCCTTAACCTATGTTGTCTATCTCTTATGCTTACTTTAGGTGGGAAATCTAACTGGTAAGTGTTCTAGTTAATATTGGTTTCCCATCACATTACTTTCATTTAATTATATCATGTGGAGAAGGAAGCCACGTGTGTCACTAATGCTCTTCTCTGTCTGTGCTGACAGATTATGCCGAGGGAGGCTGTCCTGTGAAACTGACCTCAGTCCTGTCCATGGAGTCTGGGGGGATTTACTCTGAACATGTCACTGTTTGGATGAGAGCTGATGGTACAGAGGCAAAACCCACTGCTGCAAAAGTCTATTTTGTTATCATATGTTTAAAGCTAAAGCCGAAATGTTGAAATGTCTGTTCTATTGCTTTCTTCCAGACTTTTGTAAGACCACAAAGATTGAAATTCTCTCCCCATTTAAAGAGACAATTAAGCCTAGGACAAAGAGGAAAAACAAAAACAACTGTGCACCTAACCCAAACTGTGTATGTATATAAAATTATGTTCATTATGAGCCAACAATTCATATTAGTTCAAGAAGGCGAAAAACGATGGTATCACTTCTCTTTCTTTATTCTGTCTTTCTTAGCGTGACAATGACAGAAAACATAGTGAAACCCAAGTCAAGGGTGACTGCCAAGGCCCGCAGTGTTCTCCGGTAAGATGATTTTTTTTCTTTTTTAGGCTCTAATGTAGTGTAGAAGGTTTTATGAAAATAATACTGTATTTTTTCCTTTTTTCCAGTGGGAGCAGGTCTGTGATTTTGGCAAGACTTTTGCAAAGCAGGTTGTTTCTGTGTCCTACATCACAACATCAACGAGCTGCAATGTCAGTTACACAATACCAGGTAGAGTGTATTCTGGGTGTTTTACCTCTTTCCTTTCTGCTACAGTTCAAATCTTCCTCCCCCCCCCCCATGTTCTCCCTGATTCTTTCTACATCAGAGAACCCTGTATAGCACAAGGGTACAGTCTAGTGTGATATACCCTGTCTCAGGTGAGTGATAAAATGGCCACCATCACTCATTTGGTGGTGATGGTGGTTGAAGAGCGCTCTCACAACACATCTGTGCACATTTAGGTTCAGATCTGGTGACTGGAATGGTTGTGGCATATGAGTCACATCTTTTTCATCCCCATCAAAATATGTAGTCACCCTTCATACGCTGTGAATGGGGTCATTCTTACCCTGGAAAAATAAAACACTCATCTCTGTATTATCTCAGAATAACCTTGTTTTGATTTGTATGCCTTCTGTCTGTGTTTCTAAACTCATTCTCGTACCTACATTTTTCCTTCAATGTGTCACTCGTGTATTTTTTTACAATTGTTTTTTTTTGTGTGTGTGTGTGACTTAGATCCCATACCAAACTTTGAGCTGTCTGTGAATCAGTTGTCTAAATCCATCACTGTCACTGTGGAGCCCGGAGATAAAGTCTACACCATGTGGTGTTACCAAAAAAGTAATATGGGCTGCATAGTCGGGCCACTTTCCCCCCAGATTACTGTAAGTCTCAGTGGAACACTTAACTGCCCACATACACTTGTTTGTACACACTGAAAAAGTCAGAAAGATGGGGTTTTTTTCTCTAATATATTTCTGTTCTGTTCAGATTGATCCGGCTCAGTCTCAATCAGCTGTTCTTAACATCCCTTACCTGCTGCCCTGTGTCTGTGTGCAGGTACTGTCATCTCCGCACCATTTTTGGACACAGGAAATATTATTATCTTGTTAAGTTGAGTTAAATTAGTCTATATTTAATAGCCTTTCATGTCTTGTCTGTGTTGATAGGTATATTACACCCATAGAGATGCCCGTCGACATATAAAGTGTCCATTTCAAAATCAAAGCCTCACAGGTGAGTGTGACAGAGGATTCATGTCAGTGTCAGGTTGAGATGAAAAACATCTTGTATAGACTTTTTATTATTTTACCATTATTTTGTAATGAACAACTTAGGTACTCATGATTCATAAATACAAAACAGGGGTGTTCCCCTTCATCTGTTGGGTGGTGTCCAGAGGTGGGAGATAACAAAGTGCAAATACTTTGTTATTGTACTAAATTAGTTTTTTCAATCATCTGTACTTTACGTGAGTTTGAGTTTATTTTTCGAACAACTTCTGACACAACAATTTTTACATAAATATCTGTACTTTCTGCTTCTTACAGTTTCAAAACAAGCTTGTTATTTGTTGTTTTATTTTTATAAGAATTATAGACTATTATTGCATCATTGCCGGTGCATTTCACACATGGCAGACAGGCGAGACTCTATTTCAAGTTTTAGTTAGCTTTGCACAGAAACAGCTGGTAGAGATATCCTTCAGAGAAACCAAGAGTACTTTTATACTTTCTGTACATTTTCACTTTTCAATCAGTAAAAAAGTTGAAAGGGTCAGTTCACTGAATTATTCACTCTTTTACAAAAAGACATGTAAATGGTTTTGGTTTAATGTGTATCAAAGTTTTAAGATGTGCTCTGTTTGAGCAGGATGATGGGTTGGGGTTAAACCGTGCTCATCTAACTGTGTCCGTGAACTCTTAAATACCATTAAAAAGACCTTAAGCAAAAAAAAGTTTTGCAGGTGAAGGGAACTTTGTGGTGTTTACAACTCTGAAAATGGTATTTGAAAAAACTCAATGATAATTTAAAATAATGATTTTCAGAAACAATGCCCACGGTTATTTGAGACAATCCACAGACATTTAGTCCCCCCAGGAAATTGTAATATTGCGATCGCAACAATTAATGCAAATTCAACAAATCCTTGTGAACTCTCACATCTCACATTTACCCTGTCCTGGAACAAGCTGCCTCTGGTTTCTAATGAATTATACATTTCTATTTTTGCAATTTTCACTTCCTCCTGTAACTTTCTTGCAAAAAAAAATGCCTAAAAACATTGCAACACGCATTGCATTTTATAAAAAAAAAAAAGGTATCATGAAGTCAGGCATTTTAGACCACAGCAATCCCAAAACAATCCTGTGGAATTCCTGGAGGGTCTATACATTGTGTACTGTTTTCTCTGAACTACTTCCCTTTCCTTGAAGAGGGAACAGCTACCAACGAAATACCAAAGAGTGCACTGTTTCTCATATGACAAGTTGATATTGAGGTTTTGAAATGTATTTTCTTTTTAATTGTTGTAAACTGCAGAAATATAAAGGAATAGATTGATATAAAAATATGTTTATTCACTTTGTTGCTAAGAGTTAGATAGGAAGATTGAAATCAATTTCATATCTGTATGGTAATAATATGTAAGGCCACGTTAAACTCAAGTCAATTAAGTTACAAAGCTTGGACTGAAACAGAAACAGCTAGTATGCTTCTAGTAACAAAATCTGCCTACCAGTACCTCTAAAGCTCACTAATTAACACTTCATATCTTGTTTAATCTGAATAAAAAGTTTTAAAATGACAAGGCATTGCATGGCATCTATTTTTTTTAATATTAAATTTATTCCAAATTGTGTATTACTGTAATTCCATTCACCTCAAGTGCACTAGGATGGCGGGGGACTGACACTGACCCTTTTTAAAAGTATATTCATGTAATTTAATGTATCAGTTTAATACAGATTATTATGATACAGTGTACTATTATTTATGATTAGATTTAAATCTAGTTGGTCTACAACAACTGCATCCCTGGATAAACCACAGTCAAGCATGTGGTTGCCATAGTGTTGTAAACATTTGCGTCCACATTGCCTCTACAGATTTCAGAGACATTTGGCTCTCCTCTAAAATCATACTGCATGAGTCAAGTTTCAAGTGGATATCAAAGTGCCCTGCCAGCAACCACATGATCGCTGCCTCCCTCTGCTGGAAGCAACACGAACACCTCTGCATACCTGTACTCAACTCCACACTGGAGAAGGAAGGTGGACCAGAAGTGGTAAGTTCAGCAGGACTGTTGGTGGTATTGGTGATGGATTCCTGATTTAAAATGCATAAAGCTTTCTCTAACACCCACTGTGTCTCCTCAACAGATATATAACGCATATGCAGTGGACAAACACCCTCAGATGTGTGTGCAGGTGAGAATTATCAAACTGTGCTTGCATTAAAATATGGTCAGTTGCCTATCTTTTTAGTTGCAGACTCACATTTGTGTTCCATTTTTTGCAGTTTTCTCTACAAGGCAGTCATAACATTTCTTGCCCCTTCCAGGCTGGTGAGTCAAACAGGGGCAAAAGGGTTCATTTTTCTTATAGCTGTGATGAATGTCAATTTATCTCTGTTTCACTATCTTGACTTCCCCTTCCCCTTGTCCTTTACAGATATGTCTTCATGGGAGGTGCATATTGGACCAGGCAGACAGAGCGTGCTTTTGTATCTCACCTCTTCTGCTCCAGCAAAGTTCTCAGCTCAACTCTGTGTCCTTCATGAAACAGGATGTACACCCATGGAGCAGGTCCATTCAGTGACAATGGTAAGCATACATATGTGTTTGTGAGAAAACAAATTGATAAATGTAATGTTAATGTGAGTGACTATGTGACTTTCGTTAATTTTACAGGATGGGAATACTACTGAGGCGAGGATAAATGTGCCTCTTCTCTTTCTTGCAGAGAAGCCCTGTGTGCAGGTACAGTACACACCATGACTTAGAAAGGTGTTTCACTTATCCCTTCTCGCCTTTCATACTTTTAAACTGCTTTTCTGCAGGTGTGGCAGTCAGATCCTTCTCTTCGTGGTAGAAGAATTTTGTGCCCAGACTGTGAGTGTAGTCAAGATAAACACACGAGCCCAAGTGTACCAACACATGCACTTTTGTTCAGTTTATGTATGAACACACGCGTGCACATAAAACTCCTACAAAGTAAACAGACACACTGTCTATTTGTGTTTCAACAGACACGCACAACCGATGTGGCATATATGCTGTGGCAGCTTTGATCTTTGTGGTTATTGCTACGTTACTTGGAATTTTCATCCACCGTCTTACTAAGAGTGGAGCGGCAGGTTTGTTCAGTTGCTTCATAAATACAATTCAAGGTTTAGTTGATTTGAATAATCATTGTTTGTGTTTCTGGGTGGGATGTCTTCAAATCATTTTAATTCCACTCTTGTAGTACCTTAGTTGGTTTGTTTTTTGGTGTTAGCTTGATGGTAACTGGGCTAAATTTACAATCTTAAAGTAACAGTTGTTATTGAGCTGACAAATAACAAATAATGTCTCCTTTTCCTCCCCTGTGTTTTCCCATATATCTAGGTTGGCTCTATATCCAGAAGCCAGTGTTGCTGGTATGCTCATCAGAACAGTCCCCCCATGTCTCTGCTGTGTGTGCTTTAGCCTCAATCCTGCAGGGGGAGTTAAGTGCCACAGTGCACATGGCTTTGTGCGCCCTAAGCTGGCAATCCCAGGCCGGGACCGGGACTGGAGTGGCAGATCTGGGTCCAATTCCCTGGCTGTATGGGCGATGGGAAGCTGTACGCAAGGCACAAGGAAAAGTACTGATTATTTGGAGTCCTGAAGCCAGGAAGACCTATGAGAAATGGAGGGAGGAGAGGGAACACATGGATAAGAATGAGAGAAAGGAGGAACATTTCAGCAAAGCCAATGTGAAATATGACAAAATAAGTGTTGTGGAAGAGGATTCTAAACCAAATGGAAGAAAACTGGGAAGATCCAACAAAGAAAAAGCTGCAGGAAAAAAAGATTGTGTGAAATTATGTGACGATAAAGACTGGTACCTCCAGAGGGAGCCCTCTGCAGTGATAGCACCAGTGTTCACAGCTGCTCTGACCTGCCTAACTGGGGCGCTACAGGAGAGTAAAGATCAAGGAGTAGCCCTTGTGTACTTCCAGGGCCTTTGCCACAGCAGGGACATCCCAAAGGCCTTGAGAGGTGTCCCTCGGTATTGCTTACCACAGGATTTCAGGGGTTTAATACAGGAGCTGGGAGGGATGACAAGACATACACAAACTGGCAAATTCAGCTGGCACTGCTGGCCCAGACTCCTGTCTAAAGTGATGTCCATATGGCTTGCTCAGCAGCTAGCCCAAAGACTACAAACACTGCTGCCTCAGACACAAGGAATGACAACGCAAGGGCAGTGTGTCACATCGTCACTGAAAATGATGTCAGATAAGACACAGAGCAGACTCAAGTTTCCACTGGCAGCCAATTCGGCAAGACCAGGAACTGTACAAGAGCACGAGCCTCTCCAGGGGTCACCATGGAGAGCAGAGGAGTTTCAGTGTCAGGTTTCACATGTCTGTTGGGGACAGACAGACTTTTGTTCTGCTTGAAACCCAATACCTATATGAGACACAGGAGCTGGTGTTATACCTCATAGGAAATATTCATTACTTGGTGCCATCATGTCAAAAATACCAATATTTGTTTTGCATATGAAGAAGACAATACTCCGTCCAGTCTGCATTGAGCCTGTAACAGAGGCTCTTTATGTTGCTTTCATGACTGAGGCCATAGTGAACACCTGCCTTATCTCTGTATATAACGATAACCATTATGAAAATACGGTTGCAAATTATTCCTCACTTTCTTCATGAGTGCATTTAATGTTTGAAAGTGTTGTGTGCACAGGTGACCAACTGTTTGACTGTTGTTTACAGGTAGTTGCAAATTTGCATAGGATTTTCTAAACAGAGATGTTGTGCCAAAGCTGCCACAGGATTTCCAGGCGAAAAGAGGAAATTACATATTAAATGACTAAAATGTGGTTGTATTTGGTAGTTGATTTGCGTGATCATATGTTCAAGCATTGTACATATTATATCACATATAGACTGCCACCCTCGTAGTAAATATTGTATTTGCATATTTACTGCCTCGTAAAAACAAAGTATAAGTTACTCTGTGTTCTTTTACCCTTAGGCATAGTGGACCTTTTTACAAGCAAACATTTAATTGCTCCTAGTTGAAATATTTGTTCAATGTCACTCAACTCAACTGTCTCCACGATTAGTTTATCTTGCTTCAACGAACAATGTTGAGATATTAGCCTAACACTATTGGCATTATACAGTTTTGTATAAAAAATTATAAATATAAATTTTATGTTAAAAAAAAGGTTCATGTATTCAAAGTAAACTGCTTTTATTTTACTGAAATGTGTTTTTTCAGCATTCAGTGTCTAATGTATAAGCTTAATGGTATTCCTAAACCAGTTTATTACAATGAGTACATAGAACAAACACAACCACTGCATTGCTATGGTTGGAGTGACAGACTTACTCAACACAATTAATAAGGAAGTAAATGATCACTCACAGTAAAAAAAAACTGGAACCCAATGTTACTGCCAAAACAATCTTTCAACTATCACAGTTCAGCATGTAAAGGTTTGCCCCTGGTCAGGACAGCAACTTATTCTGACGTCGACACTGACTTTAATAGCTTTTATCAGGCTTAGACGTAAATTCAAGGTGTAAATCATACAAAGTTAAAGAACTGGGGTAAGTCAATACAATTGTCATAAGATAGAAAAGAAATGCCTATTTAATGCTGCCACTACAGTATGAATTGAATTTAAATGTAGGCCTATATAATGAGTTCATCTCCTTCAAAGATCCCTGTCTGTAGGTCAGTTTAGTCACACAGAAATAACTTTATGCCATAAAATAAAGAGCTGAACTACAGACTTTAACAATATTTCCGATGGGCAAATTAATGATGACTCAAGCAAACAGCCAAATACTTTTAAGAGCCACAATGATTTAACATTTTCCAGACTGCACACAGGTAACACAATGCTTTACAAAGATAAGCAAGAATAGAAATGTTCTACCACAATGAACTTAACTGACCCACTGACTTCGATAGAGGTTAATGATTAAACATTATTACACCAACTGAAACCAACGGGCTCTATTTTAATAACAGTTCAAAGAGGCTTGAAAGTTATTGGTACAAGGCTGTAACCAAATGCTCACTGGTCCGATTCCTGCAACAGTTTACTGAACCTATATCATTGTGAGAGTTCAAAACTTGAACAGAAAGCCATGAAAAAGTTGGCACACTGATGTTCCAGTGAAATGACAATGCCATTTACACTGTTCATTGTCTGTGATCTGTAACCTTAAAAATATTTGATTTTATCTGATGGGCTTAACTTGAAAAACAATTCACCTGACAACACAATGGATCGCCATGAATGCTGCCAAGCTGGCATATCTTCGAGGTTAGTGGTTTGAAATGGGTTCACGTTTATTTTGTTATGTCAATGCCGTTGAATGATTCACCAAGCAAATCGAAAGTGCACGCGAACTGTCCCCCAATCCCATCACAGCGGCGGGTGTAGTGCTGCGACACGCCCAACCTCTCCTGTCGATCACCGGGAAAGACGTATGAAACAAAAGGTTGGAGCGTCCCAACAGTTGGCTGGTTGTGGTGGAGGGACAAGCCATGGTCACTGGTGTCTCCGAGGACATATTACGGTCGTTCCTGTGCTACTGGGCGGATTTAAGGGTAACGGGCTTTCGCCCCTTGTGTTTCGGATGAGGGGGCTCTAGTCTCTGGAGACTCTAGAGACGCGCACCGGAGAGAGACCACCTGTGCCAGGCGCACCGGTGCTCTCCAAGAAATGGCTCTTAAGCTCTTTCGGGTGCCGCCACGTGTTTCCCTGCCGCTGTCAGTGCTGCGCTTCTGGCTGTTCATGTCTGCAGGAGCGCTGGAGATGGTGGACAAAGACGCACCTGAACTCAACTGTAGCGAGGTAATAAGTCAGCTGATGATCCTTTAGTTACTTAATAACTTAGGAAATGGTACTAAGGATCCAGGCTGTAACACAGTGATTACTACCTAGATGGCTATAATATTTCTGTTTTGTGTATTTTATTTGGACTCTGTTTCATTTAGTGTGTGCCACATTCGTTTACTGATAACTATGAACAATTGATACATGGAGAATAACACATTTTAGTGTGCAGGTTTCAGGTTTTTTGGTGGAATTGGGAGATACAAGACACGGGGAGAGAAAGAGAGATCAGAGTTTAATGCCCATCATTTATTTACTATTGTGCCTGAGCTTGACACCTTACTCCACTGCTCCATTTTCAAGAAGGGTTGTTGTAGCTTGTATTTTCCTCTGAATTTTGTTTCAGGGAAGTACAGCAAACAGTAAAAAGATAAAACATGTTGCAGCCTGGCACTCATAACAATCAAAGCTCCACAACAACAGACAAGGTTAAACATTACAAAGGACTATAACACTGAGTTTTTATTGGCATTGTTTCAAAGATGTGTTGACTCAGCTCAGCTTAGAGGATGTAGTTTGTGGTCCTGTGTAATAATTTTTATTCTGAGAAGTCTTGTTAATATAGTGATTCAGTAACATGGGGGATAGACAAAATATTACCATAACTGATGTTGCTTCCCGTACAGTAGCTCTAAATGCGGATGTCACTTTAGTCACTGTTCCTACTGAAATACTAAATCATCTTTTCCCTTTAATATGTCACCTGTCTAAAGTTTCCATTTATGTTGTATATGTATAAAACTGAAATAAAAATGTATTGCAATCTGAAAATAATTACAAAAAACGCTTATTACACATACCCATCTTACGATACACCAACTATTAGACCTGTATCAAAAGTAACCACGTCGCTACCATACTAATGTAAAAAAAAACATTTTTCCATTTAATAATATTTCAACATCTTCTACATGTGTGAAGCTCCTCACTGCATCTCTTTCATAAATTCACTCCTTTGAACATAAATAAAATGTTTCTTTTTAATAATTAATCATTAACTTGGATAATGAGCATTTTCACTTTAAGTGGTGCTGCTTACTCATGGTACTTAAGGCGTGTTTCATTTTGGGTGAATTCTTATCTACAACTTTTCTCTCTCCAGGGTTTGACTGACTGCCACATGAGCTCAGGTAGCAAACCGATCAACACAACTGCATCTTGTGTCATGGTAATAACCTCACACTAGAGTAAGCCTGCAGTTTGTCTAAAGCACAAACACTCTCTTCTTTCCCCAGCCTCTCTCTACCCCGTTGATCCAGATGATACAGTCAATGTTGTACTTTTGCATCTTAAAGCGATTCTGTGCTGTTCTGCCACTCGAGACTGTATACCTTGCCTGCAAATCATCATCACAGTCCAAGGTTAGTAAGAAACATTGTTTGATATCGTCAGCTAGGTGGATTAGTTTATCCATACATCATGATTTTCCTTATCACAGTGAATGGCTTTGTTTACAGAGGTATTGTTGTCATTTCCCCCATTCTTATCATAATTTTGGACTTGTCAATCAGGCAGGCGTCATGGTTGCAAAACATTCTACATACTTACTGGCATACTTAATGACTATTATATTGCACATGTTCCTGCAGAAGTCGAAAATGCAAAGCAGACTTCCGAGGAGTCAGGTGAGGATACAGATGAAGAGAATGGCATAAATCAAAGCACAGAAGGAAGTGGTCAGTTTGTGATAACTAAGCCAAGAGGTACAGAACCCAAAACACACACAAGTCACACGCATCGTATTGTATAGATTGTTTTTTTTTTTTAAAGTTTACTCTTCTTCTCCTGTACTCTCTGTGTTACAGCTGTGGTGAAAGTATGTCTCAGCTCCCCAGGCAACTTTGAAATTTGCAAGGCACTCCGGTTCAAACCTAGCTCCTCCGGTTTAGACCAAGCTTCTCAACAGCCCACACATAAGGTTTGGCAGGTGTAAAATAATTACCTCATGTAGTTGTTGTGTCTGTCCTTGATTAATTAATTAACTATCCTCCAGTGGTGGAATGTAGATTTACTGAAGAACTGTACTTGTACAATACTTGAGGCACTTTACTTGAGTGTTTCCATTTTATGTTACTTAATACATCTGCTTCACTATATTTTGGAGGGAAATATTGTACTCCACTACATTTAGTTGACAGATACCTGTACAGATTGAGATTTTACAAAAGCTTATAAAAAACAGCACACTGTTAAGATTTAACCTGTGGTTCCCAACAGTTCAGCTTGTGACCCATTTACAAAGAGCTTCTGTTTGTATTAGTTCCACTAAAGAAACTAGACTCTAATCTAATAACATTTAATTTTCAAACTCTAAAAACATGGGAGGCCCTTGAGCCAGTTTTTGGTTTGTCCATTCGGTGGTTCTGCAGAAAAATGGGGGTTCAACATGGCAGCCTCTGTACAAGAGGACCTGCTCGCTCTGTAGATTATAAGTAATGAAAGTAGAAAAAGTCTTATTTCCAGGTGATTTTATACTGAGTAATGAACACATATCGATCAATACTATATTCCATCTCGGCCAATAGATCCTCCTAAATGTTACACACTGGACCTTTTAAGAGGGGCCTGACCCTGAGTTTGGGAACCACTGCACAAAACTATCCCACTACTGAAATAGATAAACTATCTCCACTTCAACCAGCTACAGCATTAATATACTGCTTACTCATAGTTGCATTAGCATTAACAATCTAACAGTATGATAACTCATACTTCTGTACTTTTACTTAAGCTGGATTTTGAATGCAAGACATTTTTGTAATTGAGTATTTGTACTGGTACTTCTATTCAAGTACTTCTTGCACCCTTGCTAGTCTCTCACTGCCCTGCGCTCCTATTTACTGAACTGCTCAAAGACTACTCATGTGTTGTTACTGAGTGATTTAAGAACTTAATGTTTAAAGTATGTTAATGTATGTGTGTATATGTTTCCTTTAAACGCAGCTGGTGTTGACAGAGAAAGTGACGTTCGGTAATCCTGTTGTGGTTCGTGTTGATGCACATTCAAATGGAGTGCACAAGAATATCACAGTCCCATCTCTAGAAGAAGGTGAGGTTAAGTGCTGTGTAATGTAAGCAGAGATACGCTGAACTGCAGACTACAATCTCCTCCCCCTTTCTTTCAGTTTGCTCCACGGACCTAGAGTCGGCTGTGAAGGAATGTGATGGTAAGTCATGGGTGCTCTGCTTCCACCTGATTGTCTAGACTAGCGTGTATTGTGTACATGCCGTTGGCCGTGTCAGCTAAAACATACCTACTTGTAGAGTGACACTCAGTAACTAACTAGTTTCTGTCTCAGCCCCAAGACTTCGAACTGTTCCTGATCACGAGAGAAATGTAGTCCTCCTCCAACTGGAAAACACTGATACCAGACGCAATGAAATCATGTGCCAGATGGTTTGGAATGAAAGGCCTGGAGAGGTTCTTGCATGGGTCAGTCAATGATCAACTAGTAATCTGCTCCCTAGTAAAAAATAATCAATATCGTATATATCTTTCTAACTTTTTTTTATTTGCCGTTGCAGCCCAAAGGCAAGAAAGAAATGGTCATTTCGTCAAACTTTGTTGCACCCTGCCTGTGCTTCAAGGTAGCTGGCATGTTATTGTTGTTATTGTAACTGATAAGAAAAGACAGCTACCAACATGTGTTTAGAAGAAATAAAAACATTTAAAACCTTTTGTTTTCAGGTGTGGTGGAAGGGAATGGAACTCCGAAAGGAATCCTGCCCTTTTAAAAACCAGACAGGTAAAAGGGAGTAAACCTAGATCAACCTGAGAGCAAGATACATTTGCATGGTAAATGATATGATAGCATGGCAATGTTTTTTTTTGTTTTTGTTTTTTTCAGATGCACTGGAAAGAATGCAGCACAACGTGTCTGTGTCTTTGGCAGAGACACAGATGAGAGATGGTGGCACAGTGCTGAGCTGGAATGTGACCGCCCCCTGCAGACTGGAGGCAGACGTGTGGCTGTGCAAGAAAGACCTGACAGGGGGCCAGTGCGAGGAGGTGACGGGTTCCAGACAGAGACTGCACAACGATGCACATGCTGGCTGGAGTGCAACACGCAGTGGACATTGGGTAAAAACATCAAGAAAAACGTTGTTTTCTTTGCAAGCTGTCTCACCCTCAGTGTTGGAAAATAGGCTGAAACTAAGACTATGTCCAAATCTGCTCATATGTGACACAGATATAATTTTTCATGACATCTTTTCAATTCTGATTTGGGACACTTTCAAATGTGGTCCACATCAGATACGGGTCTGATTTGACCTCAGTGTGAACCGTATCACCATATCAACTCACCTTAAAAATTTATGTGACTTTTATGTTACTCTAGATTTACATTTGTCATTCAGTTACTTCAAGACTTTGACCTGCTGACACTTAAATCTCATATGGGCCACATTAAAAAAACAATGTGAACAGAGAAATAAATCAGAACTGAGCAGGTGCTGTACTGCTAGCATTTCAATTTTACTTTACACATGCACTGCACTACATTTCAGCACTACATCAAAATTAACCTACACACACTAGAATGACTTTACCGTGACTTTATTATCTCATCTCACGGCTCCAAATTAGAGAGAGATATACAAGTTAACATTTTCATGTAACAGAAAAGAGCAAAAATCCTGTGTTAAGTCCATTAGGGTTAAATTGTGGTCAGTTCATAAATCCAAAATGCCTGCCTTCTGAAAAGCTGGTTAATCAGTTTGCCCCCATCTTGGATTGGGTTGCACATGAGCGAAGAGACAATAATTAATTATTTTATGTGATATTTCTTTCCTAAACGAGGGTGATTGAATGTACTATAGTATCAAGCATGTTTAAACAGTGTGCACAAGAAACTGCAGGCAAAACACATTGTTCCTCCTAATAAAGTTAATTTTTATTAACTTTAACTAAGATAGACCTGACTGTTACTAGCTGTGCACGGCGAGTTTTGTTCAGTTGTTTTGTTAGTTATAAATCAGTTAAACTTGGCCCCTTCATTGATTAGTTTAAGCTGTATTTAAATGTGATTGACTTATCCATTTTTCTACCTAAAGAATACTTTTAATGTGCTAACAAAATATTGTGACGACAATGTGATTATGACATACTGTAAACTTGACAAAAACAATAAGGCACTGAATGATGTATAATAAATCGTTTATCCTAAGCAGGTCATACTCTTCCAGCACATTATGTTTAATGTTGAATCTTATTTATTTTTCTGAATTTACTTTTCAGAAAACAGGAGAGTTCATTGTGTCATCACATCCTCTGCTTTGTGTTCAGGTGATCTCTGTCCTAATATATTAAATATATTCTTATACACATTATCGTTCGTTTGTTATTGTTTCACTGCTTCCTACAATACGTACTGTGCTAACCTTAACCTTTTCACTATTTTTTTCAGATAAAGATACATGGGATGGAGTCATACTTAGAGCCTCACTGTCCATTTGCAAGTAAGACTATTAATTATTATCCAGATTGAGATTAAGTGTGTTTAATGATTTAACTCTTATCAGCAAAAACATGCTCCATTAGAATGTGGCAGATTATTAATTAACTGTAAATATGTTGTTGTATAATATTATAACAGTGTCTGTGGAACTTCTTTAATGTGCATTATTTTAAAGACTGTTGTATTTATTATTTTCCAGCCTCTCGTTGGAGATGGAGCCTGCCACTCATCATCGGATTACTGCTTATGTTTTTGGCCATAGTAGGAGCCTATTTTATACAAGGGGTCCTAAAAGGTCAGTTTTCTATTTGTAGTCCATTGAATATTATTAGCACCTTTGCAAAATACCTCAATGTGTACTTCTGTTTTCCTTTTAGGCTATGTGTGGAGATGGTTGAAAGAAGATGATGTTAAAGGTATGAGAAAGCCTATTTCATACTGGGCAACCATTGTCTTCTACATCCCCTTTATACTCTCAACATTAACATTTTCATACTTTTATTCATACTTTTGTAGAATATTATACGAATATTCATGCTCTTGTGTTTACATTTTCAGTGGCATGTGTTACCCTTTCCTCCTAAATGCTCTTTTATATCTGGTATATTTAGCAAGTGTTACTCATGTACATAAAAGAATAGTTAGACATTTTGGGAAATACACTTCTGGAAAAGGTTAAAAAAAAAAAAACCTCACATCTATCTGTTACATATAAGCTCACAGCCAACAGCAGTTAGCCTAGCTTAGCACCAAAGCCGGAGACAGTCAGCCAGCTAGCCTAGCTCTGTACGACAACGGTTACCAGGCGACCAGGAGACTGAAGTTACTGCCTCCAGCCGAGAAATAGTCTGCCACAAAACCCCCCTTAAAATGGCAAAATGTTGTTTTTACACAGGAAATGTTGACCAGAGCCAGGAGAACTGTCTCTCCTTGTTTTGTGTTTTTAAATATGCAAGAACAGTACAACTTATTTCAATTAAAAACTAAATAATACAATACACAGCTAGCAGAAAACAAGGGAAGAAAAAAGTAGTAGTAATAGCAATAAATAATAACATATAAAAATATATAAATAAAGGTAAATACATTAAAGAATAAAAATAAAATGAATAAATCATTTTTTTTTTTTATCACATTTGATATGATATAGGGGAGAGTGGGGTAAGTTGAGCCAAAGGGTAAGTTGAGCCACCCCTTGTTGCTAGGAAATGGTAAAAAACATTGATCATGTGACCAAATATTTAGGAGGAAGGCATCATTTCATGGAGTCTGTGAATGCAAGAACCACGTGGGTAAAGTGGTTAGATATTTATTTCCAAAAAAAACATTTTTCACTCTTGAAAGTGAATTTAGTCTATCATAAGTTTCATGAGAATTGTGTTTAGACAAAAATAGATAATTTTAAATTTGTTTTATACATCAATTGTGGTATCTATGAGCTACAACATGAGGTCATAAACCTAGCATAAAAGTGAACCATTTTAGCTCTGGGGACTAATAAAGTCAAAATGGTAGCTCTGGGGTAAGTTGAGCCGGTGGCTACAGCCAAAATACACTTAATAAGTGTATCCAAAAACATATTCTGTGTATATTCCAAAAACACAGCTGTTAATGTTTTCTTCCCAAGCGCACTTTAAGGCATTCTCATGTTCAAATGTTTTTTCACAAAACAGCTGTTTAGCAGTAATATGCAATAATAATTAAAAAAAAGTTATTGTACCTGTTACAAATAAATAAAATACACATAAATGTGAAGAAGTGAGTGTTATTTAGGGAGGGAGAAGGTGAGGGAGTTGTGGGGAGGAGGTGGGGAGGAGGGTAGGGGGTGAGTAGGGATACGGCTCAACTTACCCCGCTCCTCCTAACTTACCCCATACATGGGGTAAGTTGAGCCTACTGATACTACTTTTTTTGGACAAGCTATATTATCGAAACAGTTATGTTTACACTCATTCTGTTTGTTTGAAGGGATGCACAACATTCTGAAATATATGCAGATATATTAGTTAGCGACAAAACTATGATTGCCTTGATGTAGTGATCCTAAATATGAAAAATAGCTCATCTTACCCCACTCTCCCCTACCTGTCCCTGACATACCTCAACCATTGTGTGTGGGTGTTAGTATTGGCTTACATTGGACCCAGTTCCAAGGTTACAGGTTTTAATGCATTCAATAAAAGGCTGCCAGATCCTGTTTCCTCTTGTTTATAGTTTTTATGTAAAGCTAACCATCACCAGGCTGTAGCTTTGTCTTTAACGGACAGATATGAGTGTGATATATTTCTCAAAATTTCAGGTGCTGTGGGTGGTGGTCATGTGGTGTTGCTGTACCCACCTGATGACGACCAGGCTTTGCCAGAGCTGATGAGTCACCTGGGCTCATCCCTCCAAGCCCTGGGATTTAGCGTGTCTCTTGACCTGTGGAGCCAGGCTGAGCTCAGTGTGCTGGGACCTGTGCCTTGGCTCCACTCAAGGCTTAACCGATTGCAAAGGCAGGGGGGCAAAGTGGTGCTAGTCCTGACCCAGGCTGCCTGGATTAGGGCTGAAGAATGGGGAGCTCGGAGCTGGGAGAGAAACACTCCCACGGAAAGGAACAGGGACGTGGAGGAAGAGGGGGCCGGAAGAAGCAATACTGCCTCTTCTCCCTGTGGGGATGTTTTTACTGCTTCATTGAGCTGCATTCTAGCTGACTATTTACAGGGCCGTGCTGGTGAGCGGTTTATGTTGGTGCAGTTTGAATCACTTCCACCTGAGCCTCCGGGTGGTTTCTGGCCGCTGCCAGAGCTTTTCCGTGGCCTTCATGTGTACAGCCTCCCCTCCCAGAGCCTGGGTTTTCTGACTGAATTAGCTGGGGCTCGGCAAATGGCTACAGCATCAGCCAGACGGAAAAGAGCAGGGGGGCTAAGGATTGCATCCCGGACTCTGGCTCGAGGGCTGTCAGGGTTCACAGCAGGGACTACTGTATTACGCCTTACAGGAGTGTCCCAGAGTTGTGTTGGGGTTGAAGTTGAAGACTCTGGGGAAACTGTGCCCTTGAAGCCATGTCTTGTTACACCTCCCTCCAGCCCTGACACAAGCCCCAAGGTCAGTGAAGTAGGATGGGTCTGACAGCAGGAGAGGATGACACATGACCAAGGTTCGGCAGACTAAAACTGGTCTGAACATCCGGGGTCTAGTGGCTGTTGAAAAGTGTTTTATGTTTCTGGCAGGGGAAACCTTTTCAAATAAAAGCTGAGTTATTATAGCTTGAGCTCTTGCTGCTTCAGATAAATAATCGCACAACATTAAAACCTCAATACTTCTAAAAGTAAATTTAAGAAAAAAGACCTCAGTAAATACACAGTTTGGTCACAAAGTGGTCAGTGCTACCTAAATGCAAGACAAGAATCTCAATGAAGCAAATTGCGGCATTGTTTTGACACTACATAGTTTATTCAAGCCGTTTTTCAGTCTTAAACCACGCCATTATGTGTGTTTGACATATTTACTAGTATTTGACATCCTGCATGTACATGTATATAACATCCCTGAGAGACTAATATTCTCTTTTATACAGAAGTATATTGAGTTGCTTTGTCCACGCATGGTGAGTCCTTTTGTATACTGTATTTTCTCTTAATGTTTAGTGTGGTTGAATAAAGAGTTTGTCTGAATCACATCAGATGCTCTCCTGACTACAAAACTGTGTCAGTTCTTACTAATTACAAACATGGCAGAAGATGTATGTTTGCAGAGCAGCATCTTTACATTTGTTTAACATGCCGAAATTAATTCCTGGAATTCATCCATCCGATCCATACATTGTGACACTATGCAGCAGCGACAGCAGGTAAAAACAAAAAGCAAAAAATGCTACATCCTGCTATTTCAGCACCCCATTTTTAAATTATCTGTGTGGGACACTGTGTCTTAACTACATTTTAAGGCTATTTCTGCACAGTCAGTTAATAGTTTTTAATTTGAGGTAGAATTTAATTTGAACAATTTAGAATTTTAATAATTATTTTAAGATATCTTGAACTGTCTCTAAATGTTTAACATGCATTTTAAAAGTATCTAAAATGCTCTTATGGACGGAGCCGCGACACTATCTGTTGTTAAGTTGGTTGTTCAACATGATGTGTCTGTATTCCCAGTATGTACAATACACAGCCAACAGAAAATAAAGGGGGTGAAAGAAAATATCAGTAATAACAGAAATAAATAATAATAGTACTAAAGGTAAATACATAAAAAAATGAATAAATACTTCTAAAAAATCAATTGTTATGATATGACATGAGATAACTCCACCATTGTACCTGGGTTTTAGTATTGGCCTACATTGCAGTCAGTTCAAAGATTACAGGTTTCAGTGCATTCAATAATAGGCTGCCAGATCCTTTAAAATCTGTGTTTCCCCTTATGCCAAGCTAACCAACACCTGGCTGTAGCTTTGTATTTAATGGACCATAAATTGATGCACTATGCAGCAGCAACAGCAGGTAAAAACATGTCCATGCTTGTTGTGGGATCATTCTTTACAGGCTAGGTCCTGCTATTTCAGCACCACATTTTCAACTATCAACTATCTGTGTGGGACATTGTCTCTTACAAACCCCATTTTAAGGTGCAGTCAGTTCAGTTTTTGACAGGTAGAATTTAATTGGAATAATGTATGATTTTTTGATAATTATTTTATAACATCTTGAACTATTTCTAATTGTTTAACATGCATTTTAAAGGTGTCTATAAAATAACTAATAGTAGAAATAAATAATAATAGTACGAAAGGTAAATGCATAAAAAAATTAATAAATACTTCTAAAAAATCAATTGTTAAGATATGACATGAAATAACTCAACCATTGTACCTGGGTGTTAGTATTGGCCTACATTGCAGTCAGTTCAAAGGTTACAGGTTTCATTCAATAAAAGGCTGCCAGAACCTTTAAAATCTGTGAGTCAGTTCATAGTTTTTTAATTTGAACAATTATGATTTTTAATTAATTTAAAATAATTTTCAGGTATCTTGAACTGCCTCTAAATGTTCAACATGCCCATAAATGGCTCGTACGGACGCAGCTGCGACACTATCTGTTATTAAGAGGGTTGATAAACACGATGCGTCTGTATTCCCAGTATGACATCACTGACGTACGCGGGACCGTCTGTGTAAAAAAAAATTGGACGTTGACTGATTGGTTGATGAATTAAATCCCAGCGGGTTTGGGCGGTGCCATCCTGTGTGGGGCTCAGCTGCATGGACAACAGAGAACCAACTGGAAGCTGTTCATTGATTCATCCCAGCGGCAGCAGCATAGCACTACGTTTGCCTTCCGTGTGAGCACCACCAGCGTTAGCTAGCTAGTCATTCATTCAGCTGGCCGGTCAGTAGCTGTGGCTCGCCGACTGTAACTAAAGAAAAATAAAATGGCACGCTTGAGGTATTAGAAGTGGCTGCTCAACATGTGAAACTCTGCCTGCATTGTGTGAACCAGCAGGGGAATCAGACAACCATCGGTGGTGCAGCAGCGGACGAGGTGGCTTTGCAATAAGGTAAGACCAGACTGGCTAATATGAACAGTTCGGCTTGCTAATTTCAGAATAAGTGCAATACACAGTTAAAAGTAAATGATAATAAACGTTTAGTGTCGCCAGGTGGACGCTATGGCTGAGCTCACTAGACTTTAAAGGTCCACCGGACGGATGAGCAGACTGTGATACACCACGTTAGCTTAGGCTAGCAGCTAACTACTACTGACCTTACCAGCTTTTGGCTAATTTTGTGTGGTGCTGATGCTGAGCTAGCTAAGCTAACTAAGCTAACTGTGAAAGAAGAGCATCCCAACCAGGCTAAATGTGTGTGTGTGTGTGTGTGTGTGTGTTTTTTAAAGCTTTTTTAACAAGACTAAATGTAAATAAACCTGTAGAGACTGTCACAGAGTTACTTGATGATTGCATTGTGTGTTGGGTACTTAATTTAAATTATTAAAATATCTTATGAAGAATATTAATTTGATGCCACAGAGGTAGAACTATATAACAAGACAATAAAACAATACAATGCAGTTCAACTACATAAACTACAGCTGAAAAAGTACCATAGAGTGAAATTATCATCACTCTGTTCCAGTAAATATAGAACATTTTGCTTCATGCTATTATATTGCATGGGTTGCTTTGTATTGTCCTTACGTTCTTGCTGTTTTGTCCATTTGATGCAAGTTATGTCAGGGTCTCAAGAAGATTGTGATAGGTAAAACTTTCTAGTATTTGATGATACTACCTGTTAGCATTTTTTATTTACCATTCATTACTGGTTTTGTGTGTGTGTTTTCTTTAGGATCATGTGGTGGGCCTGGCCGTTCCTCCCCGCTCTGGTGCTTCTCTCCGAGCTCTCTGTGGTGAGAGTACAGACTGCGCCATGCCAGACCTGCCGTAAACTCTCAGAGAGTTTCATTAAGGTACTGCAGTTAAGTCATAGTGCCATCAGTTCATGCTTGTCTTCTTGTGCCAAGTTTTAAGTCTTAAGATTTCCTCCTTTTTAGGGCTTGGAGAAAACGGCCAACAAGAACTTTGGGGGAGGTAACACTGCCTGGGAGGAAGAAAAGCTTGCTAAGTATGCACGCAGGTAAGGGAATGGTTTAATTGGAGTCAAACCTGCATTACATGATCTTTAGGAATTGTGCGATCAGTAAGTACATCATAAGTCTAGACAAGAAGTCTAACAACAGCATATTTATCACAGAAAATGTATTTATGTTCTAACATAACCAGCTCCTACTTTGATCTTTCTTTAAATTTGTATTCCTGGAACCCCCCTAAATAATGTGATTCACTTTCAGAAGTCCTTTGTTTTCCCCTGCACAGTCGTATATTTTGTAATGTGTGAATGATTGCATAAGACCATCTATTTTAAATGTTAGTCCACTGAGGGAGGGGAGGCCTCTCAGTGGACCAGAGCAAGGCTCCACTATTCTTTGAGGGTGTGTGGGTTGGACAGAATCTATTATGTTAAGGTACTTATATCTCTAATTGCTGGCTCTCTTGTTTCAGTGAGACGCGGCTCCTAGAGATAGTAGAAGCTGCTTGTGAGAAAACAGATTTTGAATGTAACCAGCTGCTGGAGCAGATAGAGGACCAAGTGGAGACATGGTGGTTCCACAGGTAAATGTGATATTTGCATTATGTAATTAAATTAATTGTTTTGTTTTGTGTTTTTTGGTGAATCACAGACAGGAACAGCTAATTCTTAATTAGGTGTAATTTCATGGGAAAACAAAAATTAGGAATGTCCTCATTTCGTATTTAAGTAATGAGTGTCCTGTAATTAAAATAAGATCTCCTGTAATTAAATACATTTTAGTCCCACATTTATTGACAGTATTTGCCCCAGCTGTGTGTGTAATTATGTTTTGTTAAGATGTATTACCATGCCCGTTTTAACTCAATGACTGATGTAATGTATGTGTCCTGTAGGCAGCAGGAGGCACCAGACCTGTTTGAGTGGCTGTGCATAGAGGAGCTGAGACTCTGCTGTCCACCTGGACGCTTTGGACCCGACTGCAAAGGTGTGAAAAACATAAATAATGAAATAAACAGAAGCTTCCTGACAGGTTAAACTGAATTTTTCCAGAAGTGAAAATAACAATGCTAATTTAGAGCTTTGGTTTGTACTTCCAGCGTAGCACTAATAGCATATTTATCCAATACAGAGTGTCCATCCGGCCCTGGTGGTGTTTGTGGAGGTCTGGGACGCTGCGAGGGGGAGGGGACTCGCCTGGGAGATGGAGAGTGTGTCTGCGATCCGGGATACTCAGGCCGTCTGTGCCAGAGCTGTGCTGATGGCTACTACAGAGAGAAAAGCTCCAATGACAGCATTGGAGCCTGTGCAGGTGCCTCAGATTTAGACAATTGTTTCAACCCTCTACATGGATTTAATTCTGTTTGAGGTCATCGAAAATTGACCCTCTCACTGTCCCCTCCTCTTTCATTATTTGTAGCTTGCTACCACTCATGTAAGAAATGTGCAGGGCCACAGGACTACAAATGCTTTGACTGCAAACCCGGCTGGATGCTTCATGACAACAAGTGCGTGGGTGAGTGTGGCTTTAGAGGTCATGTGGCAACATTTCATTGACTCTGTGCCAGTTTCCTGGATGCGTGTTATTTGACTGCCCTTGTATGTCTCTTAGACATTGACGAGTGTGGTACAGAGCTGGCTCGTTGTGCGTCTAACACCTACTGTCACAACACAGACGGATCATATGAATGCAGAGGTATGCTCTCTTGTGTAGCTGTTTAAGTCAGTGTACTGTATTGTACCTAAAATGTCAGAAAATATTGAAAAATGCCTGTTATTTAAATTGCTTGTTTTATTTGCTCAACAGTCCAAAACCCAAAGACATTCAGTTTACTGTCACATATGACAAAGAAAAGCAGCAAATTTTTGGTCATTTTTGCTTGAGAAAATACTTTTTTTTTTTTTTTTTTCAAAACACTCGCCAATTTATGTTTGTCTGATAAACTTTGTAGCTCTAGTTAGGTTACTTGCTGTAAAACTCATTAGTTGCAGTTCTTTGTGGTAATTTTCCACTGAGTAATGTTTTTTTTCCCCACTTTGCTTTTGCTTGTATCCAGGCTGTGACCAGGCGTGTGTGGGCTGCATGGGTAGTGGTCCTGCCCGCTGTAAGAAATGTTCTCGTGGCTACAGATTGAAAGGAGCCAAGTGTCTCGGTAGGGATATACCTTTTTATTTACTTACTTTATATCTCTGTATCTTTTCCTCATTTCCTTTAAACTGTCTCTCTTTGCTTCCTCACACAGATATCGATGAATGTAGTGAACGTGCAATAGCATGCCCAGGACTCAATGAGGCTTGTACCAATGAGGAGGGCTCCTTCCACTGTGACTGTGCTGATGGATTCATTAGAAGAGATAGCATTTGTGTTGAGAATAAGCCACCTGGTAAGTCGTCGTAGCAGTAAATATCCAAACACATTAGTCGTTGACAGCTTCTCAGATGTTTCGATTAAGTTTCTTTTCCTCTACCACCTCAGCTGGGCCAGAGAAGGGGCTGTTTGATGACATAACAGATGAGGAGGTCCTTGTGCTTCAGCAGATGTTCTTCGGCGTGGTAATCTGTGCCCTAGCTACGCTCGCTGCAAAGGGCGACATGGTTTTCACAGCCATTTTCATTGGAGGTGTGGCAGCTATGGCTGGATACTGGCTGACAGAAAAAGGAGACTACATGCTGGATGGATTTCTGAAAGGACGCTAGACAGTCTGGGACCACAATTTGGGACCACAATTTGGGACCTTGGAATACCAGCCGGTTAGGGGCAGGAAACTATCCCTACAATGCTTGCCTTTCAGGGATTTATTTGGGATTGGGGAATTACTTGAAAGGGCTTGGGTTTATTTATGTTTATGAATAGAAAAACTGAGAACTTGAAGGCCATGAAGTGTGAATCTTGAAGCGGAATAACAAAGCAACACTGCACTGATGTAAAGGAACTAAACTGAATCCCCTACCTCAACTTTGTTGGGAACAAGGGTGACGTGAAGACCACTACTGATTGTTAAAGTTTATTATGCATTTGGATGTTGCTCAAGAAATGATGTCGTTTTCTTCCACACAATCAAAACCTCCTGTCGTCATGTCCATAATGTTTTTCATTATCTCAATGCTTCTTGTAATGGGCATGGGGTTAGATAAGGGAATTTCCACAATCACCCCAAAAAGAGAGCTCATGGAAACTCTGGGATATTTCCATTATGAACCACTGATTATTTATGTTCACAGAACGACTTTTTACCTCCTTACTTACTGAATGATTCTTTTTAGTAATAATGCATGAAAATAGAATTTGAAATGAAAGGTACGACACTGTATGTATTAATTTATTGTCTTATTTTGGCATGGAAGACTGACTTCAACAGCTGCTGGATCACCAACGTTACTGCTATTGACCATTTAATGAGTGTGTGAGGGAATGTGCTTCTGGAAAATGCCAGCTCTAATCTGGATGATTAAAGCCATTTTCTGTTGCCTTTTAATTTATTTTGAAAGCAATATTTATTGGGAAGATGATTATCATATTTCACATTTCTTGTATATTTTTGTGTGCATTTTCAATGCAGTTTTTAAATCTGTTCAGTTGTAATTCTAGCAGATATTGTAGCATCATGTTAGAAAGCCACTGAAGCATCACTTCTTACCCGTCCATCTCATTTCTTCGGGTTTTCTAGTGTGGGAAGTTGTTCAGTCATTATTCATTATCGATGTTCGCTTTACAATAAAAAGTTTGTCACTTCTCATGTTTTTTTTTATTCAAAATTTTAATTTCATTTGGTCAGGCCTCCTCTGCTCTTTACATAAACAGAATGAGGAAAAGGATGTTTTACTTCCTGTTGCATGATAAATTATAAGACATGCTGGAAGTCAATCATTCTTAAAGGGGAAGTCCACTGATTTTACACATCAAAGTTTGCAGGTCTTGCTTTACTAATAAATGTATGTGAATAGTTGTATAAAGTCTTCTGTGGCAGATGGAGCTGTGTGAAATCTGATTTAAAAATTATGATAAAATTAAGTATAAAGACCACAAGTTTGAAAATAAAAAAAAAACAACTGGGGGTGTAGAGTTAGAGTACATTGACAGAGATTGGCCAGACCTCTGAGGCCCATCCTTCATCTCTGCTTGAGGCTACAGTAGCCATTACTAGCATAATGTAGGTAGCAGGTTGAAGGGTGCAATGCCAAATCAATGGAGTACTCTTAAATTGTGGATTTACTGTATTGGAACCCACAGCAGCAAATAAGAGAATGTTTATAAGGTAAGATTGGAAATAACAAACATTTTTAAATATACAGAAAAATACTGGAGAGCTTCATTTGGTTCATCCCAGTTTAGAAAATCCTAGAAATATCCCTCTTAAAGTACCTTCAAAGGCTATCCCAGCACTAATTGCATGTACTATATATGTTGTATTCCATTTAATCTGACACGCACATGCCCAAGTGCTTCGTTGAGGCCTGAGGTCTGAAGGTTTTACTCTGGATGTTGAAGTTCAACCTATTTCAGTGTTCCACTCCAGTTAATGGGGTTGAGGCACAGCAGCTCTCTCTCTTTCAGGGCCTCCTGGGAGCGTGTTAGTGCTCTGTCCCTCCAGCTCTGCTCCATTAGCTGCACACACACACACACACACACACACACACACACACAAAGCAGAGACAGAGACCAGAGAAAAACCTCAAACACTCCCTATATTGTTGTAACCTGAGAACACCCAGCATGTTTAAGTATTTTCAGGACATCATTGTATGGGGCATAAACACAAAAGCATTAGCAGTGTATACATTATTTATGTGTCGGACTATACCCTCTTGTTCTCATCTCTGTAAGCCGTCATTGCTTTGCTGTGCTGGATCCTTTGCTCTCTGTCACTGGACAGAGCAATGTGGTCCACTTCTCGAATATGCTCTGCTTCCTTTACTTTACTGGCCAGCTGCAGCTTCAGTGCTACACATTTGTCCTCCATCTGCTTCTTTAACTGCTCTCGCAACTCCTTCCTACAGGAAAGAGACTTTTCTTTGTCACCAGTGAAAGTTGAGAAATATATATGCAGCATGTTATGCATTTCTCATTTAGGAAAGAGGATAAAAGAAAAAAACTCATCAGTACAGGAAGTGAGGTGAAAGTGTTCATTATTTTACCTGTACTCTTCTCTCTCACTGCTGGTTCCATAAAACGGTTTTCGCCACACTTGGTGATACCTAACACATCAACCAACTATAAGTCAGTGACTTTGAATTCAGCTCTCTGAAACCAAGAAGGCACCTTTAATTCTACATCATATACAGTGAGTTATTATGTGAAATGCTCCTACCTGTAATGCTCTCTCCTCTGCAGGATGAGCGTCCTCTGGTGGTTGTGGTGGTGTACAGCTGGTGTCTCCAGACTGACGGTGCGTTTATGGACCAAAGGTGGATGTAAAGGGTTCAGTCTCGGAATACTCTAGGGAAGAGAATAACGCAAGTATTTTCATTTTTACCTAAAAGCAAACACCATCATCCTATGAGTCTGTCAGTCAATTAAGCTTAGTGTCATTGAATGTCTGCTGACCTGAGTGCTCGTCCACAGCCGGGCAGAGTCTGAGATGATGGGAAAGGTCATGGGAGTGACCACCAGGCAGCGACTCTGCCGGACAGGAGTTGTGTCTTGAGGAATACACACTGGTGTGGAAGCGATAGAGATGGCTGCTGTGGTAACGAAGATTGAGATGAACAGAATCACAGCAGATTTAGTATGTTTACTGGTAACACTAAAATGGAAAACAAATGGAAAAAATAAAGCTGTTTTCTTACGTAGTTTCATTTTGTAGTTCAAGTTCTTCTGTTCACCCACCAGAGAAATCCAGACTTTGAATGAAACTTTCCAAGGTGCCAAATCCTGCACTATTTAATTATCTTCTTAAAGATGCAATTCTATTATAAGTAAATCATTACACAACTCTAAATATCAATATGGAAAATGTATGTACTGGTACTAGTTACAGATTAAACAGAAAAATGCCTGTGCCTGTGAGTGTTTTGCAGTGGCAACAGTTGCCTTGGGAATCAGGTTACCTCCCACAAAAAGAAAGCTGCTGCGTGGAGTGTAAGGCAACGCATCAGTGCACTCGAAAAGAAAGATTATTAGCATGTCACAATGGACTAACCAGATACACTCAGAAGATGTCTCCGGATGGCATAAGAAAGCCAGTCAGGCTGACTGAATAATGCACTCATGAATCATTTCAACTTTTAAACCACTTAAAACATTTTATTAGATTATTTAAAACTTTTTGAAGAAAGGATAACACCGATATCTTCAGACTGTCACTGCAACATTTTAAAGCAATTCAGGTTTAACTTTGTAAGTTCATCATAATACTCATATTGTTACAAAACAGCAGTGTTTATGCAATATAACTGATTTTCTTCCTTGCCGTTCCTCAAACTTTGTGTTTCAGATTCCGAGTGTTTCATGGTTCTCCCACAGCCAGGCATGGTATTTGTTTAACATGTGATCTTCAGGTGTCACCTTTGATATATATGTTAAAAAAAACAAACAGATTTGTCATTATTATTACAAAACTAACATAATTCACTGAAAGTAAAATAGTTGGAATTATACTGACCTGTCTCCATTCTCCCACACAGAAGATCCTGTAGGAGTCATTGCCATACTTCCCAATACCATGCAACTCAATGGGGTAACGCCACTGTTTAGTTAGATATTCATCTACACAAGAGAAAAGGGATTGTGATGTTTTTTTCTGGCCACTGATATTGTCTTATATTATATTATATTATAACCAAACCAGTGACAGTGGCAACACAGTTACACAGCAATGATACTGTAATTACTATGCACAAACGTACTGCATGTACAGTAGACAAGCGTTCACCTGAGAAGCGAACAAGTGTTTTGGCCCTGAGCTCATACAGGCCTAGTGGCTTCATAAGTTCAGACATGGGCTTCCAGTCGGCCTCTCGGGTCACCTCTGCAGATGGGTAAAGCTCAAAGAACTGCCACAGTACTGGTATGGCCATCTTACCTAAAAAAGAGAAAATCTAGACTTGTGTACCGGTTGGTACAATAATGTTGCAAAGCAGTGTGTGTATGTGTATGTTGGATCTTACCACTGGTCTTATTTAGAAAAATGGTGGCCACCAGGAGCTTCCAGGGGTCATGGAAAAGGGTTTCCTGTACGAGGTGGTAAGGAGAGCGAGGGGGTGTCCACTTCTTGAAGGCCTTCCTCCTGGGTGGGCTAAGGGCTGTTTACAGATGGTGTAAATGTCTCCTTAAGCTACACACAACTTTATTTAATAAATGTTGAGGTAAACTTTATGTCTCACATTCAAATGTACACACTCTTTCTCTGGCTTTTTGGATTAAATGAACCATTTTAACTTTACCATCTTTGGGGGGTTTCTTGCTGAAATAAGGGCTTGTTTTCCGTTTGTCTTCCATGTTCTTGGACTCTAGGCAGACAGGGCAGATTTATGTATATTTAAAAACAAAGAACAAATTTCTTACAGCACATAAGTAAAGGGTAAACATTTTTTAAAACCCACTCCAACAGAGCAGTTCTTTCCAGACTTGCAAACTGGAAATGATGATACAAAAGTAATCTCCAATGAAGTCAAATATTTCTGTCCATGAACCCAAACAACACTTTACAAATAAAGGAGAAATGAATGAAGGGAGGCACAGTTGGTGACTAGTTCAAATGCTTCCAGACAACATAGATAATTAATACACATTTATACATTTTTTTGGGCATGTCCAAAGAAAAAAGATCCAGCCTTATACAACATATGGATTCAAAAACTATGGAAACATGGGAATTGGAACAAAGCACATCTTGTTATTCTGTAATAATTTACATTTATATTCCCCTCCCTCTTAATTAGACTGTATACTGTATCTCCACCCCCTTTTTTCCTTTTCTTTTTTTAGGTTCTGTGTGTATTTGGTTTCTTTGAAGAAGGAAATATGAAGGCAGCTGGGAATTGGATAAAGAAAAACGGACACGTTAAAATTGTCCAAATTGTATTAAAATTGTACTGCACTGTATATGACAAAATTCGACTAAAAGTAAAAATAAGTAAAAAAAAAAAAAGAGTAGATCCAAAGAAAACTAACTTGAGCTGCTGCTTTTACAAGCTGTCACAAAGTGTAGATCATACTTACTATTCTGGGAATCTCTCACTGGTGTGCCCCCACAAGTGATGTCTGGTAATAACACTTTCTCTTCCACATCCTGGTGACTGTCGGCATCAGCCTCCAGTTCAGAATTAGGTTTGTTGTCACCTTTGTTGTGAATCTCGTCGTCTCCGGCTCGTTCATCCTCACCCTCATTCTCGCTCTCAGTGGCAGGTTCAACATTCAGAATCGGGAGAGAAGGCTGCAAGTGTGCCTGTTCGCACTTGTCAACAACCAAAGTGTTTTGCTGGTTACTGGAAGGAGCCAGTCTGAGGAGCTTCTCCCTGAGCAGACCCACCCTATGAGGGCTCCTCTGCAGTGTGACGTCATCCACTGTGGTTGAAGGAGCAGCTTGTTCTTCTGGTATATGTGGGATCTCCTCTGGTACAATGTCAGTGTTAATACGGTTAGAATCCTCCAAACTCCTAACTTTCTTGTCTTTAGTACGTCTGAGGGAGGAAGAGGCTCTTTTAGATTTATTTGGAGGTGGATCCAGTATTTCCGTTGCATCCTCCTGCTGTGCATCTGCATGTTTTTTCTTTTTTCCCCTCTGTTTCACTTGGGAAGGGGTGGTGATATCATTGCCTTTCAATGCAGTGAAATCAAAAAGGTTTATGTCCAAGTTCTCTTCTCCATGTTTTAAGAGGAAAGCATGCAGGGATGCTCTTGACCGGAACTTCAGCCCTTGGGGACTTACACAACAGAAAGTAGACAACCAATTAGACAATAATAGAACTGCATCTACAAAGCAAAGAGGTGATGATTACATACAGAGAAGATTACAAGAAAACACTGAGTCACCTTGTAATGTAGACGTCCAGTTTGCCTGCTGTCTTGCCAGCTTTCCTTTGCCTCACCTCCCTGATCCAGCCAGGGGGCATTAGTGAAGTGTGGCACGAATCATCCTTGTCCTTGCGACTTTGGTCATTTATGTTTCCACTGGTCTCAAGCCGGATGTGACAGCCAGCAGGGTGCATTTTGATAATTGGGTTTTTTGTTTTTGTGGTGGAGTCAGTGTTAAAGCTTCAGCAGATGACTTTTTACTCCCACATCAGCCATTCCTGGTCTGTGTCACCTTTACCTAGAATTCACAACAACACATACCTGACATCTCTCAGTTGTAGTAAAGAAGCAACCCATAGTGGATGTTATTGAACAGCAGATATTGACATGAAAGCCCCAAAATGTCAATGCAGACTTATTCAAAGGTTTACATAACATTACATTAATACTGGTCTAACTCCTTACTTCCGTACAGGCGTACAGGACAAATGCGGTGACCGATGTCAGTACTCTTCTTTCCCGGTTGCTTTCTGATGTCAATACTGGAGTGGAAGTCTAGTTTTGGCGAACACAACACACACGGCTTGCTTTGCAGGAAGGAAGTAGCGTGCAGATCCGAGTCTGCGCAGTAAGAACGAATCATGAAAACGGTGCTTTAGTATGAAAAAGCGACCGAATATAACAACCTGTAGATAAAATATCCATCTGTCCTCTTTGCTGTTAAAAGGTGGAAATGAGAGCTGTTCTAGCATGGAAAGAAACTATTCGTGAACAATGGTGAGTGTCTAAATGTTTATATTCACGCTGTCAACCTAGGGCCCGATGCTGGGATGTAACGCTAGGTGGTTAGCAACGGCGGTTGCTATGTAAACTAGTGTTAGCAGCTATAGTTAGGTTAGCTGGCATTAGCCAACGTAGCACTTAGACTGTCGTTCATAAATGACAGAGGCAATAAAGCGGGTGTATATTTCTTGTATGTAAGATGTAAGTTAGTGCTGTTGTTTATCCTGTCAATAGTGAAGCATGTCAGAGTTGTAGCACGAACGTTAAGTCGGAGCTAAAGTTAACGTTAAGCTAGCTAGCTGTGGTTAGCTGGGGTTGTTGCTTCACGTCACTGTTTGATGTGAATGACATAACATTTAATCTAAGAAGTTATTAATTAATATTACGTTATACATCTAACGTTATACCTCTGGCAGTCCGTGATTAAATGTTTCTGTACAGTCATACTTTTATTTGCCTTCATCAATTTCGATTCAATTTGTATATCCAGTGTTTACAAATGATTAAAGTATTATTAGGTCTACAGTTATGTGAACGATTAACATATTACATATTACGAAATATTACTTGTTTTGTCAAATAAGTTTTCCAAAATTCAAGATAATCAGTTCACAGTTTTATAAAGGAAACTGAAAAGCAACGAATCTTAAGTTTTGAGAAGCAGGAAGAAAAAGGATTTACACAATGAACGGATAATCAAAACAGCCTTTTATTGATTAATAGATTAATTGAATAACTTTTCATCACCATCTTTCTCTTCTGCAGTGTTTATGATCTTGCCTTCAAGCCAGATGGCAGCCAACTCATAATTGCTGCAGGACTTCGTGTCCTGGTAAGGCTTTTTTTTGCTGTCTTTCACCAAGAAACATATAGAAAGAATATATGAGTTGTTATTATTATGTTTAATGTATTGTATTTTTTTGTTGCAGGTTTATGACACAGCAGATGGAAATATTATCCAGCCTTTAAAAGGACACAAAGATATTGTGTACTGTGTGGCCTATGCGAAAGATGGTACTCATCTGGCTCTCCATTTGTACACTACATTTTCCTGTATCAGTCACCACTATATTACTGATTACTGCATTGTTCTGCAGGTAAAAGGTTTGCCTCAGGGTCAGCAGACAAAAGCATCATCATCTGGACATCTAAATTGGAGGGTATTTTAAAATATACGTAAGTATCACTTTTGCTCATCACTTCAGTATTAAGGTGTCCTCTCTGCAGGTTGTATTCCTCCATCTCTTTTTGTTTTTTGTGTTTATCTCTAGTCACAATGACTCTATCCAGTGTGTTGCCTACAACCCTGTCACTCACCAACTTGCCTCATGCTCTTCTGGTGACTTTGGTGAGTGCACCATGAGTTTGCGTCTATACTAGACTTTAAAATCTTGTACATAATGGACTATAAATGTATGAGTATGATTGCCCCCAATGGGTACTGGACATCTTATCAAACTTTTACCTTTTTAGGTCTGTGGTCCCCAGAGCAAAAATCTGTAAACAAACATAAAGTGAGCAGTAAAATAACATGTTGTGGGTAAGTGAAATTTGTAGTTACAACAGTCTGCAACATTGGTATACTTTAATGTGACACATTAATGTTTAAGGATTTCATTTGATTGAAGGTGGACAAACGATGGCCAGTACCTAGCCCTTGGCATGATGAATGGAGTGGTGAGCATTCGGAACAAGAACGGAGAGGAGAAAGTCAAGATAGAGCGTCCAGGAGGCTCCTCCTCTCCTATCTGGTCCATAGCCTGGAACCCCTCTAAGTTAGTCTTTTTAATTATTGCAGTATAAGATTGTAGAAAAAACAGAATGGTATCTTAGCTTCACCAATGTACAAAGGTAAATGCCTCACGCTGCCACACACTTATGCGCACTGTCCATATATGTGCCATGATTTAAGCAATGATAAGTGAGTGAGAGTACATTGCCTTTTAAGTGAATAGGTGGTGTAGGGCCAGCAGGTGGCAGTGGTCAACCATGGTGTGGTGTAACTGTTTGTGAAGGAGAAGATTATGTTGCCTTGGAAAAGCTGTCTATTCTCTGGTGGCCCCTACAGCCAAGGCCAGAAAGCTCACCTGTAGCCACTGTTGATCAGGGCATTTGAGAAAAAGGGACAGACAGGAAGGTGAAAATTTGAAGGAGGAAGAAAAGAGAGGCCAGTGATGAGAGACAATGATAAGATGCATTATTGGGTTTATTATTGGGTTCCTGTTTGGTCATCACAGGGGGGTCAGAACATGAGGTCAACCAGGAAATAGTTTCTTTTGAGCTGCTAGGGATTCAGTGTCTTGTTC
Organism: Dicentrarchus labrax; assembly: GCF_905237075.1. Lineage (NCBI taxonomy): Eukaryota > Metazoa > Chordata > Actinopteri > Moronidae > Dicentrarchus > Dicentrarchus labrax. The sequence goes on from NW_026136715.1 coordinate 10,857,223, forward strand.
ATGGATGCTTTGACAGGATGAATTCTTCTCAACACAAGGGCTTACATGAAAAGATACATAGGCTTACGGTATATGACAACAATGAAGATAAATACAATACTCTGCCATGACATGCAATAAAAATAGTTGAGGATGAAAACATAGTAAGGCTAAAATCTTTTTCATAAGCTTTCCAAAAGGCGTCAACGTAAATCACCTCGTTGCAGAGTGATCTCTCTGCTTTCATCAACACTATCATTATTACCTAACCAATAAAAGCCCCATCAGTACTGAATATTGACTTGAGTACTTGCACCTAAAGTCATTTGTGTTGTATTGTCACAGGGATGAGCACAATGACATTCTGGCTGTGGCAGACTGGGGTCAGAAGCTCTCCTTCTATCAGCTCAGTGGAAAGCAGGTGAATATCACACGTCTACAGCATGTCATAAAAGTCCTGAATTACCATATGTATGTATGCTAACTAAAACTAACATAGTGACTACGGAATATACATATACATACGTGTATACTAACTTAATCTTGTGCAATATGTTTTAATAAAATAAAGCTTTCTCCTCTGCCACTTCTGTTTAAAATGGCATTTTAACGTAGGCAGTCTCATTACCTTGCATGAGAAATACCAGAGGACTAATGAAAAAACACAATTGGTTCACTGTATATGTTATTACTCTCTATAGCAATAAGAAACAAGAATACTTGAAGCTGCCTATCAGTCCAAAATATGTGGTATTGGAAACACTTTACTGAGTTTAAGACCTGTGTTTCCTGTTGTAATCAGACTGTCAGGGTCTATTGAAACCATAACAGTACATTGGAAGTGATCCTGCTATGCTTTAATGGCCCCCTCACTGTCCCTCCTTCCTCTTAAATTCCCTGTGGGCAATACCATAATTATAGACAAATATGCACTGTTCATTACTCTGCCGTTATGCCTTAGGCTCATATATATTGTCATCGGCCTATTTATCTATTTAAGTGAACGTTTTGTTTTGATTGCAACCCCAGGAATTGTTTGCAATATAAGAAAATAACTACGGATTGTCAGTCAGCCTTTTTCCAGAGTGAGGAGAAACAGATGGACAGGGTTGGGGAACTGATATAATGTTGTGCAAATGGACTTTGAACACTAATACAATAGAGGCTATTTAAACCAGAGAAAAAAAACTTTCCTTTTTGTCTATCTTTTCATAAAACACTCAAAGGGACGATTGAATGTACTGTAGACTTTGATGTGTGTCAGCCCAGACAGTGGGGAGTGTTGGCCCCAGGCCCCTGGGCAGTAAATATGAGAAATACTTGTTTTATCCATGGTTTAATGTCCACTTCTCTCTTTGTCTCCCTCAGATTGGAAAAGACAGGATTCTTACATATGACCCATGTTGCGTCAGCTACTTCTCCAAGGGGGAGTATATAGTCATGGGGGGCTCTGATAAACAGGCCTCCCTCTACACTAAAGATGGTGTGCGGCTAGGCACCATCGGAGAGCAGAATGCCTGGGTGTGGACATGCCGGGTTAAGCCTGACTCCAACTTTGTGGTGGGTCCACAGCATATGAAACCATATGTCTAGATAAGTTATCCCTACTCTTAAATAACAGAGTGTATGAGAGAATAAGAAGGAGAATTTAATGCAAAACCCTGAAAAAACTCAGACCTGAGTGCCAGTCTGCATTTAATACATTTTTCTTGATCTGATAGCACTGTAGCTCTTTAGCTATACAGATAGACAAGTCATTTTATTTTACAGTAACACCTTAACAGCTTTTCCTTTCACCATATTTAACTGAAAGTGATGAGGCATACAAGAGCTTGTGGATTCTTTCAGTTTTGCTGTGTAGATGATTGAACAACAAGAACATTTTCCCACTCTCACACTCTTTTCTTAGAAGTGTTAATAGGATGTACTGCTACATTGTTATCTCTTATCTAGGTGTTGGGCTGCCAGGATGGGACCATCGCCTGCTACCAACTTATCTTCAGTACAGTTCACGGCCTCTACAAGGATCGCTATGCTTATAGAGACAGCATGACTGATGTCATTGTCCAGCACCTCATCACTGAACAAAAAGGTGCACTTTTGCTTTAGCGACATGATATTGAATTTATAATTGAGGACCTAGTGTATTATGGTGGCACTTCAAAAAATAGGTTGAAGCATCACAGTTAGTGCCTTGATCCAGGGTATAGAGGCATTATTTTCAAGCAGTCTGCTGTTATTCAAATGTCAGATATCTGATATCAGACTTAATATAAAAGGATAAAATGATTTGTTTTTATAAAGGAGAGGTTTCAGCACATTTTTACACATACATATAGTTGGTATTTTAATAATCAGCCCTCAGACTGACTCAACTAACAACATGTCTCTCCCTTCATTTCCTTCTTTCCCTAGTGAGGATCAAGTGTCGCGAACTGGTGAAGAAGATCGCCATCTACCGAAACCGCCTTGCTATCCAGCTGCCCGAGAAGATCCTCGTCTACGAGCTCTATTCAGATGACTCCTCAGACATGCATTACCGCATCAAGGAGAAAATCTGCAGGAAGTTTGAATGCAACTTGCTTGTGGTCTGCTCCCAGCATATTATCCTGTGTCAGGTCAGAAGAGATATAGAGATCCGTACTCATTGTGCAGGCTAATGTTCATACAAACAAAGCTTCCAGAACACTCATTTAAATTTGCTAACTTGAAATCTCTTGCTTCTGTAACAGAGCCTGTTTGTGTATTGGGTCTTTCGTCAGACAATGAGACAATGAGTTTTTTCTTCAGTTATGCTTCTCAGACCTGTTTCTACTAACCTGCAGTCCCACTCTTGTACTTTGTAAATTACACTAATGCACACTTGACAGATTGCACAAGAGGCTGTAGAGACTTTTGAGCACTATTAACATGATGGAAGCAGAGTGATTCAGTGTTTCACCATTCAGTACCAGCCCAAACAGCCCAAAGAAAAATGATAATATCATGAAATTGATGGTTTCCCAGATGTTTCTGCCTAGTTTGCAAAAGGGTCCAGCTGTGCATGTGCTCTGCAGGCTCTGTCTGTTTCCTCTTCTCAACCCTCTTCAAACTGGATAAAGCAAGACAGTTGAATGAAGGGGGAAGAACCACTGGGTGTCCCTCGGGGTTCCTTTCTGCTTCTTGTCTCTGTGTGTTTGACAGAGGCTGGTAGGGAGGAGGAGCAGCCATAACACAGAGGTTATTTCCCTTTAAATCTGTCTGTGTGTGACAGAGGTGCTTCAGATCTCTCTCTAACATGCATGCTTGTGTTTCATGCCTCAGACAGCTTTTAGACCATATAAATGGGCTGTGCACGTATGGGCTGTGTATGTCTGTCAAATCAAATCATTGTTTATCTTTATAGCTTTTTGACATTCAGCCACACTTTGCAGTGTTTAAAAGAACAACGTCCTAAGATTTGTTAGACATTTACAAGTATGTTTAAATAACATAAAGGATGAAATTAACAGACCGAAGGAACAAAAACAGAAAAAATTGCTCATACGGAACCAGTCGGTCTTTCATGTCTTGTATGTAATTGTCGTCTCACCTTTCCCACTATGCTTTTGTGCAGGAGAAGAGGCTCCAGTGCATGTCCTTCAACAGTATCAAGGAAAAAGAATGGGTGATGGAGTCTCTAATTCGCTACATCAAAGTGATTGGTGGTCCGCCAGGCAGGGAGGGCCTACTAGTGGGGTTAAAGAATGGAGCTGTGAGTATTTTGAGAAAATACATTCCCACATTAAGTAACCTTAGAAATGGCACTGTGGTCCTGGAATTTGAACATAAAAGAAAGAGCTTTCTTCTTGAAGAAAATGAGATTCATTTGTGTGAGGATGGGAATGCAAGTCACAACATACTGTACATTTTAGTGTTTACTTTTATTGCAACTGGATTTAGCATTTAACTAGCATTATTATGGATGCTGCATTCTGATTTTGCTCTGCTTGTTATTGTTTTTTTGCGATGTAGATCCTGAAGATATTTGTTGACAACCCATTTCCCATTACACTGCTGAAGCTGTCAACATCAGTGCGCTGCCTGGACATGAGTGCCTCCCGTAATAAACTGGCTGTGGTGGATGAGCACAACACTCTCCTAGTCTATGATATCAACAGTAAAGAACTGCTTTTTCAGGTCAGTGGAGAGGGTTAAGGGTATGGTGGAGGAACCCAACTTGGCTGATGAGTATATTTTTTGGGGCTTTTATTGCCTTTATGATAGTGACAGCTGAAGACAGACAGGAAAGGGGGGCAGAGAGAGGGCATGACACGCAGCAAAAGGCTGCAGGTCGGATTCGAACCCTGGGCCGCTGCAGCAAGGACTCAGCCTCGGTACATGGGTCGCCAGCTCTACCCACTGAGCTATCCGGGCGCCCATGGCTGATGATTTTAATACATTTCAGTGGCGTAGTGGGGTGGAATAAAAAAGAAACATGCGTGTATGTGTTATTTACACACACAGTACACATCTTACTCATGTACTCCTGCCTAGTCTGTGTTCCACAGTCACCTCTAGACCTTGTTTCCCCACTGCCCTCCTTTACCTGCCCCCCTCTCTTGCTTTCCCTGTAGGAGCCTAATGCTAACAGTGTGGCCTGGAACACCCAGTGTGAGGAAATGCTGTGCTTCTCTGGCAATGGCTACCTTAACATCAAGGCTAGCAACTTTCCTGTACACCAGCAGAAGATGCAAGGATTTATGGTTGGCTACAACGGCTCGAAGATCTTCTGTCTCCATGTCTATTCCATGTCTGCTGTGGAGGTGCCTCAGGTGTGTAGTATGTTGTCAGATGGTCCTAGTCTGGAGGCTATGACAGTATTCAGGTGTTCATAATGTAGAAATGCCACTGCATTGCCAGCAGTCAATGTATCCTAAATATCATGGATTTTTTAAAATTTAAGACAAAAATTTGCTTCTTTTTGTGACCAGTATGCAGTGAAGATATGATTTTATTGGTGGTTCTCTTCTTATGTATTATCTGTTTGCTGCTGTTTTCACAATGTAATGTTTGTAATCCTTTTTGATGTCGGTGTTGTGTTTCTCTGTCCAGTCAGCGCCCATGTACCAGTACTTGGAGAGGAAGATGTTCAAGGAGGCCTATCAGATTGCCTGCCTAGGCGTGACAGAAAGTGACTGGAGGGATTTGGCCACGGAGGCCCTGGAGGGACTTGACTTTGACACTGCCAAGAAGGTTAGTCAGACAAGCACAAATTGTTCTCATTATCACAAATTTTTGTATCTTGACAGAATAATAAAAACCTACAAATAGCTGCAACTTCTCCGAATGTAGCAACACTACCATGCTTGTATCTTATTAACTTCATGCCATCTGGAAACACTCTCCATCAATTTACAGTACATGCATTACCCAGGCATCCAAATATAAACACAAGTAATTTTTAAGGATTTTTAAGAAGCGTGTGCTGCAAAAGAAAACACAAAACATCAGACTCTGAGAGGCCATCCTCTAAATAATTTCATGTCTTTTCACATTTTCAGGCTTTCATTAGAATCAGAGACCTGCGCTACCTGGAGCTCATCAATAGCATCGAGGTAATACCTATTCTTCAGACGGGGAAAAAAATCCCTCAATATTGTGTAAAGCCATGTTCACATATTTTGTTTACTGATTTCTGCTTCCACCAGAGCTGACATCATCAAAGGTAGAAAAGGCTTTGGGAGACTGGGCCAATCACAATTATTATGGTCATCATACATTTAATTGCTAGGCTTTGCTCTGGGCTGCACTCCACACTTCACACAGTCTAACAAGGGAGGAACCTGTATTCTGAATGACCTTCTCTGGTCCATTCCACACACACATGCAAGAAAATATATACACGGAGCAAAGCACACACAGATTACTTGACAATGTCCATGCAGAGTAGAGGAAAGACATTTTCAACTTAGCTAGTGCCAGCAGAAAGTTTCAGTTGTTCTGCCCTTTCAAAAGGGGAAATATCCTTTGTTATGACCGATGTTGTAAGAGCGTGGGTTCAGTAGTGATAGTGATAGTTTTAGTGCCTTCTCTGTTGTTTGACTCATTGTGTGTGGGAACACACATGCATAACTGTTGTGTGTGCATGTGAGTGTTTATCTCTGCACACATGCCAGTGTTTGTGTTGACTGATTTGCAGGAGAGGAAGAAGCGGGGTGAGAACGACAATGAGCTGTTCCTGGCAGATGTCTATGCCTACCAAGGCAAATTCCACGAGGCGGCCAAGCTCTACAAACGTACTGGCCACGAATCCAGAGCCCTGAGCATGTACACTGACCTGCGCATGTTCGAGTACGCCAAGGTGATTAAATCATTGATTGACAAAAACACACATGCATGTACAGCATACCTTTGTATTAATACGGACAGAACAACCTGGAAACACTGCATGTTTTAGGGGTGTAGAACATATGTTTTTCTTCATCGTGTGCAGTTATGCCAAGATGGGGCCCTGCACTGTGTTCAAACGGCCCCCCTTTACCGTCTGTCTTTCATCTCCTCATACATCACTAGAATCTCCACATATATCATCTGATCAGTACACGCACACTGTGCTTTTACACACATATCCCTGCACAACACAAGGGTAACTTACATACATAGTTACAGTTGGAAATGGAGCACAAATGGAGAGAAATAAGGCAAGCGTATGCTTTTACATGAATACTTTGATGAGGAGGTCAGTTGGAGTTGAGACAAATTCATGCTTTATTATGTTTACATGTGGGGGGACACTTTGATCATCAGCATTACATTCACATTGCTGGAGCGGATGACACAGCCATGACATGTTCATGTATATTTGTGTGTGCGTGTGTATCAGATTGTATGTGTGTTTGATGTAGCTGCTGTATATTTATGTGGCTGTGTGGCCATCTGGTCCTACAGGCTGTTTGTTTTAGGTGGGATGGACACCGGAGGGAAAGGGCCTGCTGTTTGTGTGACTCTCTTCCCCCTGTCTTGGCCTTGACCCACATGGTTCTAGCTGTCTAGACTGGACTTCTCTTGGTCTCCCTCCAGATTAATATTAGGATTCTAGTTGAAAAATTACCATTGGTTAGTAAGTTTGCAGCTGTGTGTCTTTCTCGCAGGATTTTGTTGGAGCAACAGACCCTAAGAGCTCTCGGATCCTGATGACCAAGCAGGCAGACTGGGCTAAGAGCAGCAAGGAGCCCCGGGCAGCAGCGGAGATGTACCTGTCAGCAGGAGAACATCTCAAAGCCATAGACATTATAGGCGAGCACGGCTGGGCAGACATGTAGGTGTCAGTCACTGTATGAATACCCTCTAGATAAGCCTTCAACCATAAGATACACTGTTATTCCTGTTTAAACTTTTTTAAACCACAGATTTGTGTGCATGATTTCCCCAAATTTATGTTTATCTGTGTCATCCAAAATATGTTTTTGAATATAGTAAATACGCTATACTTTTTTAATGTAACAGCCTGCATTAGAAAAAGTATGTAGTTAAAACAAACAAATAGCTAATAGAACAATAGAATCAGGGAGAAGAAAAGACAAATTTGTCAAAAAAAATAAGCCTATTAAGTATGTATGTACATAATACAGAGAATTGTATTAAAAGTTCCTAAAAAAAAAAATCTGGAAAACTCCCCTGGGATTACAGTCCTCAAATTGCTAAATCCTAATCTCTGATGAGTATTCACAGGAAATAATCTGTTCAGAATTCATACAAATCATCCATTTTACACAAACATCCTGAAGTTATTGTGTTCACTATTTGAATTAATTGGACAGTTTATCAGTTTTTCTCTACTGTTATTGTTATGCAATAATAATTAAGGAAAAATGTTAGGAACCACTGAAATAAGCTATCAGGATTCAATCATCACAGATGCATTTGATTTGATGCATTGAAGATTTAAGTCCCGCTTTTCTTTTTCTGGGAAAAAAACCCATATATCCTAAAAACATGTCTGTAGGGGATCTATAACTTACAATCTGTGTTGCTTACTTATCACAAGGCTTAGTGCTTAGTATCACAAGGAAGCAACAAAGTAATAAACATCATGTGTTTCCCACTCAGAGGATCAGTATTAGAATATACAGTATATTTCACATTCTGATGGTAGCTAAGAAAGTACATAAAGAATGATTACCTTTCCCTTAGCTTTCACTCATATGTGCGTAGTGGGAATGTGTGGTGTGAGTGTGTGTTGAAACCGGCCAAACTGATATGCCATTGTCTGGTGGTCATATCAGAACTCCCCACTGACTCCATCTGACCTATTGTCTGCATGCTGTAAGCCTTCTGTGGTGTAACCAGTTGGTCAGCACAACAAAAACAGCTGAACAGAGTCAGGACTCTTTACCCTGAATCTGATTCAGCTACTGACCCTGATGGGTTCAAATTCTTTTGAGGTCACGAGCATACTTTAATACAACAGACCCCTGTGTAAGGGTTTATCTGCACTTGCCCTCTCTGCATGTGCTCATTCCTCTCTCCTCTCATCCAGGCTGATTGACATTGCTCGCAAGTTGGATAAGGCTGAACGCGAACCACTGGCAAAGTGTGCGCTCTACTTCAAGAGGCTGAAGCACCATGGCTATGCCTCGGAGACTTATTCCAAGATGGGAGACTTGCAGGCTCTAGTGCAGCTGCATGTGGAAACCCGGCACTGGGAAGAGGTTTGACACACTTATGCACACAGGAGGCACACCTGCTCCGCTCATCATGGCTTATATATAGAATGTCCTGAGACAATCACATAAATATAATGTGAGCCACATAGGACTGTGCTAAATAAATTGCTGTGGTACACGGAAACCCATATCATAAACAACTTGATGTTCATGGCTTGTTCAGTTTCTGCAGGGATCTTCAGAAAAGTATATTGCATTTGTTAAACCTGAATGCAAACAGTAAGACAATACATCTGCCTAATGTCCTCAAACACCGAAAAACTTAAACTACATGCACGCTCCAGAGCTAATCATCCAGCTTTGGATTTCTCTGAATCCATGCCCACACAATGATTAGAGAGTGAGAAGCACAAAACACTTGACTGCACAGAAAGAATATCAGCTTAAAGCTCTATTCTGCCTCCAATCAAATTCCTCCATCAGAGTGGATCATGCTTCTCAGCAAGAAGAAAATATTGCATTTCTTTAATCCATCTGCAGTCTTTAATCGAGTTAAAGGCGTTACAGAGATGCACATTGGCGATTTGCATGCTGAAACAGAAGAGCCAAAAACAGAACATCAAATCATGATCACATGGTTCTGCTGTAGTGTCTGTGGAAGTCTTCCTGGATATTTATTTTATCCTCAGAGAGGAAAAAAGAAAAAGCAGAGGGAGGTAGAGTTGAGAGAACTGTTAGGCTTTATGTGCTTTACCGGTGGGAGGTGGACACCAAGACAGGATAGAGCACAGACTAGAGTTACAGCATGGGCCATATGGATGCTATTCACTGCACCCACTCTTTTCTAAAACAAAGTATTTCTTTAAATTACTTCACAGGCCTTGGACACACACACAAAAACTCTCCGTCTCTCTTTTACTTTATGGTATGACTGGTGTGTGTTTCTTGGCTCAGATTTTGCTACAGGACATTTAGATTAATCAGTCACTGTGACAGGCAAATATACGTCAACAGGGTACTACAACAGATCTTTATATGCTGTCATTCAAACAGGATAAGTGCTGCAATTGTAGTTGTAATTGAGTGTGAAATCAACTTAGCTCATACACTTCTCTTTGTTCTCAACTAATTAATAATGCTGCAGCAATATTTTGACAGGAGGTAATGTGTGTTTCTCTGAATAATGTGTGGCAACTCGTATGTCCCTAATCAACTCCAGTTAAGCCATAATTACCCAAGGTGGCCTTACGCTGTTCTCTATATGTTACAATCTGTGGGACATACATTCTCATGTCAACTTGTCAAATATACCATATGTTTCTTCTTCGCTCTGTTTTTTGCTCTTACCCGTCCATTTCTCAGGCCTTCTCACTGGTGGAGAAGCACCCCCAGTTCAAAAATGACGTCTTTGTGCCTTATGCCCAGTGGTTGGCTGAGAACGACCGCTTTGAAGAGGCACAAAAAGGTGAGTGTGCATCACCACCAGGGCTACACTTTTACCATGCCCGTATAGGTTGCTCCAATGTGTACATTTGCATTATGAATGTGGGTTTCCAGGATTATTTTAGTGAACATAAATTCTACAGCCACAGCCAGTATTTACATATGGAAGTGATAAAGCCTGGCCAGCCCTGGACACAGACATTTTTCACTACTTCCTTAAGATTCTCTGTATCCACTGTAAAACATGATCCTCTTTGCTGGAGCAGAGCAGAGCAGAGCTGGGCTGCCTGTTAACTGAATGACATGCATGCATGCCTCTAATCACCAGTACTACAAGCAGCTCTGATGATGATTACCAACTGTAACCATAGTTATAATCAGCTCATAGATTTATAATTATGATCTCAGCAGGCATATTTCCTCTTCTACATAATCTCCCTCTGCCTGTCTCGACATGACTGAACAGGCCTGATTGTATTGGAGCTTGCTTATGGTCATGCATTTTGCTGATTGTGTGTATTTTAGTCAGGTGGTAACACAGAATTGTGATATTAGTGATTGCAATTGAAACTCAAATTCTGGCTTGTCCCCTGTCCACTGCACTAGTACTTCTCAATGACAGCTTTTGAAATAGTTAACACTAGACAGAATTGGTTGGGTTTATATTTTGGGTGCTTCAGGGGTAGCTCAGTTGTTTCCAAAATGGGGGGTCCGGTCGAAGACCTAGAAGTATTTGATTAAAGGAGAGAAGCTTTAATGCTTCCTTTATCTCCTTTATCATTGGATACTCTCGACCTTCCTTTAGATACGAAGGGTGATAATGCTGCCCCACAATTCCTTGCGGCAGCAACATTTAAAAAGCTGCTGTTTACAAATACAAAAGATCAAAATTACCAACAAAGAATGTAGATTAACTTCTAAGTTACCGTCCAGTTTTAATCTTATGTCATAACTTAATATTCTTCTATGTTTTGAACTTCAAGCAGTATATTAAAACCCATTATAGGTGAATGCTGCTGTTGAAAAATCTACTTGTTATGAAGTTGTGATCCTGTGTGAAGCACTTTGTAATGTGTATAAATATTATTATATTAAAATGATCAAAGTAAAGTTTATACGTCATAGCGTTACACAGTGTTTGCATTAGTTATTCCTCACTTTTTGGCTTTGTTGTATTGTATTATTATAGGAATATCAATATTTGAATTGCTCTTTAGTCACAGATGCTGAAACTTAAGAGTGATCAGAGTGAGTTTTATTGCCAATTAGGTTTTCACAAAAAATTATTTGCTTCTGTATTTTGGTGCACAACAATAAACAGATACAAAAAAATTAACAATAATATATAAAAATATATTATAAAGACATAATAGACTTTATGTACAATATTGCTGTTATTTTAAATGGAAGATGTACAGTTTGTGCAGGAATGTGCAGACCCAATTCTAGTGGGTCTATGTAATTTTTACCATCACCAAAGGGCTGTTTGACTGTTTTGCATGTATTTAGTTCTAAGATATCTTTTGACCGTTGTCGTGTTTCTCAGTTTAATTCATTCAAATCCTTGCAAAACTCTATTACTCTAAAGTCTTCCAATTGATAAAGGTAATTCAACTGTGTAAATAAAAACACAGTTAAAATAGACAGTAACATTTCACCAAGTTGCATCAATATTATGCAATAAACTTGAATGACCTGTTTTCTCCAATACACAAACAGGTTGTGTGCTGAGATTACAACTGTCCTAAAGATGACCTTGTTATCTTTATTTACCATTGTAGTTCATGGTAAAGTGTATTTGTTTGTTTGAACAGAAGATGTTGAGAACCACTGCCATACTCATCTTTGTCAGCTTATGTTTGTGTTTCCGTAAGAGAAAACATCAACTAACATTAACCAACAACAGCTGAATGTGGTTTTTATCCAGTTAGGTAGACTGATAAATATTTCCCACTAATATGGCCTGACCCCCACTGTGGTTGCAGGGGCAGGGTCGCTGGTGGGGTCGGCTCCCTAAAGCTGCTTCTAATTACCCTCTGATAGGAACATGAAGAATAGAGCTCATGTTTAAAGTCAAAGGGCTTTGTTGTTTGATATTCAGGAGCAACTTCCCTATTTGGAAAAGACTTATGTTCGATGTAAAAAATTAGGAAACCTTTGTCCTCTATACATTAGGTACAAATTAATCTTAGCAATTAGGGAGCCTCTGTGTGTGTTTATGTATAACTATACATATTTTTATTTGCTTTTAGATACAATAAAATTCTGTAGTTTGAGAATGCAGTTTTATTAGAAAAAAAGGTAAGCTACAGAGATTATTTACAGATGCGCGTGAGTATAGACACAATACATTAATTGAATTTGCAGACAAACCTTTTTCACCTTTTGTATTGTGACCTACATTTTCATAAACACAAATAATTGCTTTTGTACTCTCTGTTACTGATATAATAGAGATTCAAACCAAAGCCAATTCATGAAAGTTCTTAACAGTGTCTGGTAACTCTTTCCTGAGAGGCAATGAAACTTAATTAAATAAAAAATACTTACCTGGTGTTTGATTGTGAAATAATTTCTGGGAAATAGTGCAATAATACCTCAACAATGACAACTAAGCACCAAAGATGTCACCCAAAAATAACTAAATAAAGCAGGATGTCTTGGATTGACACTTTAAATCCAGCGTTGCCTCAAGACTAGACAGTTTTTCAAGGGCACAAAATAATCCATCCATCACCACTTTCTTTCTGTCTTTATTTCACTCTTTAGCATTTCACAAGGCAGGGCGACAGAACGAAGCTGTGAAAGTCCTGGAGCAGCTTACCCACAATGCAGTGGTGGAGAACAGGTTCAACGATGCAGGGTACTATTACTGGATGCTGTCTATGCAGTGTCTGGACATCGCTAGAGGTGAGACCAATCTTCTCTGCGCTGGAAAGAGGCACAATTTGTTTGTACTGTAAAGCCTGATGCACTTATTGGCTCTTACTTAACCCATTTGCTACATCTGCGTTTGTCTAAATCAGAAAGTGAAGACCAAAGGGAGGAAATGCTGAAGAAGTTTGAGCGTTTTCAGCATCTTGCTGAGCTCTACCATGTCTATCGCTCCATCCAGCGCTACACGGTGAGCACATGCTGCTGTTTTCAACCCTAATCTTTCATAACCAGACCAGACAAAAGTGGGAGGAGGCCTTAGAAATCAGAGGCAGCCATATGATTGGCTGTCAGATTGAAAGTCCTGGAAACAGTACCTACTATGTGGTTAGATTTCTGTTTGGACACAAACACGGTCATGTTCCTAATATAGGTTTTTTTCACTTGAAGTATACTGACAGCCACTCTGCATTTCTGCCCACTTTCTAATCAACTTTTGTACTCTTCAGACCGCTGTGAGTTTGACAAGAAGGAGGTCTGGTTCTGTAAGATTATGTCAATCCAAAAAAGGAGACTCAGGATAAAGGAGAAATTAAGATGCACAGAGGTTGTTAGGCAAAGTGAATAAAAGAGAGTTGAGGGTGTTAAGTTCAGGTGGAGACCACTGAAGGGGAATTTAATCAGGCTGAACCACTCAGGAGGATTATTAGACTTTTTTTTTTTTTACTAATGTTGTACTAAAAAGTACAGGCAGAAACTTTCTGATGGACATACTACAGTACACATAGCTGCTCATAGTGAGACATGTCCTTTATGCAGCCGTCAAAATGGTTCACTTCCTGAAACCTCTCTGACCCCTCTCACCATGGTAACCAGCTGCTTGATTGATCATGATGACTACCTAATCAGTGGTCTTCTCCAAGCCCCCAGCCCTAACCCACTTACAAACAAGCTATGAGCAATATATGGGTGACCTGGCCTGTGTCAGTGTCCTCAGTTTGTTGTTTCAGCTTTCTGCTTGGCTGTGGTCACACCCCTGCAATAGTGAGGCATCGCTGTGATCCAGACCAGAGCAGGAAACCTCTATATCTCACTTTAACTCTCATGGGCAGGCACTATAGATTTGAACTATCAACTTTTTGGGATAAGGTGCTGTTAGTGATTGGATTCGCAAATTCTTCTTTTCCTTTCAGGGCGCTGTGAGGTGGGATGAGGAGCTGCAAAGGGTTAGGCTACTTTTAGACCAGGTTAAAAGAAATAGTTTAGAAGGGGAGTCGGAGAGTGTAAAACCCGCAATTAGTTTATCAGAGATTTCTATTTTCACTTAACTGTTTTATTTAACTGTTTCTATCTTCAGGATGAGCCCTTCAGCTCCCACATGCCAGAGACACTCTTCAACATCTGCAGGTTTCTCCTGAACAACCTCACCAAGGACATACCACCTGGCATATCTAAAGTGTATCCTTCCATTTGAGAAAGTAGACCAAACATATTGTAAGATATCAAGTAAATATTTTTAGAATAAAGTACTGTGTGGCCCTTCCTCTCTGGGAAACTCTCAAGAACAGACATGCCAATCTGAAATCAAGACTGGCAGAGACAGTGATGATAAAGTGGTGGAAAAGCATTAGAAGTAGAGAGAAAACGGAAGAGTTGGCGCCACTGCGGAAAACATGCTGCTGCTGAGAGAAATAAAAGGGGTGATGATGGGGAGGAGACGATGCCAGCAAGAGGCACATTCTCCGTTATCTAAACAAAAATGCTTTGATTATTGAACTTTGTGCACACACGTACAGATATAAACACACTCAACAATGTGCTTTAATTTGAAAAAATACACACACAAAGCCACCCACAGCCGCACAGACACATCCATGTGGTCACATGGAGTCAGAGTGTGAGGAAGGAAAGCCCAGCCTTTGAGGAGGAAGTCAAGCTGAGCAGCTGGGATCCTCTGTGGCCAAACTGAGGTGTTCCAAAAACTTTGAACTTAGATTTATAGACTTCGCTGGGCTGCATTGGAATTGATATGAACAATTGAACACAATGTCACAGAAAGGCTGCACTAAGCAAGCTACACAATAGGAGGACACGCATTTATCAACAGTCCCAGCCGTGGAACAGAACTGGGTGTGTGGGAGGAGCGGGAGAGCAGCTGAGTGGAGAGGAAAGGAGAGGAGTAGTGTTAAGTTTTAGGTTATGGAGGAGTGCCAGTGTTGAGCTGCTGCAGCTGCAACTCATTGACCTGTCATTGCCACTCTCAGAGTAGCTCTCTTAACAATCTGTCTCCATATAAATACAAATAAGCAACAATTTCCTCAACTCAAACGCAAAAACAGGCACATAGGCCTGTATAAGCACACACAAGCCCACAAACAACCTTACCAAGGTATTACTTTTGAGGCATTTAGCCAGTGTTGCTGCCTCAGCACAGCTCTTAACAGCTCATTAAGAGAAATGAGGGAATATACCATTATTGTATATTTATTATACCTATTTATAAATACACACAAGTGCTTTTCCAGATAAAAGGTAACTATTTTTGAATAACACATTTAGAAATCAATGTCCCCGTGAAACTATATTTAGACTGCCAGCTATTCCTCTTACATTTATTTTCCTTGACCTGATTCTTAGTAACACCTTGTATGCGTTGGCCAAGCAGAGTCAAAAACTGGGTGCATATAAACTTGCCAGGTATTCGTACGAGAAACTCCAGGAGCTGCACATTCCCTCCCGCTTCCAGGAGTCCATAGAACTGGGCAGCCTCACCGTTCGCGCCAAACCGTTTCACGACAGCGAGGTGTGTTTAGGAGTTGGCATGTACATGCTGTTATATTTGTTGTACATGTTCTGAAATATTGTTCATAAACATTAGAGTTATCCCTGCTCTGTGTTCATGAATGTATATGTTTAACTTCCGTGTGTTTCCTGCAGGATCTGATTGAGGGCATGATGTGCTACCGCTGCTCCACAAACAACCCCCTGCTGAACAACCAGGGCAGCGTGTGCATCAACTGCAGGCAGCCTTTCATCTACTCGGCTTCATCATACGGTCAGTGATACAGAGACAGATTGAACGCAGTATTTGCACGGAGAAGACTCTGTTTGTGTTTTTAATGTAGCATTTCTCCTTGTATACAGAGGTGTTGCCTTTGGTGCAGTTCTACCTGGATGAGGGCATCAGTGATGAAGAGGCTGTGTCTCTGATTGACCTAGAAGTTCCTCACACGGATCAGAGGGATGGGCGCTGGCACGATATGGACAATGGTGGTATCCTTTGGTCATCCACACAATGTAACTACACACAAATACACACACATACACAGAGTCACGTATGATTCACAAGCTTTGTGTAAATTATTAACTCCCCACTCTGCTGGTCCTGAGTGTCTGCCCTAACACACTGCACATCTCTTCCAAATGAAGCACGTGACTCCCCTCCGCCTTGTGACAGTTCTAAGAAGCTGTTTAGTCTGCGTTGGCCTCGATTCTGCGCTAGTGGGTAAGCTGTCAGAGCTAAGTCATCTTAGCTCTTGAGCTAATAGGGTTAGAGAGGCTCTCCTGTCTCATCTTAATGACACTAACCCTCGGAGAGCCGTAGCCACAGCCCTAGTGCAGGGATTAACCTGCATTAGCCGGCAGACACTCAAGGGCACTGAGGTCTGCTCTGTTACTTCAGACCCACGATGTGACTGACAGGCACGACTGATTGGCATTTGAAACACTCTCACTTTCAGAATAATTTTCTGAGGGATAATAAAAGGGGTTTTCCTGTCTTGAAAATATATAATTACAGAAAACATACATAACATACATGAGCTATCTGTTCTTAATGAACGCTAATCAGAGCTGCAGTCTTTGAGGATGGATGATGGTTTTGATGATGCAGAGGAAGACCCATTTACTGCCAAAATGAGCTTTGAGGTAAGAAAGGACAGAGAAGATGAGGCGATTAATATTCCACCAACTGGGCAAACCAGCTGGAGAGGGTGAAAGGACAGGGTCCATAATAGAATGTGGATGTGTTCCTGTGTGTGTCCAAACAGCAGGGGGGTTCGAACTTTGTCCCAGTCAAGGTGAGTCGCTTGGTGCTGCGCTCAATGAGCAGGAGGGACGTCCTGATCAAACGCTGGCCCAGGCCGCTCAAATGGGAATACTTCCGCTCCCTGCTGCCTGATGTGAGCATCACCATGTGCCCCACCTGCTTCAAGGTATAGCATTTATAAGACCCAGGGCTTGTGTAACCTGGTGTGTTTTTCTGTCTTTCTTCTTTCTCTCTGTCACTAACACTGTTTTATGTGAGGTTTTTTGTTGTTGTTGCACGCCCTCTATAGATAACATTTATTTTCAGATCTGTTTTTTCTGGGCCGTTCTAATTTTGCTATCTTTGTATTTCCTCGTAGATGTTTCACAGTGAAGACTATGAACTCCTGGTGCTTCAGCACAACTGCTGTCCTTACTGTCGCAGACCCATCGATGAACCAAACTGATGTACTAGAGCAGCTATTTTAAACATTTAAATTTTTGTACCCTCAAGATAATCTTTTTGTCCTTTCCGACATTTTGTCTTTGTTCTTTTACATTGTAATATCATTGTCACTGTAATATACATAGACATCTGTTTATTGTCAAGTTAATGTGAATGTGTTACCTGCTATTCCTCGAACTCAAGAGCAGTAATACCTGTAGTGTGTGTGTTTATCATTATAGAGTGGTCATTAAAAGTGCACCATCAGCCAATCAACCCAATTAGATTTATTAGGATCAGATTACCTTGGGCTGTCACTGATAACATCATCACTACATCATCACTTTAAAGGGAACAGGGGTGTACAGTGTAAAAACAATATTGCTATAATAACACATTTATTTAAAAAAAAACACTATTTTAACCTAATTGAAAACACATTTGTTGATGATTTTATTATTCACAAAGACCAGAGACATCTGCCAACAAGATTTCACAGGCTTACATGCTGAATACTGTATGTTTTATAACAGTACGGGACATTTAGTCATGAGAATGTATTTTTTATATCATTACAAATGGAAAAAAGGCCTTTTCAATAAAATGTTTTGGTATTTTTTATGACCGTGGGTTTTCTTAATGATGTTACAAAGACAACTGGAGTAACATTAACTTTTTACTCTTGCAGATTGAACTTTAGGATTTGTGTCTGTGAAAGAGAGAGCTGGAAAAGTGCATGCTGTGAGCGGTATGCCCCACTGATTCTGAGTACACTTACGGCTATGAGTTGAGCTCTGCATTATGCAGTGGTTAGGGATTAGGCTTTCGCGGATGCAAATAAGTTGAATTGCTCAAGAAATTTCATTTTGTCGTTTGTCCACTCTGAACGGTTTAAATCACAAATAGACTGGTTCCCTCTTTGCCCTTCCTCCCACTCTCTGCTCTCATCTTATTCTGATGATGCATTGATGCACATGACAGTAATGATGGAGTTCGGGTTGCCACGACTGTAACCTCTCACCTTGAAAATGCTGAACATACTACATAGCTATTTCTGGAGTTTTCTTCTTTATTGCTTTATGTGTGTGACTGTGTGTGCGTGTGTGTGTGTGAGAGAGAGAGGGAGATTGAGTGTCTTAATTCCACCTCTGCTAAAACACTGCTCCATGCACGTCCCTAATCCGATCGGCCTGTTAAAAGGTGCCGCATCACTTCAGGGGGCTGCAGAGAACATCTTAGTTCCACAAGATCCATCCCTTCAGCCATCCTTTCTCCCCCATTCTCACTACAACTTCATGACAAGACTCCCTCACAGTATTTTATTCTAAGAAGACGCACAGGCTGTTTTATCGAGTGTCAAGGTCTCAGAAGAAGAAAAAAAACATCACCAGCTGCAGCCATGAATGGCACAGAAGGACCCAACTTTTATGTCCCCATGTCTAACAAGACTGGGTTGGTTCGCAGCCCATTTGAGCACCCTCAGTACTACCTGGCTGAGCCCTGGAAGTACTCTCTTGTGGCTGCGTACATGCTGTTCCTCATCACCACTGCCTTCCCCATCAACTTCCTCACTCTCCATGTCACTGTCAAACACAAAAAGCTAAGGACCCCTTTGAACTACGTCCTGCTCAACCTGGCGGTGGCCGACCTCTTCATGGTAATCGGAGGATTCACAGTCACCCTGTACACAGCCCTGCACGGATACTTCATCTTAGGGGTCACCGGCTGCAATATTGAAGGATTCTTTGCCACCTTAGGAGGTAAGACATGAGGAACACATTTCTCTTGTGTATTAAAATGCTTTTTTTTAGATCATATAAATGTCCCTAGTATGTCAATTTCATTATTGGCAATATTTTACTTGTGCTCCTAAATACCATGTCTGTGTTTAATATCAAGTGCTGTTTAAATTTACACTTGCTTTATTTCATGTCTCAGGAGAGATTGCTCTCTGGTCTTTGGTGGTTTTGGCTATTGAGCGCTACGTTGTGGTCTGTAAGCCAATGACTAACTTCCGCTTTGGGGAGAAACATGCCATTGCTGGGCTGGCATTCACATGGATCATGGCCCTGACCTGTGCTGCTCCCCCTCTATTTGGATGGTCTCGGTACTGTATGTTTCTGTGTTTAGACTGTGCTTGCCAGGTTTCAAAACAATACACATATTATTCTGATCACTTGCACACTAAAGCACCTTAGAGATTATTTACTTGCAGAACACTTACTCAAAGACACATATCTAGAATCAAATACTGAGTGTGATGGTGTTGATGGAAATTTTTAAGATTATTATTGTATGTGTGGATGCAGGTACATCCCAGAGGGAATGCAGTGTTCCTGTGGGATTGACTACTACACTCCTAAGCCCGAGATCAACAACACCTCATTTGTCATCTATATGTTCGTCCTCCATTTCTGTATCCCCCTCTTCATCATTTTCTTCTGCTACAGTCGCCTGCTCTGCACTGTGCGAGCGGTAAGGACACCACTGCCAGATGCAGTATTAATAATAAGGATGTGATACCTTGTTTGTCTCTGTAGAAAAATTCTCTTTTTTATTTATTTATTTTATTTTTTTTACCTTTTGGGAGGTTAGCAGCATCACAGCAGAATCTCTAGAGATGCGAGGGATTTAATGGCTCAAGGACACTGCAGGAGGGCAGATCATTGCCAACATGGCAGCTTATACCCAGGTCCTCAAGCTGGAGGGCAGTCTGCCTGCTCACTGTGACCTTATTAATAATAGTTTTACATTGATAATCTATTAGTGTTCATAAATAGTAAAAAAAATAATACTGAATTTTCATTAAAACAGCTATAATTGATCATTTTAGAATCAGTGCTGGAGTGTTAGTGTTAGGGTTAGTACATTTAGTACTAAGTTTACTTCTATTATGTGAAGGATATGAATGCTTCCTCCTCCACTGCTAACAATGTGTCAAACAGAGTCTAATCTACAGAGAATTATCACCTGAATCTGCAGCTTTATAGCAAGTTTCAGTTCTTTGTTTAGCTGTCAGCCTTAATATCTGGTTCACTCTCACAACTCCCATAGCCTCAGCTATGGGCAGCTGTTTTCAGCAAAAAAAAAAAAAAAAAAAAAACAGAACTGTACACACTGCCTGCTCAGCACCAAACAGCAGACAGACAAAGTTAGTGACTAGCTGGTGAACATAGTGCAGCTAAAGCAGTTAAAGAACCAGATATCTCCCTCGGGAGTTGGTGGAGTCCAAGCCCGAGTTATTAGCATACAGAGCAGAATGGTTACCTCTTTGACTGAATGGATGCACAAACTGGGGCTAGTGGAGACAGAAAATAGCTAAAAAGAGAGTGAATATTGGACATTCTCCAGCTGGACAGAAAGACAAGCCCAAATGAATGACAAGGCTGCTACTGCTCTGTGTGTATATAAGCAACTGTTTGCTAAGACATTCACAAGATCTATTTAAAAGGTGATCATATGTCAGACACAGCCTGTTTCTGCTTCCCCTACGTGGCCAAAAAAAATGTGATAAAACACTGGCCTTTATGTTCTTAAAGGCTCAATCCGTAATTTGACTCATAAATTACAGACATATTTGCATATATAATTGGAGAGTTTGATTCAATCATGAACAATTAGCTTGATACGTTTGTTTTACTGCTGTCTGTTTGAAACCATTACAGATGTAAACAAATCTTCAACAGCATGAGAAAACATGACTAATTAACTGTAGATTTCACTGTTTTCTAGTGTTAGTCTTATTAAAGTCTTATTTAAAAAACCCCATCAGTCAGTTTGCTTTTCTAATCTTGTGTTTTTCACTTGTGGTGATTGTTTACATTTGGATCACAGATTAGTCCTTGAATAAGTTAATAACCTCCTTCTGTCTGTGCTCAGGCTGCAGCCCAGCAGCAGGAGTCTGAAACCACCCAGAGAGCGGAGAAAGAGGTGACACGTATGGTTATCGTTATGGTGGTCTCCTTCCTGGTGTGCTGGGTGCCCTATGCCACCGTGGCCTGGTACATCTTTGTCAATCAGGGAACTGAGTTCGGGCCGGTATTCATGACCGCTCCAGCCTTTTTCGCCAAGAGTGCTGCTCTGTACAACCCAGTCATCTACATTCTGCTAAACAAACAGGTATGTGACGCAAATATCTGCTTTGGTTATTTTTTGTGTTTCTGTACTTAAGTAGAATTTTGAGGTACCTTATTTGAGTATTTCCATTTTATGCTACTTTATACTTCCACTCTACCCTTGTCACATTTCAGATTAAGAGTTTTTAGCCGTTCCACCGAAGAGACATTTCCCCTTTAAACTTCTCACATGGGTTGATTCAAATAACTGTTCAATGCACAAAAAACTTCACAAAAAAAGATTTGAGATAAGATTGGTGGTTACCAATTTTTATTATTATTATTTTATTTTTTAAGAATAAATTAATCATTTCACAACCCCTCAGGTTTATCTTGTGCCCAACATGTGGGTTGGAAACCAGTGGCCAACTAACTGTGTATAAAGTAATTAAACTTGCTCCACCTCAACCAACTATTGCTCATGTATTGTTGCATCAGTATTTACAGTTTAATAATGTCATACTGTATATTATTATAATAATATTAATAATAACATGTTCTTTTACTTTCATTTTGGCTTTAAATACTCTTGTATTGTTTCTATTTTATTTAATATATTTGACTTGTTTTTTCTCAGTACTTTTTTCTATTTATCTGTACTTATTTCTGTCCCTGTGCTGCTGAATTTCCCCTTCTGAGATCAATACAGGCTTAAAAGCTGGACTTTCAGTTGTAATGTAAAAGCAACATTAGTTTATTGGTACTTTTACTTTAGCAAAGGATCTGAATACTCCTTCCACTCCAGTGAAGTTGTATCATAACTGTGATTCTGATGTTGTTTTTGGTCTCCAGTTCAGAAATTGCATGATCACCACGGTGTGCTGTGGAAAAAACCCGTTTGGAGACGACGAGGCCGCCGCCGCCACCGTCTCCAAAACTCAGACTTCATCCGTCTCCTCCAGCCAGGTGGCCCCCGCTTGACCTGTACCCCCTCGTCCCCCCTTCAAAGTCCCATCTGTCCCTGCACACCTAGGGACCCACCACCGCCAAGCAGCACAACGTTCTATTGGCCAATCCTCTTGACTTACCTCTCCATGTGTCTTCACTGCAGTGACACAACCGCACCTTTGCTGGGTCTGACATACTGAAGAGCCAGCATGCGTTTTTTCAATCCATTTCATCATGGAAAGTGTTCAGCTGGAGTTTAACCCGGCACCAAGGGGGTGTTGTCCATGTGATCCAACTGAACACATTCCAAACTCCCCACTATCCAAAATACCCAAAACACATAATAGGTGAAACCTAATTCAGCAAACCACACTACATGATTTCATCCACGTCAGCTCTTTTTTAAGTAATTGTTGCAGCTATATATCCCCGAAACGCGCTTTGAACAATCCATTTAATGAATACTTAGGTGAAATGAGACATGAATATTAATTAGATATATCTCGGATGAGTTTTTGAAGTATCAGACGGGGCTGTCCTCTGGTCTCTCTGTCTCTCCTCTTGTCTTTATGGTGACAAAGCTGAGGTTGTTAGTTTGCTTTTGGCATAGACTGAGACATGAGTGTAAACAGATGGACCTGAAAAGGGCCTCTGCAGGGATAAGGCGCCTCCTGCAAGAGAGTGGATGTGTTTGTGTGTGTGTTTTTGTGTGTGTGTGTGTGTGTGTGTGTGTGTGTGTTTTTGTGTGTGTGTTTTTGTGTGTGTGTGTGTGTGTGTGTGTGTGTGTGTGTGTGTGTGTGTGTGTGTGTGTGTGTGTGTGTGTGTGTGTGTGTGTGTGTGTGTGTGTGTGGGAGGGGGGGTAGATGTTTATGTTATGTTTGAATGGATGTCAGAATGTCAGTGTGTGTATTAAAGAGATATTATTTTGTTAATCGTGTAAAGGCTAGGATGTTGTGGAAGTTGTTTTGTGTCCTGCAATAAAAACAAAGCTAAATGTCTGCACGACTTTTCCTTCACTTGCTTTTTCATGAGAACCTTTACAAGGCTTTTTTGAGAAGTTCCAGATGCTTGTTTGTGGGCTTTTGGGTGGCGGGCCAAGATCTTAATAGTTTTCAAATGTTGTTAAATTTTGCTATTCTATGAAATGCATTTAGAAATGAAACACTTTTAGACTTCATACAATAAACATGGTCATCGTTTGACATTTTTAAGTCCTAAATACTGCAATTTATTTCACAAACTCTGACAAGTCATTTGGCATCACAAATACAGTCTCTCCTCAGATTATATTGAGCTCACATTTTTTCCTCATAATGGTAAATTTCCCTCTTTTAAATTGGTCAGAATCCAACAAGAAATTCATTCGTTTACAAGCACACTGATCAACACTTCTATACGGATGCAGCTCTTCCCAGTGAACTACATTACATCTGATTTCATAAATTTCAGTCATTTATATTCTCCTCTCCACTCCTCCTCAACCCATCATCAACCCGCAAAGCACATTGGGACGTATTGTTCAAAGCACCGATGAGCGCCAGTCACCCATCTTCACCAGTCACACCTGAGAACGTTGCAGGCTTTAGGAGATGGGAGGAGTTCATCGCAGTCCTTCCTACTCATCCTGACGAACAGGCCACTTGAGAGCATTATAACACATCTATAAATATTGCTATGGACATTATAATACAGTACAGTGCATCATTGGCTCGTTCCCTTAAGAAAAGGGTTCAGTGCGTTAAATTTGCCACCAGGGCTTACTGTAGGTCCCAGTAATTGTAAAGACATCCAGAAAAAGCCTCATCCCCAAGCTCCTAAACCTTCCCTCTAAAGCATAGCTGAGCCAGACTGTAATTCTGTCCATGTCATAGGGAAAGATTTGGGAAAATTGCTTGGCATTCCCAGATCAGAGGAGGAACACCTCGCAAAATGCATGACGCTTGAGAGGCAGGTTAAAGTCCATTGCTCTGCCACTTTTCACGCTTCTTACAGTCTGTGGGAAGAATGACACTTATGAAGGCTAACTCTTAAGTGGCCGACATTCCCAAGTAATTATGTAGGTAGGAGAAAGGCAGCTGTCAGCAGGAGAAAGAGATGGCTAGTAGAAAAGACACTGGCAGGTTCAGGCTTCACTGCAGCACTCGTAGATGTTGTCCTCCACAAGGGCAATGACCTGCTCGAACTTGTGGTGCAGCTGAGTGCGACGTGCGGTGGGGTTAGACTCCAGAGCGCTCACCACCTGAAGAAAAACACAACAAAGATGACTTTCAGCGGCTGTCGAGCATTCATGCATCTATCTATTAAGGAGGAGGAGGAAATCAGCCACCTGCCTGGACATAGAAAGTTGAATGAGAGAGAAAAGGGAGAGCAGCGGAGGAACAACTGCAGTGCTTCAGCCTCTTCTCCAGCCTGCATGCATGCCTCCACACCACAAAAGCTCTTTGCTCTTCACATATTTACAAAACCCACATCTGCTCTGTTATTCATGCCCAATAGTTGTCACCGTGTCAGTGGGATTTATGGGCTCTTAGCGGCAGTGTGCTACCAGGCAGAGCGAACCGAGCTGGGGCGAGAGAATAGGCAATCAGGGGCCATTCACAGAGCTCTGTGAATCAGAGTCTAAGCCTCTGGCCCACGTCAGTACAGTAGCATGACAGTGGAAAGCAGCTAAACTGTATTATCATGAGGGTGCTCCATTAAGGCACAGTCACCACTGACTAAGCCTCTCCTGAGAATAGTCACAGCAGCAAGGAAACATGGGGGAGGACAGCAAGGCTTTAAGAGGGCTAGTTCAAAGAGAAACGGGAGATATGAAGCAGCAACTTAAGAGTGTCATTAAAAAGATAGGGGTGGTGGATAAAGAGAAGGTAAACAGTGCATTATCTGCTTAAAGTGAAAGGTATATGTGGGCTTGATTGGACACATTAAATGGTGGCTGCTGCTGAAAAGAGAGTTCAGATTTGATTCATTTCTTGGGATGAAATTTTTATTTCGTGCATATATTTGAGGACATTGAGAGACAGGTTGTTGTTGACAGTGTGCTACATCTCTCAACACGCACATGATCTTCCACGCTGATGTGTCACGCTCTGATACCCATCTGTGAAACTTAAAACAGCCAAAGGGTTTGACTGAGGTGACCTCAGTGATGTAGTGGCTGCAGAAAGGGGCCTGTTCAAACACGAGCGACATATCTAATCGAATCTGAGATCACAGAGTGAAGTAAAAACTCTTTTCTTACCTGGTTTCTGTATCTCTTGGCGTATTTGTAGATTTCTGTCAAGGCCAGGTTGGTGTTGAATTCATTTCTGTATTTCTACAGGATAGAGAACAGACATTATGTATATTAGATTTAATCCCTAAATAAATCTTGCATGTAATTGCACGCTTTTGTTGCTCCAGATGACTAACACATGGAAACTTCCTGAACACTTGACTCACTCGTGACTCCTCAGCCAGGTGAGCATTCATCTCCTGCTCGCTGAGAGGTGGCATTTCCTGTATCTGCTGGTAGTAGCACTGCACTCTCTTCTTATACTCAGGGATTTCCTTGGCATACAGCAGCTTGTTGGTAGGGGAGTCCTGAAATAAAAAACCCAACACATTTCAGTCAGGTCTATTTTATCCCTTGATTGCAGCAATATGCATTTTAGTTTGGCAGTGCGAACAAGCTTGCCACATGTTAAAAACGTTCAACATTCATGTACAGCTGGAGGCTAAAACAGGAGGGGCTGTAAGCAATCTAGCAGCAAGGAGGCAAAGCTCAGCATTGTTGCAGTTGTCGACATGACTGGAGGTTGTATAGAACATGTGACTATAAAACAACTCCGGTGCCTGCCTGAACCGCTGCCAGGCTCCATATGTGGCACGATGTCAAAATTTAAAGCCCTGCAGAGGGTTAATTAATAATTTAGCACTGGGCCTCAGTTTTCATGAAGAGGTTTGTCGATTATTGTATGGTCTGCAACCACATGCTAATGTCCTAATAAGGAGCTGTTCAGTTGGACTGGATGTTGTTTGTTGAAGACCCAATCTAAACCAGCCTATAGTGAGACAATGGGGGGAGGAAACAGTTTCCTTTCCAGACAACAGGAGACTCAAAAACTGAGAGCCAGAGAAGGAACATTCCAGTCCAAACAATACCTCTGCCACTCTCTCCACAGTCACTTCAGGCTCTCGCACTGGTGCTTATTCAAGCAGGAAGAAAAGTAGCGGGGCTAAGAGGTTGTGGGCATACTCTGGTTTTAGTGGTGACTACTGTTGCGAGTGAGTGTGTGTAGGTCTTTGTGAGCTGTGTGTGTGTATGAGCGAGAGAAAGAGGGACAGGGAGAAAGTAGGACAGGGAAAAATAGGCAGCCAGCCTCAGCTCTCAGCATTAGTGAATGTGCTTACAGCGCACCTTAATATTTCTATGTGTCACGAGTTATTTGTGTCACCTAATATGATTGTTTGCATGTTTGTGCATGTTTGTGTGTGTTAAAGGTGCTAAGGGAGCCACGGTTGCTCCTTCTGATAGGGAACCCTCTCTCTTCCTGTCCACAAGGTCACTTCCTGCTGTTCGCCCATCTGCCTGGTAACCCCCGTGTGACCCTGTGGCCCTCTATGTCTGCATCTCGCCAGATAAGAGGGTTTCCGTGGAAACAGCGAGCGCTGCTTCATTTCCTACCCCTCTCTCCAACCCCTGCTATGCTACTGCTAATCCAGACCCTGTACCCTTCACTGCCCTGTCCCGAGGCCATCACACACGATCATGCACATGCTCAAACAAGCGACTGTAAATACTCGAGGAAAATGTAAAAGTGTGTCGTGCTAGTCTCCTTGACCTACAGGAGAAAACGTGGCCATATCCTTGAACCTGGTGACTCTACAATACATGCACAGCCAGATGCGGCATGTTAATGAGGAGGCTGCAGACACAATGCGAAAAATGTCTCATTGCTGATGGTTTATACATATCTTTGCATCAACACAGTAGGTATGTACCTGCCTGCATATACATCTGAATATTGCTGCCGTGAGTGCACTCTTTGGCACTGAACTGAAATATATAAATCAGACTGTTTCTCAGTGAAAGGGGAGCATTATTTGATGAGTCCTCGGCTCCCTCCAGGGAGGAAGCCAGTCAGAGGGAGACAGGAAGCAGAGCGTGCTCAG
Organism: Dicentrarchus labrax; assembly: GCF_905237075.1. NCBI lineage: Eukaryota > Metazoa > Chordata > Actinopteri > Moronidae > Dicentrarchus > Dicentrarchus labrax. The sequence goes on from NW_026136715.1 coordinate 10,884,774, forward strand.
GGTCACGGTGTCTGAGGGATGAGACGGATTTGTGAGCAGTGAGGACATTGACATGCAAGCGCACACACACACACACACACACACACACACACACACAGACAGACAGACAGACAGACAGACAGACGGACAGACAGACATATGCACGCCTGAACACACACACACACACACACACACACACACACACACACACACATACTCGTGCACAGCACAAAAAGAGATCCCTGGTGCTCATGACCTTGGATCAGTCGACTCGGCTGAAATAACATGAGGAGAGGTAGATGGAGCTGACAGTCTGAAGGCTTAGGGATAAGGGTTCACAGGGGGACTCGAGAGGTGTGTGTGTGTGTGTGTGTTAGATAGATACATAGACATATATGTAGATATATAGCCATTATTTAATCAGGTTTAATCAGTTATTAAGTAGCTATGATACACAGGTACAGTAGGTCAGAGGTTTTCAAACTGTGAGGCATGCTTTTTCAGGGGTGTGGAGGGAGTGAGGTGAAAAGGACAAAATTTGTAGTCCTGCTCAGAGTCATAACTCAGGCCAATCTTAACACTCAGACCTTATACACATACTTCAGTGTCAGACTTTCAAAATAGATAGATAGATAGATAGATAGATAGATAGATAGATAGATAGATAGATAGATAGATAGATAGATAGATAGATAGATAGATAGATAGATAGATAGATAGATAGATAGATAGATAGATAGATGGATCTCACCTTGCCAAGCTGCAGGTCAGAAATGGAGCAGGCATCTATGAAGGCCTGGGCAATGACAGACAGACAGGCGTCCATGTGATCTGTCTTATCAATGTCAAACACAAACTGAGGATTCTTCAGGATGTTCACCCAGAAACGCAGAGGTAAACTGCACGGAGAGGGAAAGATAAGCTTTTAAAGCCTTGCACTTGCACAGTGAGGTCGCCAAAGGGGAGTGTAATCACAGAGTTTAGTCTACCTGTTGGTTTTCCAGATGTGCAGTGTGTCTGGGTCTGTGATGCCCCGTTTGTCAGCCTGCTCCTCCAAGAAGTCAAAGAAGTATTTGACAGCCAGAGGGGGCCGGTCCGGAGGGATGCTGAGGATGGCTTGAAAGAGGTCATCCAAGAACTTCTGAAGAGTTCCCTGTGGAGGAAAAGAAAAAAACAAGCTTATACATACGCAGAAACAGGGCTTCATGGGATGTGGGAATTTCTAGACAGCTCTTGAGGCTAATATGGCCCATAAAAACAAGAAATAGAAAGATTACTTAGATATCAAGTTGTAACTTTGTAGTGTTGAGAAAACAGTCTCTTGTTTCTTGTGTTTACCTTGGTGGACAGCAGGCGCGTCAGATAGATTTCAGGAAGGACCTTCTTGCGGTGGCTCTGCCTGTGTGACTTCTTGTTCTCCATTTGCTCATCATGAGGTGGGACCTGGAAAACCAGAGGCCAAACATCAACAAACTACATAAAGTAATAAATCCTGGTCATAAGTAGTTACACGAAGGCTTTGCTGTCTCAGTTGACACATGGGAATTTTCTGTTTCTTGCATTAGATACATGACCCAGAAACCACATCAGGGTATTTTGAAACACTAATTCATTTACAGAATTGAGGAAGTGATGGGAGTTGGGAAATGTTTATAGTTTTCTCTGGTAGTTGTGTACAGGATCATGTATCTGACTTCCTCATACAGGTCTAAATAGGGGTAGGGTAAAGAAAGAAGCAGTCAGAATCCACCTACTTGTGTCAAAAAAGGACTATAGAACTGTCCTGTAAAACTAACTATTCACCCGGCAAATTGTGTTCCAAGGAACTCATTATTCTAAAGTCAAAGGGCCCATATCTTGGCTGACGTTTATAAAAGAGCTTAAGCTGCATTAGTGCTGTCATGTCCTCTCAGCAGCTTTCCTTTTCACCTCCATTCACCCCCATTCTCTCTGTCGTCAGGCCCGTTTTGGGCTGACTAACAGTGGCACACACAGGAAAAGCTCTGGTAATAAACTCAGAGCGCACTTATAGAAACATTCTGATTACCTATGAAGAGTTACTCACCAAGTGTACATACTTCTCTGTATCCAGATCTTTAACTAAGGGGAAAAAGAAACACATACAGCATGAAACAATGTGCAATCAGCAAGGTGGAGACCTGAGAGAATGAGAGGAGACAGGAGGAGGGAGGACAGAGGAGCGTGACAGATAGGCGAGAGAAAAAAAAACAGAAGAGGGAGATTGACAGGAGAGCAAGGGAGATAGAGTACATGCGAGAGGAGAAAGTGATTAAGGTGGACGGTGGGCAGGTAGGGGAGGGGAACTGTCTGAGAGAATGAAAGAGAAAGATTACGAGTGAAAGGAGAGAGAAAAGAGAGAGATTAAGGGAGACAGACACACAGAGTCTGTGATTGGTTCTGGAGCCGGTGTAATGAGATGGTAATGCTCGGCCAGCGCTGGGAAAGAGCATTAAACCTTGCTGGTTTATATATAGATCTAAACACAAACACACTCACACATACACATGCATGAACATGTATCAATACCCAAATACATGTAGACGCAAACACAAACTCAAAGCAGACACAAAGACAAACAGATACAGTAAATTATTGTACACACACCAACAAAAACAAAGACAGGCATTTGTGCCGATACACACACACACACACACACACACACACACACACACACACACACACACACACACACAAACACAACAGCATAGTGAGTGTGTTCTCATTATTGCCTGCTCTGCCAGAGATGCTCCTGCCCAGCGGGCTTCAGTCCAGACCCTCAACACTGATCACAGGCAGACAGGACAGTGTTTTATATTAGCCAGGGAGCACTACAAGCTCATAACACCCCCTCGATGCTTTGAAGCCAGAGCCAGGTTTCGTTCACATAAGCCTATTTTTGGCCCAGTATGAATGAGAGGAGAGACTTTGATGGACAGAGCCTTAGCAGAACTGAGCTCTGGTCTGGTACTGATTATGTAAGGTAGACCCAAGACAACGAACGGACAAGCCCATTAAAGGCTGTATGTAAACTCATCTGTCAACAGGCAGAGAAGTCATTATATTCAATGGACAATGGCCCAACTTGTGTCGCATTTTTTTCCCCACAAGCTGACATTTGCTAATGGAATACATCTATAACAGAGAAAAAGAGCTCTGAATGAAGCAGTAGCGGAAAGTATGTGTTGTGATTTATTAGGTGCGAGTGTTTTTAGATGTCCGCTGTGTCTTTTGGGGACGGGAGGGTGTGTGATTTCATGCGTGTTTACATGAGCGTATCGTGTTCTCGTGACCAACTGAGCATGTGCTGTTTCCTGTGATGGAGTGAGTGTGTGTATTTACCCAAGTGTGGGTGAGTGTGTGTGACAAAGCGACAAGGAGTAGGTGTGTTTGATGGTGACGTACCTCTCCCCAGTGTGTTCTCTTTCTTGTCTTTCAAGCTCATAGCCAGTGATGCCCCCTCTGGGATCTGTGAAGGGAGAGAAGAAGAAGGAGGGAAGGAGGTAGGGAAGACGAGAGAGGACAGAGGGCACAGGGTCAAGGGTGAGCTTGGGGGCACAAGAACAGCATCATTAAGCATGCCCTCGAGGGGAGTGGGGCGTTGAGAGGTGCATATGTTGTTGTGTGTGCGTGTGTGTCAATCTTGTGTGCATCTAGACTGGTGGCAAGTCTGCAAGAGCCTGGCTGGGCTCATTAAAGTCAACCCGCGGTGAAATGGATTGAACAGCCTCGCCAGTGAACCCAGACTGTTAGTACACGCTGCAGCTCGCTGCTTTCACAGCTCTGTCCCCATGGCTCAGCAAAAACTAAACATGGCACTTAACAAGTACAGATACAGGGTCAAAGGTCGAGGGTCACTGAACAACTGTTTACTCACGTACAAATGAATGTAGACATGAGCAAACACACATATACATAAAGATATTCTTAATGGAATACCAGACGTGGCATTTTACTTGTTTTTGGGTTATTTATTGTAATTATTATAAAAGAAAAGGTACTACACAAAAAACACTTTATATTGTATTTTTATTTTATTGTTAAAAACAAATGTTTATTTCATTACAATATATTTATTGCAAATGTTATTGATAATTATTTAATTTCCTTAATTATTAAAAAAAATTATATGATGTACTTTAATTAATGTATTTCTAATAATGAATGTGTTTGTATGCATATTATTATTAATATTATTATTATTATAGTAACATATAATAAAGTACATTTAACAAATATGTAAGTGATGACTGGTTAATGACTACATGCTTATTAGCACAATTACGATGTAATTGTCATATTCATATTACCTGAGAAAGACGTAATACATTGTAATTCTACCTAATAAATAATCTTTTTGGGCAGGGACGCTGGAAATCTGTCAAAGCTGAGAGAAACCCAGTCTAATGATGTCATTCTAAATGCTATGGGACAAATTAATCCTCTGCCAAACCTCAAAAAAGGAGAGCAACCTCTAGTTACCATATTTCATCATTTATATCTATAACCAAATCATCCTGTGGTACTAATGGCCTGTTGCTGGCTGAATTCAACTCTCTGTCTGCCCTGTCGTCTTTGGTAATGTCAATTGACTCTGAAATAATCTCCTTTAAACACATCACTGTGTTGGCGTAGGATAAATCCAACCTGCCTTGCCTTAATTGGAAATTAGGCTCTTTACATATTACCCTATTCACAATAAACTGCAGCTCAAAACAATGTTAAACCTCTTTCACAAATACTAACACATATAAATCCCAGTAAGTGAGAAGAAAGTCAAAAGTTTAACTGTTCTTATTACACTATGCCTGACTTTAGGGGGTGCCCCTCAGCACATCTACTTCCTGCAACCTTGTTTTTGGGAGCATATATTCAGGAGTTCGGGAGCCCTTTCCTCTTGAAATAAACAACATTTGCATATTAATAGATTCTGTGAATAAGGCAAAAGAAGTAGATGTCATTTTAAGAATTCTTAACGAGGTAGGTGATGTTTTTTTGTTGAAAAAGCAAGCCAATTATTATTCCAAGCAGAGTATTTTTTTATGTTTTAAAACATGTCTGGAGGGGAACTTTAAGTATTAAAATGTAATCAGTGATTGAATCATGCACATAAAGTATGTATGTTGTCATAGTTACTGTTAATTATCAAACTACTGATTTGAAAATAACAGTATTTTGTAACAGTTGTTAAACATTGCCCGTAATTATTTCTTGTTATAAAAAGGTACCTAATTAATACAATAATTACACAAACACAGTGACTACTGTATGTCTAAATGCAGAAACTGTATAAAAGCAGCCACTGGGCTACAGCTGTGCTGCAATAAATGACATGTACGTAAAGAGAAACACAAACAGAAGCACTTATAACTAACTGTGTACAGCCACATCATGGAAATAGAGAGTATCCCACCCATGGACAGCCAGTGACACCATTTATAAGGACTTCTCACCTTCAACAACCCTGCTGTTGCTGTTACAATATCAGGGATATAAAGGTTCACCAATGACAACACCCACCACAGTGGTCTCTCTTTCTCTCTCTCACACCCACACACCCACACACGCACACACACACCCACAAACCTGGTAATGGAAGACTGTGTTGAGTTTCTTCCTGCCATCCTCCATCAATGAGGAGTTATCCAGGTCCTGCAGAAGCTTACTGTTGCTGCCGGAATCAAACCACTCTGGAGGACAGAAATGTGGGAGAGAGGAGAAAAAGGAGACAGGATAAGGGAGGAGAGTAATATTAAACAATTTCATCCTAAATTTGGAAAAGAATATGCGAGACATAGGGCACCCGTGCTCTAACTCTCTGTGTCATGACCTGTGGAAATATTCTTGGGCCGATTAATCAAATCAGCTCTGCAGGCCCCACAGCTTTTGAAAGCAATAACTCTTTGTGATTATGACTGTACACTCTCCTCGATGCATTCTGTCATTTATTATATTGCAGCCTCAGGTTAGTTGAGCTTCATGAGAGGAATTGACCTTTTGCAAAGGAGATTACTATATCTCGGAAGGTTGGGAAGGGGAAAGGATGAAAATAATCAGAGAAAATGTGCTCTTACCCAGGTCTACATCCTCTGCTCGAGGCCACTGAGAGAATGGCAGGTTTTTATAAAAGGCCTCTAGGATTTTTTCCTTCACCTGGCAGATTGTGTCTGTATGCATGACCCTGACAGACAGTGAGTCCATGCCACAGCCCTGGAAGGACACATTGATGTTCTGCAAAAACAAACAGAGAGCAATACAGTTCATACTTTGCAAAAATGTGTTTTGAAGTTTTGAATTGACGCATGACTGAAACGTCCTGGCAGGCAACTTAATTGAAGTTTGACATTGACCTCTCAGTTCTAAAAAAAATGAGGACGTGAAAGATGAACCGAGAGTGTGTGAGGTATCAGACCTGTGGCTTGGCCTCAACATTCTCGCGGAGCAACCACTCCTCGTTGAGGGTGTAGCGGGCCTTCCCTGTGATGGCGTCAATGGAACCCTTGTTGATCTGCTGCTTGATTGCACACAGCAGCAGGAAGAAAGGCTCACCCACTGTTTCCTGAAGAATGTGGCAGAGCGGTGGAGTCAGTGGTCAATCTTTTTAATCATGCCAGCCTCATAACTTTGCTCTTCCTTTTCCATCCTCACCTTGAGGTAGCTGTACATGCAGATGGACATCCAGTTGGTCAGCATTTTCTCCACGACAGACTCAGTGCGGCGCAGCATCAGTTTGGGGTTCTTGGAAGCCGAAGCGTCTATCAGGTCCACCAGCAGATCTTTCATGATACTGGTGTAGTACTCCAGCTTACCATGAAGGGCAATAGTGAGCAGAGATGCCAGGCTGCATCTGAAGGGTGAGAAAACAGATTAGCAGGGGAGACAGATGAGTAAAAACATGCTCTTGCAAACATGCCCTGTCAGTGTGTGGTCAGTGATTTAAAAATACCAACATAACACAAACAACACTGAGATTTCGTCCTCACCACAGCACCTGTGACTGCAGAGCTAAATAAAGGCCTGATCTAATGCAGGGAGTGTCTGGGTTAGTAAGTCCAGAGGTGCAGGGGATTTCCCTAACAAAGCCCCTTTAATCCAGAAGAAAGGGGCCGCATCAGTCAGTAAGTGCTGATGCTGTGCTGGGACAGGGATGTGGTCCTGCCTCTGGAATTTTTCTCTGATTCTCCACAATGACTGGCTAGTTTTAGGACATCGGGACCAAAACAGCTACACTGATAAATGACCAAATGTTTACAAAGCTGGAGCAACCACTTTTCTGAGCAGTAAAGATATTTTTGTTCTGTATGCAGTAGATATAGAAAAACCTAGCACGAGAAGTGAAGAAGCTCCTGGAAAAAATAGAGACATGTATACAATGTACTGTAATACAATGCAATACAACAGCCGTACAAAAAATATTACGGTTCTGTAAAATAATTTACTTTCATTTGTTGAGACTACTTCTTTGGTTGTTCAGTTGATTATAGATTATAGAAAAGTTAAAGTATTTAACCTGTATTAAGTGTTTGTTTGGACACTGGTCCCCATCAACTTTTTAACTTGTGTTTTTTACTGCTGTCTGTCTGCTGTTCGGTCCTGTGCGGGTAGCATATTGTGGATTTTCAGAGGCTGGGAAGAAGGGTAATGAATGAACTAAAACAATGAGGTGAAAGATGGTAAAACGCTCTGTAGAGATGAGGAGAACTGCAGAGGTGATATTTCTATGTGGTTTCGTTACTAGAAGCAACACCTTTCAGATACATGTATTCCTTTTATCTGTTGTTAATAAAAAAATAATCATTGTAGCAGCTTTAAAAATGCTTCACGATATGATTCAATCCAGTACAAACACCTTGCTACAACAAAAAATAACCACTGAATTTAATTATTTCTGACAATTGTTTCTCAGGATTTAGTGCAATTAAATCTTGTAAATCTATAAATTCTGCTGATTTAATCTAAAGTCAATCTGGATGTATGCCTTTTCTGTTTCTTGTATAACTGCCAAACACATATCAGTTGATGCATTTACCTGTCTCGCACAGCAAAGTCCTTCTGCTGTTCCAAGGCGTGGACAAACGTGATCAGGAAGTGCTTGTTATTGAGAAGAGTGGAGAACAGAGTGATGCCCTCCTCTACGTTAGGCCTTGTTGTGTTGGTGGCCTGAAGACAGAAGGGGAATGAAACTGTTATTTCTCTGTGTGATTTCACCTAAAGTGCATTACACACCTGCTGCGCCCTCCCGAATCTATTCCACCACCTCTTGTCTCGAGTGACCCATCTAGTGAACACTTCTATCACAGCTCTTCCTTCTGCATCTTCAGGCACCACCCTCTCTGTTTCTCTTTCTACAGTATCTGTATCTCCCGCTCCAATCCCTGTCTGTGTGTGATTGTCTCTAAATGTGCCGAGTCGACTTAATGAGTATGGTCTATCTATGGGTGCGACTAAGCAGCACTGTGATGAAGTCTTCCCTCTGGACTGCAGCCATATGGTGTGGTTTGCAGCCTGACAGAAGGAGAACAGGGGTGTCCATTAAGATAAATGCCCGCCTGTGAGATTTATTTGCTGTGACCTGGAAAACACTTCCTGGGAAGACGATGTGGATCCAAGGCACTTCATCACGGCTAGACAGGCTCCCCCGGCTGCCGACCCAAAACTAGCTCTGCAATCGTTACTTTCTCTCTTTCTAACGTAGACACACACATGCACGTGCATTCGCTTTCAGCATGCATTCGCACATAGGTGTGTGAAAGTGCACGCTCCCTCTCTCACTCTCTTTATAACTCTCAATCCCGCCCGCCCCTCCATTCACACACACACACACACACACACACACACACACACACACACACACACGCACACAACAACTATAGATGGATTTTGATGAAAACCATACTGTTCGGTTGTCTAGGAGCCAGTGGGAAGTGTGTCAACAACCTGCCATCAACTTGGTGGGCAGTGTGTTTTTTGACAAGCTGAAAATTTTTTGTGTCACACTCACTAGAAACCACTGAATGACATGCATTAGTATTCATGTGCATGTGAGTTAACACAAGCACACACAGTACTCCACACACACTTTATAACAAGCACACAAAGGAAAAAATGCCCAATATGCTTTTCTTTCTTTACTCCTCATCAACAACAACCCCACTGTCAAACCTTAATAAGCTTCAGTGTGACCCATTTGAGAAGTAAGGGAGTGAAAAAGGACCCAAATCAAGGCACTCTGGCAGAAGAAAGCACCACCTAACCTAACATCCTAATGGCTTAACCATTCACCTGCCAGTCCTGCAGCAGTGGGTGGGTCTCTGGCAGCGCTCGAGGGCCCAGACCATGATTCTCGTAGGCGGGCTGGACCAGGCTCTTCTCATAATCGGAACACATCTGAAACACACATAAACACACAAAGAAAGCTGTAATACACAGTCATCTCTGGTTGTAAACACGGGAAGATGGATGGACAGGGAAAACAGAAAGAGCTGGCCCTGAGACTACATTTTCAGTCTGGAACCAAAGGGCAGAATTTCTCGCCGAAGCCCTGACTGACCATGAAAAGGAAACATGACACAGTGACACGAAACGTCATGAGCCTTAATGGCTTTAGAGACAAGCTGACCCAGAGCCAGGAGGCAGCCTTTCAACACAGTCTGTCAGTTCAGGACGGCTACATTTGGCTTGTATTCTAACTGTGTCTAAGTCTGTGTCTAACACTGTTTTCAATGTGTGTGTGTGTGTGTGTATGTGTGTAATCTAAGAGAACCAGAAGGTCCACAAAGGGTCGTGAGTAGAGTGTTTGCTGTCTTAGAGGAAAACTACGGAGAGACGATACACTCGGATTTATGTTTCCTACATGCAAGTTTTCAACACTCTCCCCACTCACTTCCTTCACGACAGAAAACAGTGTCCAGTGTCCACTGTAACAAACCAGCACGGCTGCCGTTGCGCAAGAGCATGTATACTTGCAAAACAGTGTGGGTGTGTCAACTGAGTAAGGAGTGTGTTTTGAGAAATCAGGGGGAAAGTTTTCTTGTCTCAGTGCCTGCCATTGTTCTGTCTCCTTGAAAGTCCATGCCTGTGGTTGGAAGACAGAGCCTGCTGAGTTGTGTCTGTCTGTATGGGTGGAAAAACACCCACCAACAGATAGACCCACAGTCTACCTTCAGGGTGGATCACACATCAGAAAAATGCTTACCTATAGAGAACACATTAACTCTCCTGTGGGGTGCCAAACTGAGCTACACTTTGCTAGATGTCTGCTGTGTGTTTAAAAGTTCCAAGGTGAATTTTTATCCTGCATATTACAAGCAGTGGGAAATGTGAAATGGGACATGTAGGGAAAAGAGAAACTATTAAAACCCCATTGAGAAAAATGGCATTGTCAGTGTGCCAGTCGAAATCAGATAGCGGGAAAAAATAGGCTTTCTCACCTTGGGGAAGAACGTGCGTGTAACAAACTGTTTGTACTCCAAAAAGGGGATGCCCTGGCTGCGATTCAGCTCCTTGGTCAGGTCTGTCATGTCCGTCTGCAACTCTGCAAAGCCTGAAAGGACAAAAAAACAAAAAAAACAGAAAGACCCAAAAGGGCTTGAATCCAGTGACTGTTTTTAAACCACAATTCTGTTTCTGGCTCCCCAAGCTTTATTTGTTGCTAAGCAAAATGAGTCAGAAATCTGTTCACAGGCTAATCCAATACCCATCCAATTCTCCCAGGCTGCCGTGGGATCTGCAAGAATCTGGCTGAGTTCAGTGGAAGAAATTTTATATCAGACACAGAAATGTATCATTCAATTTCCTACATCTAGTGTCAAGTTCTGGTTGAATACTAAATATACCAAACACTGATCCCCTGATCTTTTTCCTCTCTCTTTTTCCTTCTCTTTCTCTGCCAGATTGCACAGTCCAGCATGGCATGCAGGCAAATATTTACCAAACAGCAATCTGAGCAGCCAAATCCAGTCTGAGGCCCTCATCCAAAACATGTGTGCAGGCTGAGGTTTACATGCTGCCGAAACAGTATCAGCATATCCAGACACTGACTTGAATCTGCATGCTAATATTGGAGCCACTTTATTGGATAGCATGTTCTAGGAGAGGATAATGTTCTCCTCTAATGAGACGCTGGAGATCCCTTTATGGAAAAGCTCTTCCTGTTGCAGGATGAGAGACGTATTTGGGTTACAATGCCAGCTTCTACAGACTGTGTTTGCGTAGAAGGAAGGGAATACTAGACCTGAGGGATTAAAACATATTTCATTACTCCTCCAGGTTATTTATCCTCCTTCTCACTAAAGTGTCTTCTAAACCACCAGTCAGTTCACACCATCAACTCTTGATTAGAAGCAGCAGGCCTGAATACCAAACCTCTCCTCTGCCTCACTTTTCGGACGGAATCCTCCCGTTCCTGTAACCTGGAATACATCAATTCCCCCATCTTTCTTCACTCCCTCTTCTTCTGCTTTTATCACATCTTTCGTCTCAGCTATCCCTCGCTTTGTGCACCCTCACCCTGAACTCCACAAATCTATCCGTGTCCTCTGACTAAATCACCACCCTCCTCCCACACTCCTGCTTCTCCCCGGACCCGCGGCCCTGACTCCCGCTCCTATCTCCGCCTCCCTCTACTTCTTTTTCTCTATCCGTCCCCCCATCTCTACACCATAAATCTGGGTACACAGACACGGCGTGGCCTTCACACGGCTTTACCCTAAAGCCCTAGGCACACACGAATACACACACACACACACACACACATATATATATATATATATATATATATATACAGACACACACACATACACAGGCCTTGCTCCTACAGCGTAGACGCAGCAGAGGCGATGTGGCCACTCAGTGTGTCTTGCGTGTGACTGATCATTTGTCAGACACTGTGTTTTATGAGTCACGCTTACTAGGCACAAATCTGTCAACTGTTGTATCTCCCTCCCACTTCAGCCTAGAAAAAAAAACTCAAACAAACACATATTTTGCACGTACACACCCAAATGGACGTGTACAAACAGACAAATATATGTGGTCAATATTTCCCAGAAGCTCTTTTTTCATGTCAATCGACACAAAACATCATTTGAGGTCTAAACAACACGCAGATAGCAGAGCTGGTACAATAGTAGAGGGTGTGTGTGTGTGCATGTGTGGGTTCTTGAGTAAACACACCTTTACGGATCTCCTCTCTGATCTGGGACTCCATTTCCTCCATTTGGAGTAGAGTTTTCTGCCAGTAGCGTTCCGCCCTTCGGCTCTTTGTGCAGTACACTACAAGAGCTGGGAAAGACAAAATGCAGTTTATATACAGTATGTTTCAACCCACAGAAGACAGTCACACAATGACAGCTTCCAACATAATGAATAGGATCAAAAATGCGTCTAAAGGAGTTTGAGCCTGTGAAAAATATTTGCATGAATGTATCTGACTGTGAGAGCACGTACAAGGAAAGTTTCTCAGAAATTTAAGTTTAAGTTTAGTTTATCAAATTTGCGCTCATATTATTTCAAGTTACGTCACCAAAAAAAAGAAAAAAACGGGTAGTGTGAATATCTGAAAAGGAGAAAAATCCACACTAGCACCAATTTTCACCCCTGCACTTGCCCTGCACACACACTCACGCAAAGATTACAGAATAAACTACACACACCCTCACATATACGCACACAGACAGAATAGACAGCAAGGGGAACAGTGGACTCTTTGTGCTTTGGGTACCGAGGAGGGATGAAGCAAGTGCGAGAAACTATGACCCTGAAATTCTTTTTATCTGTTCCACATCTGGAGCATCCATTGCTACAGCAGGCACACATCCATCATCTGCTGGTAAGCATGTGTACACAACCTACCCACAGTGCACAGCAGCAGCAGCACACAGCACACCACAATGGATACCACGATGGCCAGCTCACTGCCGCCAAGCTGCACTTTGGCGATGGTGTGGCGAAAGTTCCCCACTTGCACCTAGAAGGAGAAAGAGCAACAACACATGAAAATGGACTGAGCTCCATCAAAACCTGCTTTCACTTTTGTTTCGTTTTATCCTTCAACGGTTCTCACCATTACCTTTACGTGTTAAATACTTCTTGTCATATATATTCATTTATTTCATTTTTTTCAATTATTTATGTTTCTTTTTATCATAGTATTAGCTGTTGCAGCCCACATGTCCAATATTGTCAGAAAAATAATATAACTTCTCACATAAAACCTTTGTCTCGTAAGCACTATAAATAAAACCTACTACAAAAGGCTCCCTTCCTGAATCACAACTCAAGTCTTTTATAATTATCCAAGTAGAAGAAGTCATAAGAGATGAAAGACATTTTAATATAGCTCTTCCATCTTTGTATAAAAAGCAATAAAAATCCCCTAAATCACATAACAAACAAAGCTAATCTTTTTCAGGGAGGCCGTTAAATATACCCTACCTATAGCTAATAGTAATGTACCTGAGCATAAATAACATGAACATGAACTCAAATTCTGCTTCACAGAACGCACTATGTAGGTAGTATAGTTGTTTTGTATGAGACAATAATTTTGATTTGTACCATATAATAGCAGACTATTGTTCTAACATGTTTTTTTATATTACTGAACACAAAATGATGTAAATGCAGCAGTTTTAAGAACTTTCTCGTAAGCTGACATCATCACAAGTCAAATAAAAGCATGGTCTTCTTTCTCAAGATGTGCAACTGTTAAAAACCTCCCTGGATACTTGGAGTCAAATATGATCCTTTGTGTCTTTTTTCTTAAAAGTTCGGCATCATATGACATCTGCTGTGATAATATTATACTTAATCCCAATCAGCTAATAAAGTAAATTTGATTTTGAAAAAGATGATAAGGAAGAAAGATGAAGAAGAGGCAGAAACTGACCGAGCAGTAATGAGCAGAGACATTAAGTATTTTCTTTGTAATACAGTATGAAAATGCTTGCAGTATAACACAGGCAGTTCTTAATGGGAACGCAAGTGCCTGAACATGCACAAATGCACAGACGACACATCATTTTTTTTGTGGACACAGGTGCAGACACTGAAAAAAAAATTACACACTGTAGATCTTGAAAAATGGTCTCTCGCTGCAACGAGCTGGAAGAGTCACCCGGTTCAGAGTAACCCAAATGTGACAAGAAAAGGACTTTCACTTCTGCCTTCTGATTAGTCAGCAGGGTCTCTGCGGTCCCTCCTCACATCTTTCCCTCTCCTTCCCCAATCCGAACATACTTCATAAAAAGAGCCTCAGATAAAAAGCCTCCAATCCTCAGACCAAATCCCTCTTACACTGGTCTTACTCTGAGGGGGAAACTGGTTCACTGGGCTCCCTCCTTCTCTTCTCATCCCCTCTTTCTCTTTCTGGTCCACACATTTATTTACCCAGACCAGCAAGAGAAGGCCTTCTTCCAGAGACTGCAACAGCAAGGCCTGGTGTAATGGAGGGGAAAATGCCATTGTTCCATGTTCCTGTTTCGCTCGGGGTAGAAAAACACTGCTTCCCCACATCCACTTCTGCAGCTCACTTCAGAGCCAAGCAAAACACAGGCGTGTAAAAATAGATCTGCCACCGAAAGTAAGTGAAGAAACACAAATGGCCATAAGCTATACACACAGCTCAACATGTATGCATTTATTCAAATGCTCCAAAGCAAAAGAAAATGTACATGCACTCTGTTTATGCCCCTGTCGAATGTGCACACTTAATCATCCTCACTGCTAATGTGCAGGCAGCCCACCCATTTGTGTTATGACATCTCATTTGACCCTTGCCCTGCCTTTATGTCTTTGCTAATTGTGCATGTTTATTCTCAGACATCCTGAGAGACAGACGGGGGTGGGTGGGTCGGCACGAGAGGGAGCCACAGGTACACAAGTAGAGAGAAAAATAGAGAGAGAAGGAGAAGGAGAGTGGGATAAAAGAGTTTACTTCTATTTCTGTGTCAAAGTGGGGAAACTGTTCTTACAGTACAACTCAACTGACAGAGACACACTAACATATGTTTCTGAGCTATTTCAGCAAACCACTCACAGACTGGTTCATATTTAAATATAGATGAGTGCTTTCCCCCCTTAATAAAGCCCTATCAAACAGACTAAAATGGACAACAACAGATGGGAAACGTGGGTAGAGGAAAGAGAGTGTCTGGTTGTATCAAGACATCTTGATTAAGACCTTTAATTGTGATGGAGAGAGCTCAGAGACAAAACAAAAACACAAGCAAGGAGTGAGCTCATCACAGAGTCTGAAGGCTTTGGTCTCACTCTGAGCAGATAGCTTCTGTGTGGTAGGCGATTGTGGCGGTGATGATAGACGGATTAAAAAGATAACGGGGAACATTTCACTGTTCCACTGTGGCACTGTTGCACCACCCCCACAAACTGCTGATTCATGGTGGCATTCTCAGAGACCACAAACCATTCATAATGCACCGAGTGAGACACACATATCACCGACTGTGCATGGACCTGTGCAGATCAAAACTGTTTCAATGAACACCACAGATGGTCTGTATTCTGATTAAATTTTTTGCTTGAGCACAGTGTGACAGATGGGTGATATCCTCAAATTATCAGGGTCTATCGAGCAATTTTTTCAACACAAGGCTGTATGGGTATTTGTATTAAATTGTGGTGTTTTACATTCTTGCATACTTACAGTGACAGGCAGCTCTCTCTCACTGGAGCCCAGCAGTCCGTTGATGGTGCAGTGGAACAGCTGGTCGTTATGGAAGCTGATGTTACAGGGATAGGAGCCAACCATCACCGAGTATTCCTCCGGCACCAGCTCCAGATCACTTGGCCCTTTCTACACCAGAAGCGAACAAAAACAGCCATCAGCCGGACAGTGGTAAGAGACCAGAGGGGCCTGGTTTGAGCAGGCACAGATAACATTCATAAGGACCACAGCAGCTTTAACCCACACATATGTACAAGACACATACACATTTTTGTATACACACACAGAAACTGGGGTGCTGTAGGCCTGTCACGCAGCTGTCACTTAGAGGAAGCCAGCAGAAAACTCATCCATTCTGGGCTAGAGTTCAGCTTAAAGCAGCAAACATTCCCGCTGCCTTCCTCACATGGCCAGGGAGGGAAGTTTCTACAAACAAACCCGCTGACAGTCATCCCTCCCTCTGCCCAAAATAACATTCTCAGGGCCTTTACAGGAGCCTGTTGGAATAAGCTGCACGGCCCTCATTTTATCAGTCCAACTCTGTCCTGTGTCAATACGAGCCCCGCCTCTCACTGCTGAGTCCTAGTTTAATTAAAGGGACATTCCACTAAGTTGACACATGAAGTAAACAAGAAAACAGCTGTACAATGTCTTCTGTGGCTCTCGAGGAAGCTTGATCTTATATTGATGTCATCAGGGTTATTTCAGCTTGGGTTTGGAGATTAAAGCTTTATAACAGAAAACCTGTGGGGTGTGGAGTTTAAGAGACCTTCGCCAGACATCGAAGATTTAATGATAGATGCTATTGAGTTGCTTCATGTGAAATGTCGGATGCAGTGTTTCTGGAGTCTGTCCCATACTAGAGATTAAACATTGCACACCAGGATATCTTGGCCTCCACTGCTTTGATTTTGACCTTTTATCTCGTCTCTTTTAAGTTCTTAACTTTCTGGAAGTGCAATACTAAAGCACTGGCATACTACTTTAATGTCAATGGCATCAAGTCTCTGTGGATTTCTAGAAAGATTGTACAGTATATTGACTAAATGTTTATTTCACACACTCAGACTGGTCTTAGAGGAAAATTTGGGGTTGCAACTCGGTTTTTAGTTTTTATCTGCACCATTGTACTCTCCAGAGAGCCTGCTAAGATCAGGGAATGTGGCCACATTGCTGGAACTAAGTCTGAAAACGGAGGAACGTGAGTGGACAGATGATCAGACAGGTTGTGAACAAGCCAACTGTTTAGCTACATATCTAAAGCACTTTACTGAACCAGGAAGCCAGTCTGTAAACTCTGATGGATGTTTTAAACAGACTATATTTTTTACCATCCCTCTTTGTTTTCTCTTTCAAATAAGTCTAACTAACCATGTGGGTTGTTTCAACAGTAAATTGACTGTACTTGTATAGCGCCTTTCTAGTCTTCTGACCACTCAAAATGGTTTTACACTACATGCCACATTTGCCAATATTCATACAATACACATTCAACTGAAACTAACATATGCATACACATTCGTACACAATTTGGGGTTCAGCATCTTGCTCAAGCAAGCAAAGGATCAAACTGCCAACCATCTGATTAGTAGACGACCCACTTTACTATCTAAACCCACAGCCGCCCGACCTGTATGTATCATCTGTATCATCTGATTTCTTGCTCTGTCAGACTTATTTTTAGCAATATTGCAGAATTCCTAGATCTCACTTAACTTGGTATGTTCCATGTGATTATTATTATATAGGAATGATGGCCAAAACAACGAAAATAAGACCCTTTTGCATGAAAATGCAATTTCCCTTTAATATAAGAATGACAAGTGAGGAAGTGTGTCTGTGAGTGTGTTTATCCCCAGTGTGCTTCCTTGCTTTGATTACACCCTCAGGGCCCTGTTCTGTCCCTACTGCAGGATGCCACCCCCTGGGTCTCTGTCAACAAATGCTTCCTAACACACACACAGACACACAGACACACACACACACACACACACACACACACACACACACACACACACACACACACACACAGACACATACACACACATGTGTATACACATTGGTAATATACACACAAAGAGCATTAAAATAGCAAAATATGTTCGAACATATTGTAAAATATACAGTATAACCTCCATATACAACACAACATTTCACACTTAAACTCATTGGACCAAAACAATGAATTCTAAAGGCCAAAACAGGATGAAAGCAAACAAAACCCACCCACATTCCAGCTCAGGTCCTTAATATAGGATCTGGCTGACTAACAAGCTCCCTATTAAACAAACACACACATTCTCTCCAGCCTCTCTCCCCCGTTCAGGTCCACCACAAGTGGAATCCACCTTCCTAAAGAAAACAGGAAACAACAGACAAGTCAGCCATGTAGACAGACTGGGCTGAGACAGCGATTCCTGCAGGGGCCTCATCCTGACACACACAAACACATGAAGAGGAAGCTGCATCATGTCCGAACTTCCCTGTCTGTGCTGTTAGCATTTGCATGTCGTACAGTGTCACAGCTGGCAGCCCTTTAAGGCGATGAATCCATGCAGACAGGTGCTTAGATCAGCCAGGCCACAGGAACATGGGACCTCCCGCTGAGCTGCCACTGCGCCCTTCCCCCCTCAGACCCCCGACAGAAGTCAACACGTTTCAGCGGACGGGGGCCTTTGATGTGTATTTTGTGCCTCCGGTTTATGTGAATTTGAATAAATGAACGTTCAGCCTTGTCTGCTGTTCACAGTGGGGGCAGTCGGTTTACAGCAGTGGTGCTTTTGGAGCCAAGCAACAAGCAACCTTTAGAAAACACCATCTTTACGCTATGTAGAATTCAAATATGGGTGCATGAAAGCCAAGATTGTAAATAGAGTTAACATCAGATAGTATCGTTAAGTTTGACTCTTAGTGCTAGACATAGTTTCTGTCAGATTTGACAGTGTCAGTTGAAGCTCAAAGCACCATTGTGCCAAACTACAGAGAGCTGGTAGCGTGCTTAGTCTTGTTTTCTTGTAAATAATCTAGATACAACCCTAGTGCTATTGCAAACTATTGCTGCACAGTTTAATCTGATCAACCATACAATAGTATATGTAATCAATAAAACAGCTTCCTATACCCATTCAATTAGAGGTTGAGGACATTGACTCAAAACAATTTCTAATAAACACGTGACCATTTGCTTAACACTGAAGCACTGATCTGAACCTCCAGTCTCAGCAGTGTCACTCACGTTGATGATGAGCGTCAGTGGCTCTCCTGGGTGGTGTTTGATCAGCTTCTCCTTGTTGGCAGTGAAGAACTGAGGGTCCTCCACATACTCCAACTGGAAGTGAACTTTATGAGTTTCCTCGTCCTCATCCTCTGCTTCCCCGCTGTCATAGGAGGAGGGGCTATCACCCGTGTAGAGGACGCCATTCAGGAAGAACTGCACCGAGGTCTGCTGGGACTGGCTGGACGCGTGAGACGGGCAGGTAATCATGGAGTTGGAGACCACTGTGCAGCTCTGAGGAAGGAAAGGAGGTAGCTTTGACATTTATGATTTCTATTCGCTTTCTTGCCAAGAGTTAGATGAGACAATCGATGAGATAATCAGCCTACTAGCAGTGACTTCCCGACACTTCCTGACAGGGCCAGACTTTCCCCTGTTTAAAGTTGTTATGCCAAGCTAAGCTAACCAGCTAGTGGTTGTAGCTTCATACTTAACAGACAGATATGAGAGTAGTATTGATTCTCTCTGCGAAACAGCAGATACGTGTATTTCCCAAAATGTCAAACAAGTCCTGTAAGGTTTTTAGGTTCCAAGTGTGGTGACTCCATTAATTAACACATTAAAAACACATCTTTTAATTTTTCTTCTACTTAATTATAAATCCTTACAAGTATGATTATATGGTTGAATGAGTGTTATCAAATAAAAAAAGAAACTGGTTGCTCACCGTTTTTCCTATTTCCAGCACCTGCATGATGACACTCTGCACCAGATCAAAACCCTGGCCTTTCACTGTGATGGTCCTGCCACCACTGTGACACACACACACACAGACACAGAGAGTCACATCTCAGACATGACAACAATGTGTCAAATTCATACTGGTATGCAAATACTTTGGGACACTGCACCAAAACAAGAGAGAAACAGGGGACCAGATAATAATGCAAAACAGTTTGACTGCAGTGAAAATCCGTGCACATGTCATCAAAGACACGCCGCTACCCTGTCACACACATGCTGCACTATTTAGAACACAATAGGGAGAAAATGCTGCACATCAGGACGACATTACAGTAATGAGTTATGTCAGTGACACTGGGAGGGGAACCGCAGAGTCATCCAGCTTGAGATTTCTAAGACGTTTAGGTTTTAATGCCTCTGCTGTGTGTAGAGCTGTCTACCTACCTGAGGTAGCTCCTTTTGGGGTAGATGGAGTTGATTATTGGGTTCTTCTCGTAGGTGTACGTGGTGCTGAGCTCGGCACTTTGACAGGGAAGGTTTTCAAACTCCACGCACACTGCCACTGAGTCAGTGTGTGCTTGTAAGGCTGGAGGCATGGTGCACTCAATGGTTTCATCTGTTTTGCTAAAAACACGAGATAAACATCTTAACCACATGTCTTGTGATGTCTACAAGTGCTCAAACATAAAACGTTTCCACTTGGATTCAGAGTTATGTTTATGGCAGATTTTCATACAAGCATTCTTTTGAAATACACATTACTATCGCTACACGCAGAGCAATCATACAGGCCTTGCATAGCCACACAGCTTGATTATTTGATCAATAGGTTTATGCATTTACAGCACTTGGTGTCAGCAATGTGAAGAAACTACTGATACAGAAGAAATCACCTTCCAATGCATAAAGAGACTTAAGACTTAAAGACTTGCATCATGACTTGCAATTTACTCATTAAGACTTCCAACTAAGGACGTGCTCTGACAGACTTGAGACTTGGTCTAGACTTAAGACAAGCAGTACTTACTCTGTGATGGTACACTGCAGCGTGTTGTTGACCATGACTCTGACCTGAGAGCCAATGTCCAGATTCTCCCCCCTGATGGATACTCTAGTTCCTCCAGCACGAGAGCCTTTCTTTGGCTCCATGGACAGCAGTTTTGGGATCTGAATACAGACGAGAAATACAGCACATGACTAACAAGACATCAAATCTATCATCAGACATCTGACAGCTTCTGTGACTAGAAAAGACGGGGCTTACTCAAACTGTCTTTTGTGCTCTATGATACACCAAATAAAATCTTTCCTCATCCTTTGAGGTTTCAGAAATTCTTGTCTTTTCAGATTGGCTGAGACAGCTGCTGACTATAACAGTAAATTAGTGAAGAAAAGTGTGAAGACAGCTCATGCTATAATATGTTAAATTGCTGCAGAAGCCTTTGGGCTCAAGCTTGAAGGACAGCTATACTGTGGGTAAGAAGCAATAATGTTGTACATAATGCATACACATGAAACACTGCATGCAGATACAGTCATATATGCACATGCAAACACATATACACATGCACACACACACACACACACACACACATAAACACACACAAAGGCTCCTCAGGCGAAGATGAATATCCCTGTCCAGCTCTGCAGCTACCAGCATCAGCATTCCTGCTCTTTCCGAACTTTCTATCCCTGCCATGAACCTCGCCTCAAGGGAAACCTCTTATCCTCACTGACAGGATTCACTTCCTCAGTGTGCACGGATGGAGGAAACCTATTGTGTGTTTGTGTGTCAGAGGGGGTATAAGGAGGCAGATGTTTCCGTCTAAAGGTTCAAGGAAGGAGATGCAGCAGAGGCACATATCCTGTCTCCAAAACTGTTTTCCCTTTCTCCCACATCTTCCCCTCACCACCCTGCAGGAGAAACCCCTCTCACACTGAGCATCTCAGAGCTGGACATGGAAGCCTGAGAGGAGTTCCCACAAGAGGACGGTGTAATGTTTGTTGTTTTGGATTTTCTTCATCCTCGTGTATCAAGATGGACTTCGAGATCAGGGTGATTTCTATGGGATGATTCATAGGCAGAGCTGCTCTTAGAGGCTGCTGAAATGATAGATCCTTCCAGCTCTGAATTATAAAAACCTCTTTGTTCACAAACAAAAAGAAACAAAGGGCTTACATGGGTATTTCCACTGGCTGAATACTCTAAATCCAATGGGAGACTGTGTGGGTCGAGGTCCATTAACACAATGCTGGCTAGCTTGACCCGACCAGTGATGAATTCAGAGCAAAGGGACCTTCCGACAATCGCCATATTTGTTTTTGCTGGCAGCGAGTGCAGAATGACAATAGTGCTTAGTTGCAGCTCTGATGAACGTTTGAAGATTCCCACACACTCGCATTCCTCAGAATCATAAAACGCATCTGTTAACTCTCAACTGACACACTTGGGAAGGCTTTCCCAGTGGGGAACAAGGAACAAGAGAGTGTAGAAGAAGAAGAATGTGGAGGGAGAGACTGATAGAACAGAAAGCAAAGATCAGCTGGAGGGTAGACGTCTGGAGAATACTCACTAAGTATGAGAAGCTCTCCTTTGACGTCCCGATCCCACTCTGATCCACGTCCACTTGGACAATATCTGTCCTGTCATGTGCAGACTGCCCAGTGACACACACCAGCCTAGGGAATAAAAGAAGAGTGTGAACTCCTTGTTTGGTTGTCAAAACACCATAATCAGGGATCAGTTAATAAAAAACAATAATAATAATGGATAAGAACACTCAATAATACAATATAATTTTAATCTTATGAACTAATTTAAAAAAAAGAGGGACCCAATATAAAGATGAAGAAAAAGATCTTGATCGTGGCCGCTAAACAAAGACACATAATTAAACCTGGAGAATGGTGGTTATGAACTAATTCATCAAACCTTAATGCATTTACATATGGAATCCAATAAAGCCTTGAGATATCAGATATCAGGAGATGTAAAGTTCAAAGCTCCTCAGACCAGATGTGTCTAACCACAGAGGAGATTAAGGGGCTGCTGAGGCTTGTTCTCTCGCCTCCTGGCTGTGATTAAGCCTTGTGTCATCAGTGCACGCTCTACAGGGACGTCTCATATTAATGACACGGTGGTGTACTGAGGCACAGGGATCTACTGTTCTGGGGCCTCACTGGGATAAATGTACTTCAGGGGGAACACAACCTTTATCACCTCACATGATCCCCCTCCAGCTTGACACCCTGTCGGTTTATTTAGTCAGGTGCCTGGTGCTACAGTGGTTATACATTTTCAGATTGTGATCATATGATTGACAGACAGAGGAATTGTGGGGAATTTACATAAGCAGAGGAGCTGAGTTCTATGTAGGAGGACTTGGCAGAACATAAACTAAGGCTGGGCAGGACAGATTTGGGCCTGGCTGGGGTCAGGCTGTTGAGGCTGAGACCAGAGAGAAAAGCTGTATTTGAGTTTGTTTTTAAATGTAAGGTCTTATATGACTCAATCAAAGTTGTTCTGTTTTAACCAAACTCAAGCCCGAAGCACTGCAGTGTTTAATGAGCTCAATTAAAACATGGATTTTCTTTATATGCCTGAATAGCCGTTATATAAAATATTCTAAAATAACCTGCAGTTATCCAGCCATCTGTGGATAGCAGGTTCTACATTTGTGCTCATTAATTACAGAAGCGTCAGGTAAAGAATGTCGTTACACTCAAATTATACTCCTGTCAGTTTCGTGCCATGAGGGCAGAAGCGCACCTGTCTGAAGAAAATGCATCATTTCACATGCTCTGATTTAGGAAAGAAAGAAACAGGAACAAATGAAGTGAAACATGACTATTCAAAGACTGGAGCCTCAGGGAAATAAAAGAAATTGGCGCCTGAATCAGCCTGAACCTGTAGGGTTGCTTCAGGCTTAACTGGATTCATTCTGAGAAACAAACTGTTATCACAACAATACATCACATTTGATATATGCTACTGAACCATAATATTGAGGATTATTCTTCAAAAAAGACAAACATAAAACCAATATTTCTTGAAGAGTACAGAAAGAAGTATTTATAGTATTTCTAAGACCCTTTTAATACCACATAACACAGTTTAATACCTGTTCTACGTCAAAATATTAAAGTATGAGGGTATGGACGATATCATTTTCTTGATTATTAGTTAATAAAAAAGAACAAAATTAAAAAATAGCGAAAAATGTCCTGAAATTGTTTTCCAAGGAGATGTCTTCAGATGTCTAGTTATGTCCGACCAACAGTCCAAAAACAAAAGATATTCACTTTACAATGATATCGAATCCTCACATTAAAGAAGCTGGAAACCGAAAATATTTCCCATTTTAGCTTAAAAAGTAACTTGTGACGCAGAAATTATAATTTGTGCGATATCGTGCAGCCCTATGTGGCACATTAGTAAAGCACTGAATAGAAATATCTAAAGGTGAAAATAGAAATCAATACATTTTCAGACCTCTTTCTATAAACTTAAGTCTATCAGATAATCTAAAATGCAGCCATAATATTAAATTAATTTGCATTTTTTAACATGTTATTAAAAAAATTTATCTAAATGAATGTGTTTAATTTAACATTTGACACCGAACTGGGGTGGCCAGGCATTTTTTTAAGGGGTAGCAGCTGCCAACGCATGCAGATTCCCCAGTGTGTGTGCTGAGTGTGATGTTGATGTAGTGTGATCCAAGTCAAAGGACATACAGCAGACAGAGCATTGATTGACCCTGCTCCACATTCCAGCACCTCCCCACTGCTGAGATATTATGGGTTTCAGAAGGCAATATTTTGGCTAGTTTTGAAGATTTCTCTGTTCATTTCCCTTGAGTGGATGATGAGGATCATCAACAATCAAGCCTGTGCGTGTGTGGATGTGAGTGTTGTCTGTGGTACTGCTAAATGCTGGGGCGAAGGCCACTCAAGGCTCATATTAAAATGATAGAGAGGGCAGCATGGAGGACCTGAGCCAAAAACCCAGAGAAGTGCTCCAGTAAATGAGGTGTGCCTAGACTGACTGTGCCATTAATT
This sequence comes from Dicentrarchus labrax, assembly GCF_905237075.1. Taxonomy (NCBI): domain Eukaryota; kingdom Metazoa; phylum Chordata; class Actinopteri; family Moronidae; genus Dicentrarchus; species Dicentrarchus labrax. The sequence continues at coordinate 10,909,475 of NW_026136715.1, forward strand.
AAAATGTTGACACCGAGTGAGTGGAGCACAGTCTCTTCAGTGCAGCACATTTTCCTTTTGGCGCACAGATGTGAACTTTCACCTCTCAGCACACGAGCAGACACCTGTCTCAACAGCCATGGTAAATTAGGTCACATGTGTAGGTGTGTATGTGTGCTGTGTGTGCTGTGTAAGACATTTCTTCAAGAGCCAGTTAGAATTTTGGATCTTCTGAACTGAGCTATTTTTGTTAAGCTGTGGTTATTTTAAACACCTCACATCTTCACCAGGCTTTATGGATGTGGTATGAATAGGTTTCATTTTTTTCTAAAAAAGCTTTACAATAAGGCAAGATTTAATGTTTATGATTTAAGTTGATGAGATGAGATAGGATCAAATCCAATCAAATCAATGGGAGGTCCCCCACAAGTATAGAAATATCAAGATCTGTGTGTGTTCGTGTGTGTGTGCAAGCCAAATGTGCTGACACTGTCAGATGCACTGACATATTATGATTTGTCAATGCCACTTCCAGCAATGAGGATATGCTTTGCTGTCATAACAACCAGCCTCAGGAGCCAACGAGGAATGACGACACTAGATGAGAACACCCCAGGAGTGAAATGCGATTCGCTGTTTTTCGACATGTGCGGTTTCGGGGAATGTGTCAAGCAGCTGGAATGACAGGTAAGACCCGCAGGTCACCCTCGAACTGGTCTTTAATACAATGATTGGCTTCAGTGGAGCAAGACCAGATAAACAGTTCCATTCAAGGAACATTACAGATACTGAATGGAAGTTTGGATGTAACTATAGAGTTACTGAGTTCCACTGAGCTCTGTTATGCCTGTGTCAAAGCGGGGTCCTGCTGTCTCCATGGTGACAGTGTGATGGTCCCTGAGCTACGGAGGAATGGCGATGGAGTCATTTAAAATGAGAAGTGTGCTGCATAATAATATTTGTGAAAATTAGCCTCATGAATACATGAAAACTCCACCATGCAGGGATGGTTGATGTTTTATTTTCAAGACTGGTGGACATGCAAGACTACTAGTAAGTAACCTTCCACACATTTGTTTGAATGTGATCTGGTATCTATAACAGTTTGCAATTCTGTCTCATGTATGTGTTGCCAGGACTTTAATATACCAGTCGCAACTCTCACATTTTGTAGTAGGATTTAGTGGCATCTAGCGGTGAAGTTGCAGATTGCAACCAACTGAACACCACTTGCGTCTGTATTTGACAACTGAGACTGAGAACGGGCTGTGAAGTGTGTAGGTGTGAAGCTACAGTGGCTCGCATAAGGGCCTATCCAGAGCCAGTGGTTTGTTCTGTGCTACCGTAGAAACAAGCAACTATTCAAAATGGCGGACCCCATGGAAGGCAACCAGCGGCATCTGTAGATGAAAATGGATAATTCTAACGAACACATAACATCTCCTATATTCAGGTGATTATACACTAATGAAAACATTAGTTGCCAATAGATCCTCCTTAATGGTACACAATGGACCTTTAAAAGAGTTCTGCACTGACTGAGCAAAGCGTTCCTATAACATTGTTGGGGAGTTAAATTAATGGAGGAGAACCAGATAGAAGATATCTTTTTTATCTCATGCCTTCTTCTTTTTTGTCAAAACCAGGGGTTAATATTACCCACAATGCAATTCAACCTCCAGCTGTTTGATTGGCTAGTGTTTGCTTTTGTTGATTTGGTTGGTTAGGTTAGCGTTAGCCAATCAGAGGCAGTTTTTTTTTACTTTTTAATGAATTTTTTTCATGCTTTTCCCTGCAGATAAGGTGAGTGACATCTAGCTTCCTCTATCCATTAAACATAATAAATCAGATAGCTCTCACTGTACTGTCTGATCTGAGGTGTATTTTCACTGGTTAAGGTCTGGTTTCACACTGTGTTCACTCTCTACTCACCTGCCTGAAAGCATGTCAGGTTACCATGACAATGGGTAATTGTTATCTATCATCTCACCTGTCCTAACTGCAGCAGGGTTTAAAATTATATTGAATTATAGAATATAACCTTGTTTTTCTTCCACGTTGTCATCTTGGCAGTGTAGATGATGTAAAACATAATGGAAATGGAAATTGAAAGGAAAAAAAGTCCCCACACACTGCTATGCAAACACTTGACATAAGCCTATATATGCACATTTGTGAATCATAATTTAGCCATATTTTATAGTACTACTTACTCTACGGAGACAGTGTAGAGCTCAGGCAGGAGACTACATTGCACATCTCCAATAGAGACCTTTACTGCTCCAGCCCTCCGGCCCAGGTTCCTGCCCTGTACTGTCAGCAGGGTGCCTCCTTCCACTGGACCCCTCAGGGGGAAGATCTGACAAAGACAGAGTAAAGTAATGAACAGGGTAGAAAAGCCTGTGAAAACCCTATAACATGCACAGTAAAGTATAGCTCATAAGTAGATTACCTCCCTAAAAATGTTCCACTAATGACGGGTGATAATGAACATGACACAGAATTAAGAGAATGGAGATGCTGTCTCTGATTTTGACATGGAGTGTGGCACACAGAGAGATAAGGACAAGTACCCTCTGTAAGTGTTCTTCTGCTGAAGACTGAGGTCTAATAGAATAGACACACGGTTTAGGTATACGCACACACAAAGCAGACTCTTAACTGTGCCAGTCTGAGACTCTTCAGTCTCTAATCCTCTACAGCACATGCAAATAAAGAGCAGGCTAAGAGCCCCCTTCACATCCCACAAGAGACAGACAGAGTGAGAGAGAGAGAGCTGGAGAGCACAGCAGAAAGGTGGATGAGTGGGGAGGCAATTTAGGGAACTGAGTGTCGAGAGGAGAGCGAATGCTGATGGTGGTGGTGAGAGAGCAAAGCCTCAACAGGGGAATTAATGCACAGTGCTATTCCCTTTCATCTGTTTTCCTGTGTCTGCTCGGTCAAATTCCTTAGTCCCATTTCTGCTGTTGTTCAGAGGCATACTCACATGCATCATTTCAGCCCTTGCCTTTGGTCTCTAAACTTCCCACTTAGGAGCCGCGGAAAGAAAGGGGAACACCGTCACCTCTCCAATCACCACGGAAACCCAGCTTTAGAGATAGCATCTCCGACACCCAGACAGAAGCAATCTACCATCATGTTGCCACTGTAGCATAGCTAGCCCAGCAGCACGCATGCTTTTCTGAATGACCCCCTGGCTGAGCCGGGGTCACTGTGACCCTTCTGCTGTGTTATTAGCCTGGCTCCGGCTCTATCAGAAACTGAGCTTAAGAATGAAAACAGCACTTCTGTTTGGTCTAGGTAAAAGGGCGAGCTTTGGCTTTGCATTGAGATCATTTGAAACCCGCAAAAGTGACAGCACGGATAAATAAACCATATATTTCCCAGCTAAAAGGGGGAGGCAGTTAAGCAGAGAAAGTGTATTACTTTTAATATTGTGTGAAAACAAACTATTGGAATCCAGCCTTTTACTTACAGTATTTCTGTGGGAGCTACACCACAGGAAATGATGCAAATGTTTTTGTGGTTATATTAAATTTTTGGATATTAAGTGTGACAACTCTGTGCCACATATATACTTTGACCTTTGACAAAAATACATAACCACATTCTTTTATACACATGTAATGCACAAACACCACATAAATGAACACGGAAGACAAACGAACAAAAAGCACCCACCCTCTCTACAGAGCTGATCAGTAAGCAGAGTTATTTATTATCACTATGCGTCTTACAGCACCTAGTGTGTCTCTGTGGTGCCATTGAGCATTGACATCAACATCAGCTGGCATGCTGTTCATTTACACCTATTACAAGTCTGGGAGTCTTGATTTACAGCACAAACTCTGCCAGGCCTCCAGGGAGCTCACGCGGTGTGAATGTGTCTCTGCGAAAAACCTCCACAAGGAATGTTGGAGCTGTTAAACGCATTTGAGGACTAAATTATTCCACGTCCTTCTATTCATATCAAAAATATCCCACATGTACTCTACATGCACATATGCAACCTGCACCAGATAAACTACCTAACTGATAAAATCCATATGTTTTTTTTGTTGTATTTTTGTTCTGACTAGATCGCTTTGAGGCCAGAGCTTTCATCTTCTTCCCCTTACTCCAGTTCTTCTGCTTCACACTAATCAAGGTGGACGTGAGGACAAAAACAGGAAAAGGCTTCTCACTATACTGTACCCTTCTCCACCCTTTCTCTGTCCAAATAGCTCTCCATCCTCTCTCCCAAACCATTTATGTCTCACCCAGATCCCTCTGTTCTCTTTTTCTTTTCATGTCATGGATAAACTATGTTTGGCAGTTCCTGTTTTGGACGCCGAAGTACCTCTAATCAGTGTTTTTTTTTTTTTAAACAGTGAACTAGCCCACACATAACATGAGAATAAAGGGCTGCAGAGATAACAAATGTCTCCATTGTCTTAAGTCACTGCATTGAATAAAGGGAATTTTTCACAATTAGGTGGTGTGTGGCAAAGTTAAATGCATAATGAAATCCTCCTTCATATTATTGATATTTTGGCGCTAGTATATTGTCATCGAGATTGCATGTGACAAAGCAAAGCAAGAAAAACACATTTTATTATCTGTGCTGTACACACAGTCAGTAGGACTATACAACAAAAAGCTGCTGGTGTGTGTGTGTGTGTGTGTGTGTGTGTGTGTGTGTGTGTGTGTGTGTGTGTGTGTGTGTGTGTGTGAATGTTTAGGGAGAGCTCATCTTTTCCTCCGTAAGTACTCGGGCTCAAAACCCCTGTAAATTCCCTGGGAAAACGTGGCTGCCAAAGCATTGCATCACACACCCCACAGAACCACAGCCCCAGTATCCTTTCTGCAACCCGCTCTCTTGAGAAATCCAGTGGGGGTGTGTGTGAGTGAGAGAGAGAGAGAGAGAGAGAGAGAGAGAGAGAGAGAGAGAGAGAGAGAGAGAGAATGAGAGAAAGAAAGAGAGAGAGAATGAGAGAGAGAAAGAGAGAGAGAACTGCAACAATGGTCAACCCACGCATTCGGCATCTCAGCCCAGCTAACTTGAGTCAAGTAAGAAGTCCACATAAGTTGGACTCTCACAGAGCATCCTGTTAGTCACAGTATGCTGACAGCTACAAAGAATGAGGGATAATCGTGAATGCTTCAATATGGCCTATTTGTGTGACATATTGTGGGCCACACTCACACAGTGTGTATGTGTGAGACAGCAAGTGTGTGTGTGTGTGTGTGTGTGTCTGCCTGCTTTGTTCTGCTTGGTTATTCTCCTGGGCTGACCAGGTTTTATCTACAGGAAGTTCAGGCCGACTGGGTCTCATGTGAGCCGTGCTTCCCATGACCGCCTACCGTGGCTGAGCTGATATAACCTTCAGTAGCGGCAGAAGAGAACGGCTCTAAACACACTCCCATTACAGTTGGACAAACAAACGAATATGATCATGCAAATGAGCTCCATAAACAGTTTAAATAAAGGCCCTGCTGGTAATCATGATGATCATTTAGATTTGACCACAGTCAGATCCTGTGTAAGATAAGCACTCCTTAATTCTCTTACCAGTGTGGTTTTGCTCTTATTGTGGCCACAAATCTAAAACATCATGGTTCTTGTTTGTTTCTTTTTAGTTTCTGTGGTTTTTTACACAAAGAGCCCTACACATATATTCGTCCACACAGTTTATACACATACTGTAGTTACACAGGGCAGAAGGTGTTCCCATGCCCTCCTGAGTGATTGCAGATCAACTCCACTGTGTCCCCTGAGGGCTGTGGCTAAGTGAGTGTTAGTGTTATTACTGAGTGAACTGCTTTAATGAGACTCTATTCAAACGCTCCCTCAGCAGCTGACACTGGACAGACAGGGCACCATGTGAGTGACCTCATTATTCACCATTTTATGGCATGAAAATAGAGCCTGGGGGCTACAGCGAGGATGTGGGCAGTGTAGGAGGATGAATGCAAACATTTGTAGCCTACACTCATGCAAGTTTAACCTGTGATCTTACCTTGTGGATCTCGGGAGCTGGACATTGATCAGTGATTGGCTGGCAGTCATCCCTCGGCCTGCAGCTGTTTTCACACCAGCCACAGAGATGGCCCTGATCCTCTCGGCCCCAGCACTGGGAACAGTCTGAACTACCCACTTTACAGTTGTACACCTCCACTAGAAGGGGATGGGATGTAGGGGAGAGGTAATTATTATTGTAATACAGCATTACAAAACTATGTTTGCCTTGTCTGCTGTAGACTCTTAAAATTCTTTTATAGCTCATGTGAACCATATGGGCTGCATGCTTTAAATAAACACTATAAGCATTTGTAGGATGATACATTCATGGCTATAAAAATAAATCAGGAAAAAGAGAGCTAGTGGAGTGGAGGAGAACAAAGCCAGTAAGAAACAGATGATTATGTTCATGTTCCAAAGTGCCTCCCAGTGAGAAGTCCCATTTGTATCACTGCATGTGCATCTGTGCATGCATTTGTGTGCATATTACACTGTGTGTGCGCCTGGATGTGGGTAATAAAATGTGTGTGGCTTTTTTAAAAATGGATGACTCTGCATGTTATGAAGCGACTATCATGTCCGTTAACAGTGCAGAGTGTCTGGCAGCGGCCCAGGGCTGTTTTTCACATGTTATACACATGGACTGCAAACAGAACATCTGGGACTGGGATAGGCAAGGATTGGCTTGTAGCTGCACTATAGACAACATGCCAAATTCAACAACATGCACGCCACTTTTCATCATCTCCCTGTTGTCATGGAGCTCAAATTGTATTTGTAACAATACATACGGACATGGTTCGTGAGAGGCATCGATAGCACCTTAAAATTGCAGTTCCCTATGTTCTATAATCATTATGTGTAATTAGATGGTAGCAGAATATGATATTATGGTAAATTACTAGTTGTTGGCAAATTATGTGTTGTAATACATGAACTACTATTATTGCAAGTGAAAGGCAGTCTAACACTGTTTGTCCCTGTAAGCGATTCTTTATTTCTCCAGGTTTAATTAAATCCATCCATCTCATCAGAAAACATTTGTGCACAGGTGAACTGCATTGCTGGGAGCAACAATGGCAGCTATGTCAGAGTTTTTCTTGTTTTTGCAAGTGTAATTACGCAGTAAATGCAGGAGAGCTGAACAAACAGCTGAGGCGTAGAACATGGAAAATTTATTTTCATTTGTTTTTCTTTTTTTCCCCACATGTCTCCATACAGTAACTATGGCTCCAATGTCTTACCTCTCATGGGCTGAGGGCTGTCGACAAAAAGATCCCCCCTACGTCCAAAGTATCCTCTCCTAATCAGGTTGAGGTGGTAATTGTGACTCCTCTGATTAGTGGACAGCTACATGGACAGAAAGGTAGGAGGCAACAATGAAACAGGTTGTGCAAAGCATCTCCACAGTGTGAATGTGTGCGTTTCATATTGTCATTTTACCTCCACATGCATTTACTCCATCTTGCTTGAGATAATAACAGGTTCTCATTCAGCTTATAAACAAGGGTTTAAAATAATTGCAATAAAAACAACTTACAAACAAGGCCTAAACCTAACAATAATGAGCACACTGAACCGGTAAATGCATAGCAACTGAACAAGAGCTTAACTGATCTTTATTCAGTCTTGGAAAATGGCCTTACTAGTTATTTCTGAAAGGTCATTGTCTATACTTACTGTTACTCCACTGCACTTGACAGTCGAGCTGTTCAGCCACGAAACCTCATATCGCTGCTCTGTCCCAAAGTCACACTCAAGCTCCTCCCCCTGTTATGCAAAATAACTTATTTTAAAACAATATGCAATATTTCAACAATAACAAGCAAACCAACTGTGATATTATGGTGTTCTCAGAATGAAACAATCACTGCCTTAGTAATCACAATGAGAGAATTGGAGAAAACTTTGGCAAAGAAATGCTCTCTCAAAAGTGTCTGGTAACAATTGACAACTCCGCACCAGGAAACTGAAATAACCCACAACAATTGTCCTTGCCAGGAAGAGATGCAATTCATTCAAAATTTATATTCATAAACATCTGGACTCCCACACCTCGGCAAGTCATTTCGGAGCTGGAGTAATGAATATGAATTCATTCTTCATAAAATCTGAGCCCTGAGTTTAAATGAGCCAAGAAATGTGAAGGTAATACCATAAAGAAGCTAAGAGCAGTAAGAGATAAGTACTTAAAGAAGAAGAAATAATTTTTCTATGAATCCAGCCAGCTTAAATTGGTCTACTTTGATCGCCCTCTCCAGGACTATTTCTAGGCTATGTTTTTGCTGTTTGACACCATTAGAAGCTTGATTTTTTTTGGTATCTGGCAGGTTCTTTTTTACAAGAAAAACTCCAACGTACCACACACTGAAATGTTCCCTGGACTTACGTTCAGTTTGAGAACTAGTAGATACTGGAGGACAAACTTGCAAACACCTGCTTATTGCTAAATGTTTTGGTATGACTGTTTATAACAGTTAAGTCTAAACAATTTATTTGAGGTTTCTCAAAAAAAATGTGTGGGAACCAAATGAAAATTCACAACAAATTCCAGAGGGGACACCATATTTCCGGCTGTACTGACTTGCCGACAAGATGAAGACATTACTCAAACAATGTCAGTTTGCATAAACGTTCACAATAAAGAGTTGTATGAAAAGCCAATGACATCCGGGCTCTCCTGAGGAAGTGTGTGTATGTGCGTGTAGGTTTGTATGTTCCTCAATGTCTGTCACCATAGCAACACACCAGGAAAGGACTCGAAAGGCCAGCCAGGGTTAGGCGTGTGACTGACCATGCCTGGCAACTAGTCAGCACTGGAATTTTTAGAAGATCCCAGTCGTGTCCTTATCAGGGATGCAGGATCAGCGTCTGGCTCGCTCAGTGTGGATTAAGGATGAGAATAGGAGTTTAAAAAACTGATTTGGAAGGACTAGTCGAATTTAAAATGAACACAAGTGAAATAAAGCTCCTGCCGCGTGTGCTGCTTCAGACTGACTGCACATTGTACCCTGTGCTGACGAAGGCACAACTCAGCTTGTCACAGTTAGACACCAGATGCATGGCTGGCCCAGACAGCTGAGCAGTGAGCAACATAAGCATAAAGATACCCGCTCATTCTTCATTTTCATTTCTGTCTCACAACATGGAGAACACCCAAACTCAGGTTTTTCTCATTCATTGACCCAAATCGCAGCACACAAATATCCATCTGTGTTTAACTCAGCTTGAAGCAAACACACCATATGCTTCTGTTTTATTCCAATCATTTTCACGACATGCATTTTGGACGATGTCCAAGTCCAGCTCCATAGCTGGAGGTTGTCTGCCGTACCTCCTTGATGTTGCTGAGGGATAGGGTGAAGTCCTGGGCCATTCCTGATGGTGATGGAGGAACCTCTGAGGCAACCAGGCTGGGACAGGAAGCTGCATTCTGTGGCAGGGTGGGGTGTAGAGGCAGGAAGTGACATATATGAGTTAAATAAAACAATGGCTCCCCTGCACACATCCGCAACCCAAAATACCTGTCCTGTTTATCTGGAGGAGGAGGAAATGAGAGGGTAAAGTCTCACTCTGAAGGAAACAACAATAGCTTCAAATAGAAAGATGATGAGGGATTAGAAAAACAGACCCACCGGACACTATGATGGGCTCAGCAGAACAGGAAAAAAACACCTCCTCCTCTCCTTATGACCTACATTACAAAAACCTAATAGAGTTTTTTAATGTTGAAACGAATGTTGAAAGTGACTTAAAAAGCACAAGCCTCTTGTGCTTTAATATGTTTGTTTTTGTGCATCTTGGGATCTGAAACAGGACACCTGACTACGATTTATTGTGTTTGTTTAGAAAAATGCAATGATGTCTTTATTACTTCAGTTGTTCAACGCAAACAGCTCTTTCCTTTTTCAAGAGGTCTTGTGATATAAAGCATTAAACACAGCAATAAAACACTTAAACATTAGAACAAGATCAGCAGCTGACCAGAGGACTGTGAGTCACATCCTCTTTCCTATAACTGTGACCAGTACTGTTAGTGGACACAGCCAGACCCCGGTGCCTTCAGGGCCGAAGTCTGCTGGGAGGATTCCTCCTCACACAAGTCATGGGACCTGGCTGGGCCATAAAACTCCAGAGGGGACAGGAATGATATGATGGCTGACTTGATGTTGTCAGGAGCACGCACAAGGGACAATGGTGTCGGGGGAGCTGTAATTGGTTTCAATGAGGCTATTCTAGTTTCGGATAATTTTCCCAGTTTCACACCCTTTTCACGCTCTCGTGCCAAGCCTTTTACACTATTCAGTTTGTTTGCTTTTCAGGGTAGTTTACACCCTTGTGGGGCTTTACATTGCCAAACATACATCTACATAATCCATTTGTACAGTCACCTACTTGAATGAAGGAATATATAAAATCATAGCTGAAAATGTAGGTGTAGATTTAGCTCTTCGCTGGCAACAAGCAGTCTTGACATTTTGTAATTATTCTCTATAAAAATAGGAACACAGTGTATCTACTCTTCCACATGCTGGGATATCAAACTAAACTGCCAAGAAGAGAAACTTTAGAGGAGGTCTGAGAAGCTTTAAATGGTACATTATAAGAACCTCCTGAGATTTTATAGCAGGTTTCAACATTTCTACATACTGTAGTTGAGACACTTGAAACCTCATACCGACCTACCACATGATTGCTCTTGCATAAGCCGTCTGGACTCAGATCATTACAGCACACTTGGAGTTGTTGGACAAGAGTCTGGATTATGTCTGAGGCTCTGACTAGTGGGATCTTAATATTAGGAGATCCTCCAGGGGTCTGTTTGGGTGATGGATTAAAAGCAGAAAGAATTACTCACCTCTAGCAGGTTGTGCTTTGACTCATCTTTATTGGAGACACATAAGTGGTTCTCTTGGTCCCAGTAACACTTCCACCTGGTGCTCAGGCAGCTCACACATCTGTTATAGATGGACACACATACATGGAAAGAGTTGAAAAACAAGGATCACATTTAGACAGATCGGGCTTGTTCTCTGTTCCCATGCTGTAAATACAGTCTTTTGAAAAGTTGAGTATGTGTCTCCCTCTGATTCATTCGAGTGTAACATAAACAATGACGCTGGACTGATTACAGGCATCAAAGTTTATCTTTAATAAAAGGAAGTAATGATTAGTCACATTAGTGGACGCATTCATTCCACAGTTACAACACAGTAAGCCAGGGGGTCAAACTGAGCCAAATCTGCTAAGATGAAACAAAGCACTTCTCTGTAAACACCCAGAATGGTAAATGATGATGTGTGTGTGAGCACTGTCTGTATTTCTAGCTACCATTTTGAGGTTTTATACCAACTAAGTGAGGGCATTTTGGCAAGTAAGTCTGTCAGCAGCTTGTAAACTTTATGCAATTCATGCTTGTTTGTCAAAGAAACGCCCACATATAGGTTAAAGACATGCAGCCTTTAGAAACTGTTATTGGAAGTGACTTGTGGTGAGTCTAAGCTACAGATGTCTGTGTTTGTGATCAGTCCTTAGCTCCAATGTTTTATGGTTAGAACTGGGCCTTAAGTTTAAAGGATAAGTCTGGTGATATTCTATATTATTGTAATTATAAATGAATTCCAAGAAGAAGACCAAAACAAACAAAGATGTAATTTTCTGTGTATCCAGAGCCTGATATAGTTTATTCTTCTGTGCCTCATTGTTGGTCAAAGCCCTTTAAACACATCAGTGTCAGACTGTTGTACTAGGCGACATGTTCCTTCATTAGGATGGCACTCCAATTTGACATTTTAATATTGAAACACTGATGTTTTTTTAAATGATTATTATTAACTACTTTAAGGATCCAGCACACAGTCTTCTAGATCTAATTGTTAGTTGAGCGCATTATGTTTTATAATCTTTCATTATAACGAACACAGGAAATGTAGATTATTTTGAGTCTGACCCGCATATGCTGTTAATAGTTTCTACTTCAACTAATCTGCACCTGAAAATAGTCCCCAACAAATGCACTATTACCCTTTTAAAAAAATGAAGCTATACATTCATGACCAGTTTTTAAATATTTACATTCAGTAGGAACAAATGGGATTGGAGCTGAGAGCCACAGACACCGTAGTGAAGTCGGAAAGTATTGAGAGATGGACTAACACGTTGTTTTAGTCTTTTTATACTAATATCGCCAGCCTTATCCTTTAAACAGGAAAGGAAACAACTCTATGTACATTTTTCATTCTTCTTCGTGTACAATAATTAATAACTCAATTCAATAAACTTAAAGGTTTTGCTACTTACAGCCTCACTTGGTCTGGTATGACAAGAAGCATATGGTTGCAAATTGCAAACTTTAGATAGATATTTCTGTAGCTGACATTCCTGAGCAAGATTGCTCACTTTATGTCAGCTTCTGCTACTGCTACATTTACCATTATCTCATTAATGACACAGTGACAGCTATTCAGGTTATTCAAGGTTATTTTGTCTCATTTTAAGGTTAGAATTAAGTTTAGGTTAGATGGTTGGTTCACCCTGTGAAGGTACCTAGCGACACAGTGTTCCTTTTGAGATATTAATATCTGAGATTTATGCCACCATCCTTTGTTGTGATTTGGGTGATCTACCCTTTAAAATGAGGCTATGAATTGAGGCTAGACGTGTAGTTGAGAAGATTAAGGGTTGAGTTTGGGGATATGTATTGTACTGTGTTTCTTTTCTGTGGATGGAGTACAAACATGTGTGTCTTCCAGATAAACTACCTTAAGTGGAACATCTCCACTGTACAGTATTTGTGTGAGTCGAGTGTATGTCACTGTATTGCCTCTGGGAAGAGACAGATGTCCCACACTAGGAATGATAGCGCCTCCAGTGATAGCAGCACTCTGAGGGGGGTCTCTAGACTGGGGGGAGCGGGATGGGTGTAAGGGGATGCAGAAACGTAATCGAAACGTGTGTGTGTGTGTGTGTGTGTGTTGTGTTGTGATTAGAAGCAGACGGCCCCCTCAAGGCTCTTATCAGCTGCAGCTTTTCTGTTTTCCCTTTTTGTCCTACTAAAACACCTATACACTGCCACACACACACACACACACACACACACACACACACACACACACACACACACACACACACACAGATTGTGCACACATTCTCTCTCTCTGCTTGACCTAATACTGACAGTAAATACCCTGTGACACTGCCAACCCCGAGTCATAATTACATGCATGCACACAGCACACACACACACACACACACACACACACACACACACACACACACACACACACACACACACACTAAATACACAGTCAGGCTCGCACTCTCAGGGCCTCTCAGTGGACTCAGCGGTTAAACACACATCCTCAATCACGTCTCTGTCAAAGAGAAATACGTCCAGGAGAAAAGACCAGTTTCAGGAGGGAGGAGCCACAGAGAAGAACAGAGATAGACAAGGAGAAGGGAAAAAAAAAAGAAGGGCCAAAACTTGAGACGTAAGCAGAGACATAAAAAGCAAATAAAACAGAGAAAGAGTATGAGCATGTGTATGTATGTATGTGTGTGTGTGTGTGTGTGTGTGTGTGTGTGTGTGTGTGTGGCTGAGAGACATAAAGAGAGTGAGAGAAACAGAGTAAGAGGGCAGGTCAGGTGGTTGTCCTACTGGGCTGTTTGGTGAGACTGGAATGCTATCGTCTGGTTGTCATTAACACTCTGCCTAGTGACCACTTTGAATGGGTCATGGGAGAACTGTCTAAACACTCTCTCTCACACACACAGACACACAAACACAGTCACACAGTGAGTCTTTAAAAAACACTCAAAATCAGTACCCGACTGTCACATCATGATGATTTCCTCTATGTTCTGAGGTATTTTTCAAACTTCAAACAAAAATAAAGTGCAATATTTTGCCACATTTACCTTGATGATAATAAATGTAGCAATTTATTTCTTTTTACCAACTAAATGAATAATAATTCCTCCTTAATGTTGGCTCATTTCTAATATGTTTGTCCAGATTTATTACAGTAAGACTAGTTGAAAGAGTATTCCAACTATTTACCTTCGCACTTTTGTTATTTTGGTGGTCTCATAAGAGAAAAATAAAAATAATGGTCAAAATTGAATAAGTAGAGACTAAAATATTCTGAATTCTAGTCCCTAGTATGAGTCAAGCTCCAAAACGCTGGAACCTGAATTTCCCATAATACAACTTAATAGCATCGTTCTTTATCCTGGTAAAGTCTTTCAACACAGGTTTTCCGTAAAATATTTCTCAAGCTTTATTTGAGATAAACCGGATGACATCGCTATGACATCATCCGACTTTAAAATGCTCTCCTCAGAGCTACAGATGACATCATGCAACTATTTTCTCAGACTGAGTATCTTTGTGACAATGAATGGATGCCCTTTAACGTTTATGGACTGAACTGTGTTACTTGGTTGGTTAAGCTTCTTGTTGGTTAAGTTCTGTCATTGGTTGTTGCAACTGTTCTCCATTTAATTACATGGGCCTCAGACAATTTATTTATTAACTAAGAAGTGCAGATTAGTAAATCTATCTTGGAAAAGATATTCAGATTGTAAACAACTCATTAAACTTGGTGGAACTGAAACTGTTAGTCAATTAATCAATTAATTAATTGAGTGAAAATTAATCTGCCACTTTTTTGATAATTAATTGTTTGTTATTTCTCAACCTACTGTAAAAATGTCTAATATATCCAAATTACAGCTTCTTAGTAGTGAGGATTTTTTGGTTTTACTATTTACTATTATGTCATAGAAAATTGGGTTTATTTAGGTTTTGGACTGTTGCAATGGAACGACACTTCTTTATTTATTTAGTTTTTTTTTACCATTCTCTAACATTTTATAGCGCAATGATGAAATGATTATTCAAATAATTAACATATTCGTTAGTCACGGTCCTAATATGTGGTTTATTGTACAACCCTTTGTACTGTTAATGTGACACTGATGATTTATACAGACATCATTATCTAATAACACTCATGTAGATGACATAAAACAAACCCACACCCAAGAAAGTTTAAGATCTGAAATCTGAGTGAAGAAGCACAAAACAAAGAGTCTCTACCATCTAGTTTCACTGAGGAGAAGTGGCTCATAAGACTCTCTTTAGGGATTATAAAAAAAAAACAGCTTGAAGTGATTAAAATCAGATAGAGTATAGCAGCTCTGCAGTTTGCAGCCCAATGCTCATCCTGTGAGAATGGCACTTTGCTCATTATCACCTTCAACAAACCACCGTCTAATTTCACACTCCTGGACCTCGCCGAGCACCGAGGCCATGTGCACATATTGGGTGCAGTCTTGCACACATGTACCTGCAACTGCTGTTTTCACACCTACAGGCTGTTTTCAAAAAGTGAACAAAAGGGACACACCCAAACGATTTCAATCTTAGGGAATCAGTCAAACACACACACACACACACACACGCACACACGCACTCACACTAATGCCCCTCTAAGCCTAAGATCTGCCCATCAGATAAAGTGGATCCTCTGACATGGTCCAACATGCAAGAGGAAGCCAGCTGGATTGCCTCCAGATATGAGAGAACCCTTTGAGACCAGGCCATACAAGTCGCAGTCCTTCACAAAAACAAACATCAACATGACCAGCCAGACATACATATCCAATTTCCTTTGGCTTAACGTTTACAGCATATTAATACCACATTTGATCCTGCACTGAGAAACCTTGAGTAAGCCAAATACACAATAAGCCCTGCAAGAGGACGTGTTGGCAATATTTACCCACTGAGACCTAAATAGAAAGCAGGGGAATAAACACTAGAGCAAGAGGTTAGGGACAAAGGTCCTCGAGGCAGAGAAGCTTCGCTGTTCATTCAGCCTCCAGCTATATGTGCACATCTGCAATACTATAGAGACTAAAGCTGACATTTGAGTGATGCTATAGCTTGTTAGGGATAGCTAGAATCGTAGTTTACATTTAGGTCTCATTTAGGATAGTTGGTTTTGAAGGATCTGCAAAACTAGTAGCCAGTGGTTAAAGATCTAAGCAGTGATGGAAGACGTCCTCAGATCTGGTACTTAAGTAAAAGTACAAATTAAACAATTTAAAAATACTCTCTAAAGTCATGCATTCAAAATCTTGCTTTAAAAGTACTTAAGTAGTAAGTACTTAAAGCATAAAAAGTAAAAAGTAAACATTCTGAGGTAAAATGACCTCTGTGACCAATATATAATTGGACATAACATTATCATGTGTTTAATACTAAAGGATCATTATGTTTTTACTGTTTTAGCTGCTTGAGGTAAAGCTACTTTTAACTACTTGTTTATACGCTCAGGTAGTTGAGTCCAGCAGTTTCCAACCTAGGGGTCAGGCCCCTCCAAAGCGTCACAAGAAAAACCTGGAGGATCATGAGATAATTCATTTGGTAGGCAAGAAGAAAAAAGAAACTTGTGCTGGAGAAAATTTTATTAATGTTATGGACTTTTCTCCAATATTTGCTTTTTTGGTTAAATATTGGACAATTTGACCTCTTTTATCTGAAAAGTACCTCAAAACTGTAGCACTTGAACAAATTAGCTACTTTCCACTACTGCGTCTAAGTGAATGAATTAGGATTAAAGGGATCAGAACGATGCTGTAAGTTGGCCAAGCATCACCAACACCCAAATAAATCCAGAATTTGAGATAAACAGCGGGGACAATGGATGTGTGACTCACGATGTCTTGGGGTGTATTGCTCCAGTCCTCTCGCAGTCATAGATGATGAAGCTCCCAGATACCACAGATGTGCCATTCACTTTTATCGCCACAGAAACAGTCAGATGATCTGGAGAAACAAAGGCATGTAAACAATGCCGCATGTGTCAAGCATTCGAGATGGTATCACTGTCATAACACAAACTAGACAGCGAGACATGCTCATGCTAGACCGACTTTGCTGCATTTTGAAAGATTAAAGGGGAAATAACATTTGTTCTAATACAGCTCAACGTGGTCTGAAGAAAAAAAATTGAAAAAATGAATCATGTACTGTAACTGTACTATTGTGTAGAGAGATATGGCTTGCAGCATTGGCGCACAGCCAAATGGATGCTTGTGCTCAGTCTCACCTGTTCCAGGGAGGATTGGTTGGTAGTTTTCTCGAGGGAGCAAGGGACAGGTCTGGATCTGAGCGGTACCGTAGTCCAGGTGCACTGTGGCAGCTGTAGAAACACCCGGCCCATATTCGCATTCCACCCGAGAGCCGACCAGATCAGGAACACTGCCATTTATCAGAATGCCGACATCCTAGAACAGGAGCAGATATAGGGGCATATATAAATAACTACTCATCTTAAAAGAAATTAATAACATATTCCCACACACATATACATATTCAAATCAAGTAGCTTGTACAGTTTATCATTAGGGGGCAAATGGCAGTGGCATTACTGGCATTACCTCATTACTTGTTCAGGAGTTCAGGCAGAGAAATTAAGAAGTTAATGTGCAATGAAGAAACAGATGGCACAGTGCTACATTCACATCTATATCTGGCTACATGATGAAGTATGACAGACGTATAATGAGAAACATAACACCTCACTGACATGACTGAATTTCATCTTAATGATTTCAATGTGAGGAAAAAATCACAGGGGGAGTAAGCAGGCACAAATTGTTAAGCAGAGAGGAAGAGCAAGATGACATATTGAATGGCTCAGCAGATATAAGCAGAAGTGGCCAGCGACATGCGCTAACATGTCTTAAAAATCCACTCCATTGTTCGGTGGAATTGATCATTTCCTGGCTGAGGCCCTGACTTCCTGCCTGCTGCTTCCTGTTTAGAGAGACAACCTTGAGCTGAGCTTCCTGTGTCTCTGAAAGGATGCCTGTGAATCGGGCAGCTGGTAGATCTATTACATCCCAGCCAAACTGACCTACATAACAAGCAAATATCCACAATTAATGAACCAATTAATGACCTGTCGTCTCTCAGCCTCGTCTAATTATGAGCTGTAATTAAAGGTCAAATACATTCCAAGTGTCAAAATCCAGGGAGCTAATTATCATATTGCTATTTTGCTTCTGTTACATGATATACTGACTGGAAGAAATCACTGAAAACAACAGTTTACATGTCACACCCCAAGTATGATGCAGGCACTCTTTTTGCCAGAATATCTTGTCCTGCCATCTTTGATTAAAATCAGACAGGTGGTGTTATGTAGCACTCAATATTTGACAGTTTCTCTGCGTCCCAAATCCATACAACACAAGGTGTATGTGAAGTGTATAAGGTGACAGATTTTGATAGGTGATGCTTATCATCGAAGTCAAGAAGCTATGGTGGAGCTTATCCTATTTTAACATTAATTTTGCGTGTGGCAGGGGAGCCCTTGTGCCTTTTTTTGGTCTAAACCTGTTTAAATTGGATTGGAATCACTTAGTTTACGTTCTTAATAATATGATATTGTTAGTATAAATCTGAAAAATGATAAAAAATCACTTTTTCACTGCAAATGTGGGAGAAATACAGTATATATTCTTCATAGTATACGATTTCTGCAGTTTGAATTACTACAAACTACAGTACTTTAACATTTTAATGACAGAAGATCAGTGCCAACAGATGCCACTTAAACTGCCACTTTGGAAAACCACTGCAAATTAAATCTAAAAAAGACAACGCGCTTTTTTTAAAATTTCACACCAACTCTAGAAGCTGTCTTTCCGCAGTCACGAATTTCCTGTAATGTTTTTTTCAGGTGTGAGAAGGTCCTCCATTTTAGTTCGGAATAGTGCAACAATAGTGTTCATCAATAGCACCCTCAAAAATCAAGCACATTTGGTATGCAGAGTGACATTTTGCACATACTTCTATTGCTTTTTCAGACATGCTCAAAACTCAAGTAGAATTATTATGTAGAATTGATTTATACAGCAACAGATGTCAATATAGCAGCCCATCAGGCCACTTAATTTATTTCAGCCAGAGACACTACTGTACATCAACGAATTGATCGGTTAAAGTCAATGGTTGTATAGTTAGATTTAGATAAAAAGGTTGCTTACCATTGTAATTACTAGTCCAGATACCATACAACTTACTCATAATACAATGCATCAAGATGCACACTGCTTGTGTGTCAATCTCTCTAACTGGAGACCCACTGTGAATAAGGAGCTAGCATACAGCGTTTCACTCCTCATAAATACTTAAAAATGAATCCTGCAATAATTGTTTTTTTGTGGACACAACGTTGACGTGACGTTCTAAGTTGATATGGTGAACTTATAAGCAAACACGTTGTTTTTCACATTGTCATTTGATACATTGTTATTATAATAAATATCGATTGTAGCCTCTTTAACATCAGATTTTAGCAAAGTAAACTTTACTAAACACTGTAAAGGGGAGGTTGGGTTGGTGAAGTGAGCTGCTGCAGCATACAGTGTCGGCATGAGAATATCAGCAGAGTAATAATAATAGTGTGCATAATAATACTGAGAGGTGTCAGCTTATAAAGGTGGTCATGCGGTAAAGCCGAAGTCACAACCTTGTTTCATCAGCTTTAAATACACTACCCCCATAACAAACATACCTTGATGAAGAACAGTAATGTCTATTTTTACTTGCGAAATGGATGCGATGGAAGACAATAATATGGAGCGAGTTGGTGATACCTTGATGTCTGCAGAAATGCTGATCTCTGGGGGTGTCAGGGTCATGGACGGACACTGCTGCGGGCCTTCACCCATGCTGATCCAGGAGCGTGCCAAATGCCCCTGAGAACACTCCTTCTGGATGGTACATCTGGATGAAGTGACAGACAGGAATGTTGGTTCAGTGATCATATTTATCATATTTTGGTGCAGATTAGATTACAGCACAATGAGTCAGAGATTTCCAATGCTGAACATGACATGGAATATTTATGACGTGAAAAAAAAAAGGAACTGAATTCCAGAAATTCATGAACATGTTTTCTTAGTAGCCCGCACAGAAAAGAGTAATTGGACAACCAGACTGGTGCACGAATGCAGAGCTTTAGGGTCAAAATTATATCCTGTGAGAGGAGGGCACAAACTTTTGTGTTTCCATTTCATTCCAGGACTTGACGAATTCTCACCGTTGGGTTTCATGGTCTGCTTCCCACAGATTTATGAGGTGCTCTGGTCTCGTAATGCCACATTCAGACCTCGGCTGTCAGTTTGTCTGGCTCAACACAAGAGACTACTTGACTCTAGGTCACACACATTGCTATGGCAACCCATGCCATTGGCGCTAAGATCAGGGGGCAGTTACAGATAGTTTAATAAAAATACTACTCATTCTTAATCTGTGCGGACCAACAGTGCATCCATTAACATGTGTCTTTGTGCAGACATGCATAGAACATATAGTGTGCATGTGCCCATCTGTGAGTATAATGAATGTCTAGGACAGAGGAATTGTAAGAGGGCATTCAACAAGCAAGGTGGCCTCACATTCTGACTTCTGCTTCACTAATGAACTTCACTGGCCGTTGGCACAGAGCTCAGTTCATCTGCAGTGCAGACTGGAAGGACAAAGTGACCTCAGAGTAAGAAGAAACCAAAGAGGCCCCATTTAGCAACGCCCTTACATGCCACATAATGAGTTTGGCACATCCCACTTCCCTCTCACCCTTCTATAGTTGTTTGAAAATAAAGTGTGTGTCTGTTTGCCTGCATGCCTATAAGTGTGAGTATTTGTTTCCGGAAAGTGAATGTCCAGATTCTCAGTCCCATTGGCACTGAGGGACTGAGAGGGGCTGTGAGGTCAGCTGCTTAACTAAAAATAGAACTGAGTGGCTCTGCAAGCCACACAAAAATCCCCTAGACACAAACAAACTCATAAACTCTGAACACACTCAGCAAACTCAACAGTCACACTAAAATGGATTTACAGATAAATAGTGTAATACACTGGAAATGTACGACTTAATTTTCATTCTGAAGGTCGTTCTTTGAGTACGGCTGGATATTGCTGAAATCTTTTCATACTGCTGTCAGTAAGATACCTGAGTTTCAGCACAGAAAGCAAAATTATCCTTGTATTTAACTTTTATTACCGTACCTTACTGTAAGGACTATAAATACACATCAGATCAAATGTATTAATCTGTCCAACAGTTGGTTTTATGGCCAAATAACTGCAAAACTAATAAAATTCTCACTATCCTCAGATGATGAACATGGTAAAAATGATTTACCTGCCAAACATGTAAGCTCCTAATTATGAGAATGTTAGCTTGCTGGCATTTAGCTGTGGCTGACTACAGCCTCACTAAGCTGCTAGTGTGGCTGTAAACTCTTCAGTCTGAATTTTGTTCTTTAATCTTGTTTCCCTTTTGGTTTATTTAACTAAACATACCAAACTTCTCAAACAAGAACTTTGCTGAAATAAAATCGTATAAATCGATGTCTTCATGTCTAAAATCCGGACATATTTGACCAAAGAGTATGTAAACAAGACCTGACAAAGAATTTAATGCTAATTTTGATACTTGACTGTTTCTGATACTCTGATATATTCTGATATTTCACTCAGCCCTGTCTTTAAGATTATAATTACAAACGTTTGTGATGACTAACCATGGATTTTGAAATCATGGAGTGAATCATAACTCCCTCTTGGGTTACAACTGGTGAAAAGCGGCCTCCTTGTTTTCCATCTAGAAGAATATATTTAGATTATCAAGTAAACTCCAGATTTTATCTTGAACTACTGAATACTTCATAGATGTCACTTGGTATAAACTGAAGGAGACATCCAGGAAACTTCGTCTGACAATCTCAAAAGAAAAAGACATGCAGTCTCAGATGAACATCAACAAACAGCCTGCGAATGCTGGTAAGACTTGTACTCACATCATGATATCTAATTCCTTTCTCTTTTTTTTCTATTCCTTTTTAAAATGTATTCATGACTTGCCTGCTAATTCAAACAACAATTTGGTCAAGTGCAGCAGTGAGGACAAATACATTCAAAGCTTCTCTCTTCTCTAAAGTGCTGGAACAACTAATATTCATACAATAAACATACAGTAGACACACACAAACATACTCAATTCACCATGTACCCCTCACCTGCCTCGCGACAGCATGCTGACTATAAAAGCTTTTCAAACAGCTCCTTAAAATAAACAGAGTCAACATCTGCAGCTAAAATATGACCTGAGAAAACTCATCACCTCTTAAGTGTCTGTATGTCAGATAAGGTGGGAAACCAGTGAGACTGCTGAACAGCAGGAGAACATATGAGATGCACTAACTGCACACACAGACACACACACACACAAAGTCACTGTGAGACAAGCACATGCAGATAAGCGTGATAATTTGTGAATAGCAAAGACGGCACATGACGCATAATTTGATTCAAATAAAGATATTTAAGTGCTTTCTTGTGACATGTGGCAGATTAAACCAACTCCAACATGAAAAGAGTGATCAAGGACTAAGCTTTATCTCTGGCAGAGAAACTAGCTCTCTCTTCCTTAACAATGCTGATTCCAACAAGCGAACAGACATGTTTTCATGCTTACTTTATATTCAGCCGTGCTGAGAGACGTCAGAGCCATGCATAAAATCACATAGACACCCACAGAGACAGTGGTGGCTTCACAGATTGTGAGATAGTTCTCTAGTGGTCCTTTTTTCACTCTCTACTCAGTGACTGTAGTTTTATCAGACAGCGAGGTGATGGAGGAGACCATCCACCCCCACACATCAACCCCCTGATCCCCTGGGCTCTGAGGCCACAGTGCCAGCCCAGCGGCTGGCATGACTGGCCAAACAGTGCATCAACACACACACACACACACACACACACACACACACACACACACACACACACACACACACTCATGACATCAGCTCCCTGGCCTCTGAGAGCCAGACAGCGACACACACTCCCGCTGACACTTACACACAGGCTTACACACTTTGACATTTCCTTGTCAAAAGAGCCAGTGTGCACTCTCCCTCCCACCACCATCATCACAATCAACGCTCCTTTGTAGAGGGATAGAGAGGAGGACAAGGGCACTGGGGGAGGAGGAGACCAGGACTAGTAAGACAGAGAGGGAGGTTGAGGGAGGGATGGGTAAATTCTCAAAGCTACTGGAAAATAGGAGGGCAAGGATGGAAAAAAAGCAAGGAAGCTGAAGAGAGAGAGAGAGAGAATCACGAGGGTAAAAAAAATTCAGTGAAGCGAGAAAGGGACTGGGATAAAGAGACGACAGATAGATAAATAAGTAGAGGAGACAGGGAGATGACAGCGAGACAGTCTGACCACACATACACACGCACACATAGACACACAAACACACAACTCTCATCAGTTCCACTCTTCCAGCTCTGAATGGCCCCTGGCAATGCCAGAGCCTCCCAGAGATGCAGCGCAACTCATCACAAAATTCACTATCTCGTCTGATCTGCTTTAATCACCAAGCAACCAACTGACACACACACACACACACACACACACACACACACAGACACACAAATAAACACAGCTCGACACCACACATATTCTCCCTGAAAGCCAGTGAGCACAGAGCCAGAGAGCCAGTCCTGACAGAGCCACATTAATCACAGTGTACTCTCGCTCGCTCACAGTAACACTTCAGCCAAGTCACTCCTCGCTGGGCGCTCCCAGCCTGTCATTCTCTCCCAAAACTACCGAAGAACCAGGGGACTGCTCCGAACAATGATGTTGCTCCCCAGTCTGAGGCCTAATGAAAAGCAAATCAATTCTGCTCGATACAAAAACAGCCTGCCAACCCCAAAACACACTCTGTTACTGCCAAGACTCATTCATCCGCGCGACATTTTGAAATTGAGAATGAGGATGATGAAAACCTGCAACGAGTGTCAGTGGTTTTTATTGATTTACTAAACACTAAAAGTATCAGAACGACAAGCTCAAATCATTTTATTATGCCATCAATCTGATCTTTTATTGCTTGGAAATGAACATTAACTTAAATCAATCAGTCATATAAACAATTGCAGCTGAATCGCTGCTTAAACGCAGACAGCAAAGACAGTTGACATTTCCACATTTTCTCAACGGAGAAAAAGAAAGCATGTGCGTGACACCAAAGCATATGATAATTTGATTGAATTATATGTTTTGTTGGCAGCAGAAGAGAAGGCTGAGAGGGACAGAGAACAAGTCTGAGGACAGTTAACTTGATGGATGGAGAACCAACAGACAGAGACACAAAAACAAACTGTGTGTTTCTTACCGATTCTCCAGAGTACACCAGCCACAGTGGGCATCGCCTGCTCCCAAACACTCACTGCAGCTCCTCCACTGGTCACATTCTGCCACTTTCACCCTGAGCATCTGCACATAACAGCACAGACATAAAACACACTTAAAAAAAGGGTACATCAGGTGAAAACGACAGATTTTTTCAAGATTTGTGCAGGCTTTTAACAGAGAACTAGTGCTGAAACAATCAACAGAAAATTACTCAACAACAATTTTGATAATTGATTAATGCATTTATAAGCCACATATAAACATGTAATAAATGCTTTATAGCTCACTATACTGTAGTTGTAAGCAGATTCAAGGACATTTAAGTACTGTCCCTAAGCATAGTATCTGTCAACAGTTATAACTTCTTTTAGTATGGAGACATATTTTATTTTCATTTATTATGTGTTTACACACCAACCTCCACTTGGTGCCCGTAGGAGTAGTTTTAGCTGATGACAAATACAAAAATAATCAAAGTGCAATCACTGCATTTTCATTGCGCAACAGAAGTGCTGGAGGTGCAACCACATCCTGTCATAAGCACAACTGTTATGAAACCCATTTGTTTGGAAATGTAGTGCAAAACCCTATTGTAGGTCTGTACAAGTTGCCACAAATGTGTGTGGGTTCAGCTAAACTGAGGTGGGGAAGATTCACTGGATGTGAAAAGAGGTCTGATTGTTGGTATTACGATTCTTCTCCATGCTGACATGAATAAATCAGTGACAGAGGTGAGGAGCATCAACAGATGTCTTGAGACTGGAGCCAGTGCCTGCAGCCACATTCTTACATGGTGAGAGGTCATGAGATAAAGGAAGTTGCTGTCGCTGGGGTCGAAGGTCATGATGTGGTGGACCGCTTCGCTGGCTGGCAGCTTCAGTGTCCACTGATTGGCCAAGGTCATGTTCGCCAAGAGGGTCAGCTGTGAAAAAGACATCAGAGCAGAGGACACAGGTTGGATTACAGCGTTGGAGCAGGTGCAGAATGGTGGTATTTTTTTTTTTTTTTAAGGTTAATTCAGCTAGGAAAAGTCAACTGAGCAAAATCTTGCTTCACGTTCATACAAAATAACAAATTTGGGAACATAACCACAGTTGTTTTCTGTTTATCAAACAGATGAGTTTTCTTTAGACATGGCATTTTCACCTTTAGTGGAGAGTGACAGTGATGAAGGTAGGCAGGAAGGCACAGTTAGAGCATGCAACAAAGGTCGCCAGCTTGAACCGGCGACATTGTGGTTATGTGGCATGCACTGTAACCACTCGGATACCAAGGCGCTCCATCGAGCAGCTCAGTTAATTCAGGGACAGGTGTTTTGCTCAGCAACACCTCAGCAGAAGCAGTTTCTTTTTTATTCACTTCCTCCCCACATAATTGGGAGGGAATTCTCACCAGCAATCCACATCATGATCACTCCTGTAACTTTGAGGCAACTGCTACCTAGCACTAAGGTGTTTAAGCGAGATAAATACATTCTTTTATATTGACTTCAACTTCAACTCTTCTGAACCTGACTGAGATACACAAGGCAGACCCCAAAAAGTAGTTTATGTATTGAATGTATGTATTAATAATAGTCAGATTTAGTTGAATGTACTCTTTTAAACACAAATCTTTATTTCAAAATACTTGTATATGTTCAACCCTCCTCAAATTTGTTCAAGCAGTGTGCCTAATCTTGCTTGGCCGAGCATTAATTTTTATCTACACACTGGCTTTCCTGCAGCTCAAGATAATAAAACGGTAGACATGTTTTCACGTTTGCACACACACACACACACACACACACACACACACACACACACACAGATATGTAGAAAAACAAACTGTGCTGAGTGAGACTTCCTGTCACGCAGACAGTGAAAGCTCTTATTTCTGCGATTTGTCGAGTCTCCCATCAATGGAGACATCCTGCCATCCTGAGGAACTGCCAAACTGACCAGCATCTGGTGACAAGCACGGGCTGTCTCACTTCTCCATCCGCTGAACACACAAACACACATACACACACACAGACAAACATACAAAACCATCACCACCCACTGAGACGCGCTGGTTAATGTTAAACCAGAGCAGACAGGAGCTTAGTAAACCATTGGCTTAACCTGTGAAGAGAGACATTATCTCAACCTGCAAATATCGCTGTCTTTTTTATAACACCACCCACTCATCTACACACGCGCACACACACACACACACACACACACACACACACACACATCTTCTGCCTTGGAGATAGTAAGCAGCTGTGCTATGTCTTCACCTCACACCCCAGCGACTGCAAACACATACACAGAGTGACACAGTGAGGAGCGAGTAAACAGTAGCCCACACACCTGGACAGGGAGCAGAGTAGGAGCAGGGTGAAGGAGAAGTGAGGAGAGCTGTGGCACAGTGCGCCACCAGGTCAACCAACAAAACACCTGCTGTACTGGCAGGTCGCTGTGACTCCATTCTCTGTCTATCTGCCTGCAGATGAAAGACCCCATTCAACTAAGGGAGTGCTCAGCTGCTGTGCGCTCATTCTCTGTGTGTATGTGTGTGCGTGTACCTGTGTGTAAAAAAGAGAGAATAAAGACAGATGGAGGTGGGGCAGGAGAGACAAAACAAGAAAGAGAATAGAGGGAGATAAAGTCTGTTTGTTTGCAAAATGAATCAAAGGGCCTTTTATATTTGAGATGGAGTACGAGAAGAACAGAGAGAGGAGACAATGAAGCGATGAACTGAGAAGTGGAGGGGTGGACTGACTGAGGGAGTAAAATTGGACGAGAGTGAGTGAGATAAAGGCGGACACTGCGAGAGGCAGAAAATGGAAGTCAGCTGTAATGGGGAGGGAGAGACTTCATTAAAAAATGCATGTAATTACAAATTACTTCACTGAGGGCTCTCTCAAAGACAGTAAAAGAGGCCTAACTTAATCTCAACCACTGTTCCCCTGTGTTTAGCCTGAGCCAAACTCACAGTCAGAATCACATTACACACACTAACAGCACCATTAACCTCTGTAACAGCTCTATCCTCAGGGCACACACACACTGACAGACAGACCCTGCCACACACACAGATACATACACAAACAATAAAAGACACGTAAAGCTAAAAAGCATGGCATATGTTGTCGCCCAAGGTCACAGAAATACTGTGCTCCCTATATAACAAGGTTGAGAGAGAACACACATATAGCACATAATCACAGGGTATGCATTCTTCTGAGTAAACACATGAAATCACTAAACCACTCACACTGGCCTACAGACAAAGTCAAACACCTAAAAAACAAAGCCAAACCTGCAATCAAGCAAACAGACATACACAAACACACTCATATATGCAGTTGCTTACACCATCCCAACCACTTTTGTGCATCCGGTATAAACCATCCAAAAACCAATTACTGCATGCTCAGCCGGGGCTAAAACAGTACCTTCATCTGGGGAGGGAAACAAGGAGCTTTTTTACTGGGCCCAAAACAAAACACCCCTCGAGCAGAATGGTTTTAATGTTGTAAAAGGTACCAGCCTAATGCAAAAACAATAGGGTCAGAAAGCTTTCAGAGTCAGGTTATGCTGTTTCCGCAGACAGCTGAGAAGCAGCTTGTGGCTCTCGAAAGGCAGGCTGCTGCTCAGTGAGCTCAGTCAGGGGCGACTGGGAATGTGGCTGAGACAGAATTAAGGAATGCTGTTAATTAGACGGGAAAGGGTTTTCACAAGCTGGACCCTCTGCAGATGTTCTGAAGCTGACGGCCACAAGGCAGGACTGAGTCATGCGTCGTCAGCCGATCTTGTTAAACGGCTTTCTGGTGATCTCTCAGACAATAACCAGGTCTGAGGAACATTAGAGCACATGATTAGGACTACTTAATGGGCCATGATGGGTCATGGATGAATGGAGCAAGGGAGGTTGAGGGGTGACTGAGAACTTATACGAGATGAAAGCAGGCATTCCTTCTTGTTTCGTGTGTTTCATCACACACCTAAGTTTGGTTTATTGAAAGACTCGGCAGCCACATCAGAGCGGCACAACGTAACTGTTACTGTTATAGTTTTTCCAAGCTCGAGGGGCTCCATCACATTAAAAATATTAAGTCCATTCTGTGGTGATGATTATCTGCTGCAACTGTGTTTTGACCTGAGGTTATGTTAGTTTAGAAAGCTTTGTGTGCGTGTGTATGCTGGTGGTCATATATGTCTCACCTTACGAAGTCGTCCATTACTGGTTCCCAGAAAAACCACAGTGTGGTTGTGTACATAGTCCACAGAGACTGAGCTGAGACCCGAGTATTCAACCAGTGGAATGGCCCTCAGGGGCCTCCGTAGGGCAAGAGGGTGCTGTAGGTGGGCCGCGCCGCAGTCCAGCTGCTCAGGCTGCAACTAGAATACAGACAAAATGAAAGAGAGAGAGAGAGAGAGAGAGAGAGAGAGAGAGAGAGAGAGAGAGAGAGATCAGTGCTCATCAGCTCTCATATGGAAGCACAGATTAGAAAACAGGAAAGAACAGAGAAAAAAAAAAGAGCGCTCTATGATGAAAGTAAAGTGGAAAACAAGAGCTGATAGTGGCTATCACAACGGTGCAGCTCATTCTTCTAAATCACATCTCAGTGAATTGAAAAGGGCTTACAAGGGTGTTCAACACTCATAAGACTCTGCTTTTGTCAAATCCTCAGCGGGCGATGATAAAACATTAGTGCCATGCTTGGATGAATACCAGGATCTATTGGGAATTCTCTGAATATTTTAGAGCACGCAAATGCAAAAAAAAAAAAAAAGAAAGAAAGAAAGGAAAAAAAAGAATTAAGCACAGTGGATATTTGTAGAGTCGTTTCCCACGGGCCCTTCTGCTCGCGGCCTCGTCCCTCTTATCATAAATTGTGTCTGGCTTTCCCTCAGTGTTGGCCTTCAGACTGTCGACTACAAAAAAGATCACATTTCAGTGGCCATGGCAATACAAATCTAAAACTTGAGACAATACAAACTTTTATTCTGTGAGGGTTTATTACAGCAAGAGCAAGAAAACCCTACATGCAACCACTTTGAACTGAGCAATTGTCTATCTCAGGGAGGCCTGTGGGCCAGTTGAGATAGTATTCAGAAAACTGGTCACGGGAGGAGTGGCCCTGGGGCCACAGACGACAAGACAGTGCCAGCGAGGAAGGTGACTTTCTGACCTGACAGCACAGCGGTCGCGGGACAGCCTCCTTTGACCTCGGCTCTGTCAGTCAAAACCACCACAATGAAAAGCTGGAATTTCACTGCATTCCTATGAAACTGTGCAAACCTTTCTCTGCTTTTATTATCAGACAGCATCAACACAGAAGGAAAACACAGGGGGCAAATACAGGGTGCAATGCTTAAGTTTCCCTAAGGGCAAATATTTACTTTGGTATGCTAGTGGAAAGCATGTATTGAAAATACAAGATAATATCTGACCATGTGTTTCTGACAAAGCCGCTCTTTATTCACTGACATCGTGCTATATTTGTGGCTGAGTTATAGATAGCAGCACACACTCGATTAAAAAACAAACATGCCTAATACTGAACTGAAAAAAAACCTTCCTCTCTTCATATTTGAGACAACAGAGAGCTGCTGGATGTGAAAGTAATCTCACCCTTCCCATAACCCCCAGCGTGGCTCTGGAGCATCTTTCCAGCTATCATGACCTCTACTCAGGACATGGGAGATCCTCTCTCCAAGTCATGAGCCTTAGGGCTAAAGAGGATGACTGTTGTAGCAAAAATGGGAAACTGTCTGACTGAGAGATACAGCACTCATGAGTGAGTCTGTCTTATTTGTAGGGTCAGAACAAATGTAAGGGGCTGACAGCTTTCATAATTCAGAATCAAATGGAGGTTTGTCGGCCATGTAGTGTTTAGGCATACAGGGAAAACTCTGGTTTGAGGTGGAAGAGATTAAATTAAACTAAAGCTCAGATTTCTATATATCCATTTTGAATCCAATAATGTTTACAAAACAATGCATGATAGGAAATCAAAACATAATTATAAAAGTATAATATTGCCCTGCTTTTTTTTTTTCTTTAATAAAGTGCAACAATCTGTTGGTGTGATTAATAATCAGTTTGTTGTTCACTTGGTGTGAATGTTGTCTCTTATTCTACTGTTCACTGACATTCGTTACAGAAAACTTGGCTCAAGTGGAACTGCTTCAGTAACTAGATTTATTCCCATTTTTTTTCTGTTGAATTAGTCTTTTAGACCAATTCCCTTAATGAAATTTACATCTTTTGCACTATATGGCCACATAAAATCAAATCAAACTCAAATCAAATGTAATATTTTTCATGTTGGCTAATAAAAGAAATCCATAAGCCCTTACCACCAGGTTTCCCTTCTGGATGCAGGCTGCCCCGGAGCCCTGGATAACGCTATCCAGCACCTGAACATCGCTGCTGGGAGAGTTGGAGCAGTTCCTGCGGCCTTGTCGGATCTCCTCCTCGATGTCTCCAAACTTGAAAGCGCACAGAGCAGACTTTCTGTCCCCCTTGGAAAACACTCCAAACAGGTACGGCTCTGAGGTCCTCCCGTCTTCTGTGTGGATCTCCGCGGGGTAAACGGACAGCAGCCGGTTGTAAATGTTCCCGTTAAATCCGCACTGTAGAGGCATCTGGATGTAGGATTCTGTGAGCTTTCTGCTCTCCGGTCCGGAGGGTTTTCGGGGGTTCTCGGTATCCAGACATATCCTGGAGAGGATGCTGTTGGGCTGGCTCTCCTTGTGGCCCATTTTCGCATCATTATTAAAGGCGATGTAGGAGTAAGTCTTCTGAATGAAAGCGTGGACGAAGTTGAGCTTGTTTTTGGTTTTAACCTCTTGTTTGATCTTGAATACATTATCCTCTGAAGGGTTAATGTCATAGGTGAAAAGTCGGGATAAATCCTTGATGTTCAAGGAGCGGATGGCGATCTCTGGGGTGTTTTCAAAGCGCAGGTCCTCCTTGCTGTGATTCTTGGGGAAAAACTGGGTGCCCGCCCCTGTGTAAGTCGCCCCGACAAGAAGCCGGGTGTTTCCCCCGTGGCTCTTGAAGATAAGCCCGACAGTTGAGGCGTTCGGGTGATTGGCAGCGATATTGAGCATGCTGGGGAAAACAGTCTTCTCACCCTGAGGTGGGAACTCCACCGCTATCTCTGAAATATTCTCCATTTTTCGGAGCTCACAGAAGCCTTGATACACGGATCCACACACGACCACCACCCCTTGCTCTCGGTCCAGCTTCAGGAGCTTGTTGTAGTTGTCAGTGAGCGATTTGGGATGCTCGCACGGAGCCTGGGGCAGCTGTGGCGCATGGCACAACAGGTTGTCTTCCACCGGCCCGGTCCTCTTCTCTACCTCAACGGTCAAGGTCCCGTTCAGCTGGTAGACTGTGTTGACGGTGGCCAGGTAGACCTTTCTGGACACCGGGTCCACCACGAAGTTATTGGTCTGATTTGGAGACGCGAATGCCTGTTGGATGTGCAGCGCGCTGGCACTCCGGCGCGTCTCCAAAGCCAGGACGCCGAGGAGCAGAACAGCTATCGCTATAGAAGGAGGCATTTTTCCTTCTGACCGGCTTCCGCGTGTTCTGTGCCGAGGGGTGCATTGAGTAAAGACAAAATTGTGTGTTTGTTCCTACTGCGACAATCCGAGAGGAAAGGCTGTTTCCTGCTCAACGCCTAAACCCAGAATGACGCGATAAGCGAGTCGTGCTTCCTTTTCAGGCTGCCTCCTCTGTCCCTCTCTGCCCACTGTGCAGCTCAGCAGCCTCTCTCCCGAGGCATACTGAGCCACAAGACCTCGTTGAGATGTTTATGATCTTTAAACAATAGCCTGATAGAAACACATAGTAGTATAAGTTGATTTGTTGATGAGCCATTTCTGGACTATGTCATTTCCGCAGAAAGGGGGTCAAACTTGTTTGGAGTCATGTGTTAGTCCGGCTTATTCAAGAATTGATTAATAAATAAAGCATTAAAAAGTGTGAATTCAATCATTTTTGGACTTTTTCTGGGAACAGGGGTTTCAACTCATGAACCCTGAAGAGTGGCACTGTCACCCTGCTGTGATTGATCACTGTACAATTATTAGATGTAGCTCACTAAATTATTAGTGCTGAGAATGTTTTTTTTTTCCATTTCTCCTGCTACCTTTAAAACTTGTGAAATTTGGATCCAACTACAACATAATATTTTAACTATGTCTGGTATGAACTTATTCAATCTGTAATGCGAGCTCATTCTGCCATATGAGGTTGTAATGACCATCAACTGTTCCTTTCAAGATAGGCCATTTGATGGATCTCCGCCCCTGCGTGGTTCCGCTCATCTCGGGGTTAATGACGGGTCACCGTCCCACCTCCTGTGCTCCCCAGTCCCCCGGCTCTCAGATTAGTTCTGCAGATCCGGAGGGTTCCGTTTTGGGCACATACGGCACAGTAAGCACCGTGAAAGTGCTACCAGATGGGCACATCAGCACACCTTTCCGGTTTTTGACATTCACATCTATCCAACATAGCTTTCTTGCGCGCTTTACCTCATAAATATTCAAGCACAACACATGCGCCCCCACTCAAAATGCACGAATATGGTTAGCATTTTTGTCTCTGGATGGAGTGTGCATATGCTCACATCTCTGAATAGAAATGAATGATCCCTAGTTGGGAAACGAACACGAATGTGTCAGACACTGCATAAATCAGTTTGCAGGGGAGCCCGAGAAGTGTTATCTCTGAATACATGCAATAATTAAAGTTGATGCTAAACCGTGCGCAATCCTTGTGCCTATTTACTGTGGACTTCTCTGGGGACAAACTCACTCTCTCTCGCGCGGCTCCCTCCGCCACCACTTGCAGCTTTCAGTGGGGCAGATAAGTGCGCCCCGTGTTTACCTTGGCGCACAGCCATGCGCATCAAATCTGGCAGTGTAGAAAAGGAGGAAAGCGCTCTGATAAAGTGCAACATAATGACCCCCAACTGCACAGCACAGCGACTGAGCCACCAACAGTCTGTGCGCGTGCGTGAGGCAGTGAAGAGGCGTGCACGAGGTCCTGCAGGGATCAGGCTCGCCGTGGGTCAGAGCTGTCAGCATCAGATATCACCGGCGAGGTGTGACTGAGTGTTGCGGTTTGGTGCTGCTCAATCAAACATTTAACGGAAATAAGCTTGTGTGTGTGTGTGTGTGTGTGTGTAAGTAAGAGAGAGAGAGAGAACAGTAGAATAAAGTAGGGGACGTGGTCTCTCCTGTGTTTATTATGAAAATATTGTCCCTGTTGGCCCACTCTTTGGCAGTAAGACTGCGGTTAAAGGGCTTTCCACCCAACCTGTTTCCTTCCCGATAAGGAGTGACACCTCCTTGTGTTTAGACCCCCACCTCCCTTATAGCGGACCATTCACACAAACTAAACAGAGCCCTTCACAGACATTGAGGGGGGACAAGGAACATCCTTACATTCAAAGCAAAATATCGCCATCTCGTGGTTAAATGGCGAACCTGCAAGGGGTGACTTTCAAAAAGGGGATTCAAAAAGGAAACCCTACCATGCAGTAATAAAATCCCCAAAGCTGACATGCACCCTTTGAATAACAACTCACACAGATATTAATTTAAACAAGTCACAAACAGTGATGGCTCATGAGTAAGTCAGGAATGCACTTTTATTTATTCCACACTTGAAAAGGACATCAGAAGGCACTGGAGTGGTCTAGCACATAACCTACATCATAGGTGTTACTGCAAGGTCAGGCTAAGGTCAAAGATCAGCTCATTCTCAACTTGTCTGCTGCACCCGCAATGGCAAAATCGTTACAATTGCATGTCTGAATTTGGAGGGATAGAGTTTATCGACGTTTTGACAAGAAATGAACTAAATTCCTCTCTGTGGGTTTGATCTTCAGACAAGGATGACAGTGATCCTGACCTGAGTCAACTCTTCTTATCCCACAAGACTGCTGTCTTAAAGAGTGACAACCTTTGAAGTCTCTATCAAAGGTCTCTCAAACTTCAGCCTGACCTACATGTTATCCACCCGTGTGCTAAAGTGCAGCTGTACAGTTCAAATGATCTCACTATCTGTTAGGAAATCAGCATCTCAGCTTGAAATGCAGGGTGAACTAATTAATGTGCTATGTCATCATGTTGTGTCCTTGACTAGATGAGAAAGAGAGAATAAGAAAGACTGGATGCGAGCCAAGGAACTGTACTCAAGGAGAAAAGGACTGTGATCTGGAGTCAAGTTCATGTCCAGATTGTGAATTCTCTAATAGATTTTCCCTTGCAAGAGTTATGTCTCCCAAAGAGGTACATCTTTGACTTCCAGGCAAGACATTCATGACATATCGGAATAAAAGCAAGACCTGCTGAGCTCCCCATTTCTCTCTTCTCAGCATGGACCCTTTGGGTGCTCACGCATCCCAGGGTAGACTAAGGTTTGGCACAAGGTGAAGTACACCATAAGATGTACTCATAGAAAAAGGACGGCTACAGAAAGAATACGCGGGGAGAACGTGTGATGAATAGTACAATATCACATACAGGCAGTGTGCATTTGACTGGCATGGCAGTGGCGACAACTTGCGCTGTAGATATGAGCAGCATACCCGTTCCAACTGAGATGGAGCTGGATAAGCACCAGTGGTCTCTCTTCCTAACCTGATCACATCAAACATGGCGGGGGAAGGCAATTATCCTGGCAAATTGATTTTACTTGGACAATGGCCTTATGTCATTGCTTTTAAAAGCAAAGTTGATTCCTATGTAATTTTTCTTAATGAAAACATGCAGTATTGTTTACATGTGCACATATGGCAGATGTTTAACAATAACCAGATGTTCTGTGTGTGTTTATGTGCTGTTTCTATGGTGAGCGGCCCATTGTAGCTTTCCCCTCTAACGCTGGCTCATTCTGTTTGTTTCATTTCTTTGTTTCATTAATCACATTTAACACAGTTTTTCTTGTTTTACTTAAAAAAAAGAAATAAGTAAAAGCATGTGATCTTTTCTATTAGAAATGGTGAGGAAGCACAAAAAGTCTTTAGTCATCATGACACTCAAAGGTCATGGTCAGTCCTTCAAAATGTTCTGTCCGAACAAATTTCATCACAGCAAAACAGGAGCAACTCCCAGGAAGGTTTTCAGCCATGGTTGAAATCTACCAATCACAGCTAGGTAAGAGTTCTCTTCCTACAGGCAATCAACCACGTTATCACATTTGCATTTGTATGTCTCTACAATCAGACTGGGCCTTTCAGCGAATCGCCAACCCAGTTTCACGACTAAACTCCCCTTCATGTAGACTGAGAGGAGCGTAATGCTACATGGTACTGAATAAAATAACGTTCAAAATAAAAATAATATTATTAGAAATAATACATTATAATTGATTAAACTCTAAAGATAAAAACAGTACAATGTTGCATTCTGTGAGGGGTAGCAACACAACAGTTCATTTTTAAAAATGTAAACAGTCTCGTCCTTCCTAAGTGACAATCATGAGTGTTCTCAACTCTACTCTGTTTCTTCCTCTTTTTCATGATTCCAAGCCGTGTCCGAATGTGCTCAGCCGAATTTTCAGTGCACGGCCACGCTGCCATCCTAACGGCAATCACGTTCTTCAAACTTCCTGCATGACGGCAGCTACAGTTACATCTCCTGGTGTCAACAAAGCAACATGTGCTGGCTTCAATCTGGTCATCCTGGTGGCTGTAGAGCACGATGTGTGTACCCCGAGAGAGCGTCCCAGTTTCGCCACAAGAAGGCCAGTAGGAGGATGAGGAGGAGGGTGGAGAGAGAGCGCGATCGTGTCTTCATCAGGGGAACCACGCAGTTGGCCACAGTTGAGACAAAGACCAGAAGGACAGCCATAAGGGCCAGCAGCACATTGATAAGTTTTCCCAGGAGGGTCCTGGCTGTGGCATTTTCCAGCCCCTCCAACTGGACAACCTGCTGTTGCTGCTGCTGGAGCTCCATCTTAGAGATCCTGGTCTGACACGCCTCTAACGCCTCCTGCAGAGGACACGCAGAAGAAACAAAAATCACTCAGCGAAGTCATTTTCTTCAAACATAAACATGTAGATATCTATAAGATGTAGTACAGGTCAGCACCACTAAAAGCCATAATCATAAACATAGTTAAATTAATATCTCTGCCAATCAAAACTGGACATTATTATCTTCGTAATGGTAGAATTTATGGTTGCTGTTGCATTTAACAGGTGTCCCTAATAGAAAGGCAACTGCCTGTATATTTCATAGACCTTCACCGCCCCCTGCTGCTGGGGAAAATAAATGCAGGCAAGGGGCAACTTAGACTGTAAATACACTTGATGCAGGCACACACACACACACACACACACACACACACACACACACACACACACACACACACACACACACACACACACACACACACACACACACACACACACACACACACACAAACCCTCACAGACAGCAGGAAAGGACTGAAGTAATGTGAGTCATTTACAAGGAAACAAAGACAAAAGACGTTGGACAGACTGGATTCTCTGTCTAATCTTCATGTTTACAGTGTCAACTTGTACAATGAGCTAATGCCTTTGCATGTTTAAGGGTGTGTGACCACCTTAAACTTTCAGTCCACATTGGCTTATTACTAAATACATCAGTAAGTTAAAGAAGTAGAGTTCTTTTTCTTGCAAGATCTGTTAGTGTGGAACTCTACATGGCCAAATTAAATACAGACACAATAATATAATAAGAATATTTACAGAAAACTACATACATAAACCAGTAATTTAAATTATTAAAATTGTATTTTACCATAGTGAAATGTCATTTTGCCACTCTTATTTTGACAACAGTCCAGAATTACTTTGGCATTGCTGTTGCTCTAGCTAACGGAAGCTACTTGGCCAAATTAAGTAGCAGCTGCTGAGCGTGCTAAGAGATTGGGAGCATGAGGCCAGGAAACAGGATTATTAATGTAATTAGGTGACATTATGACACTAAAAGCCTCACTCTGAAACAAAGACAAAATTTCATGACATTGATTTGAGTTTTAATAAAATACAGAAGTATTTCAAAGATTAAAAGGTTCACTTATTTAAATATCTTTATTTACCAATACGATTATTCATTTTAAAAATCTTCCCATGCTATATATGCCAGTAAAGGCAAAAAAACCATTAAATTGTGTGTTAAGTGGCTTATTGCTTTAAACATCAACATCCAAAAATGTCAGAAGATGGAATTTAATGCAGTTTTTTGTGTGTGTTTATCAGCTATTTTGCAATGGCTTTCAATGACTCAACTCGTCAGAAGCGTGGACCAGAACTGGCCATTTAATTGAACACTTTGCTTTAACCTCTAAAATTTCTTATCATCCCTTTCTGACAATTCAGTTATACAGCAGTCTGCAATCTTTGAAACAGCCAATTTTAAGTTCAATGAGAGAATAAGAAAATGTAATCCTAAGCTCATTTCTAAAGCTAATTTATTTCTGACATGTGCTTGTGGACGTTAGGCTGATGGACAGACCTGTATGTCTCTGGCTCTCTCATAAGACTGGTAGGCAATCTTCTCCTCCATACTGGCAAGCTCCTGTTTGAGGTTGAGGATCTCATTCTGGTGAAGTTCGGTCAGGTCGTTCAGCTGCTCTTCCAGACGTTCACACCTGAACACACAAACACAGAAAAACACACGTGAGAGTCTGGGGCATAACTAGCTTAGACAAAGTAACACATGCAGGAATTAGTGGAAACAGACCCTGAAGGCTGACCACATGGCACCTGACTGAACTGATGAGTCGCCCTGACAAGATTAGGACATGCTTACTCATCTGCTGATCCAACTGGCCAATCAGACACAGTAAGCGGTGTCAGACTGGCCAATGGGAGGTATCCAGCAGGAGGAGAGGGATCTATACTGCTGTTTATTTTGGCAGGCACATACAATTGGATGGCCAACATAGGAAAAGAATAGATAGAAAAAAAGCCTATACAATAAAGGACTAATCCATTATGTGAGAAAGAATAAATACAGATTATTTTCATTACTAATTAATCTACAGATAATTTACTTGGTTTGGTCTATAACATCAGAAAATCAGGAATGGGGAAAATCAAATTTTCCCAGAGCTGATGTCTTCAAAAACCCATTAGTTAGTTAATTGATTATCAAAATTTCTGCAGATTAATTTCCTACTGATGGTTAATCGTTTCAGCTTTACATTCATCAACAATGAAAATAATAGTTATTTAAAGCCCTCCTTGAGAAAGTCACATTTTAGGTTATGCAAAGGATTGACTGAGTCTGTGAGGAACTATTTAGCAACATGATTGGTTTATGAATTATTACTCCCAGTGGGCAGGCTGAAAACAGCTCCTTAGTGGTCATTCTGTTCACAATTATTTTGGTCCCAGAAGACAAACACAGACCGCTCTGGACTCAGATGGACATTTTAGGGAGAAAAATGCTCATGTTTCTTTAACTATGTAAGCTGCTTGGTATATCTCCCCTCCCTGCCCTTGCCCTGTCCTCTTAATCTTTGTGCCCTCCTGTCAGAACATTCTCGAGGAATGTGACTGTGTTTTTTAAGGCCAACTGCCCACAGACAGACCAAAACAAAAGCTGCACACAGATGTCTGAGTCTAAACTGAGATATGCAGAGCAGGGGACAAGGGCTGAAATAACACCAAAGATCTTTGGAGAAAGAGGACACCTGCAGGTGTGGCTGTCACGTTTGTGGAGGCTCAATTTAAATTTCCACTGCTTACTCAAAACAACAAAACTAACATTTTCTTATCTGCAGCTCTGATGCTAGTAACATTTTAATATACAGTTCAGTATAAATTCTGAAGCAATGTGTTTGAGTAACAGAGTTCATTTATTGTAACAGTACTGTTTATAGGAGGATAATGACTGCCATTCAAAAGCTGAATAATATAGATAAAAATAGCACATATGCTTTGAGAGTAAGTGCAGCACCTCTGTGGAAACTACCCATTTATTAAGAGCAGGCCCAGTTCAAGGTTTTGTTTTTATCTACTGTGGCCTAGCTTTGATAAAAGAACTCTCTAGAGCACAAGCACAGCGAGTGTTGCCTGTGATGATACAGAAAATGTAATAAAACAGAAATGATATGAATGATCAGTATGTGTTCAGGTGTATGTTTCCAAAAATAAACATACTGTTGAAGTTTTAGGGATTTCTCGTGCTAAACTAGACATGGCTCAGGAATGTATGATACACATTTCTCGTATGTTCTCTTTTCTCTCTGTACCTGAAGCGTTCCTCCTGCAGTGCTTGTATTGCAACTGTGTATTCTCTCTGATAGTGGCTCTTCAAACCATCAAGGCTCTCCTCTAGCCTTGCCTGGCCCTCCCTCAGCTCCTGCACCTCTTGCAGCAGCATGTCTAGGCTGGAGCTCTGGCTCCTCTCCAGTGTGTTACCCTTGGAACTGGGGGGACCTCCAGGGGCCCCTGTGGTGCTGTTGGCCCCCGCTGAGCCTGATGTGGCACTAGAGCTGTCATCCTCACTACCATACTTGGGACTGGGCTGGAGGTGATGCCCTGCACTGCCCAGCGAACGTCCGCCAGCACCTGTCACACCTTCTTCCACTGATGGGTCGTCCAGAGAGTCTTTAAGTGAGGGGATTGTTTCAGCGCTGCCAAATTTGTTGCGAATCAGCGATGCAATCTCCCGGGGTTTGGAAACGACAGCCCCGGCAGCAGAGTGGGTGGCATGGGAGAAGCTGGAGAGGCCTCCCTTTACGCTATCCACTACGCCTTCACTGAAGCCTGTGACTTTGGCTCCGACATCCTTTAGGCCCTGCTGCATGTCCCGCAGAACATCCTTGGGCTGGCGAGGGATACCGTTGTGCTCCACTTCCCGCAACTTCCGGTGGTAGTGCTCTAGTTTCCTTTGCAGCTGCTGGATGGTCTGCGCAGACTTCTGGTTCTTTTTCTCAAAAACCTGACAGTTCCAGAACAGAGTTCCATAAGTGAGGGGAATAAACATTACACTGAAATAAATAATCTACTTCAATGTATCTAGTAAGTTCCCTCCCTACCTCTAAGGATGAACAAACTGAACAAACAGGTTAAGTGTCAATGCACTGATTGTCACATAAACTTACCAGCCTGATACAAATATAAGCCAATTAGAGAGAAAGAAGGGACAATACGCTTCAAAGGGCCACAGGTCAGACTCAAACCTATGTCCACTGCAGCAAAGACTCAGCCTTGACACATGGGTGCGCCAGCTCTACCAGGTGAGCTACCAGGGTGTCCCTTGTCCCCTGGATTAATCAATATACATATTAATAGTTTCACAGAGTGCAACAACTCCTAATTTTTACCTGTTTGATGCGTGTGCTTTGCTGTTTGTCAGCGTTGTTGGCAAGTTTGAGGTACTCAGCAACGTTGTCATCCCTGGCTGTCTGCTCGATCTTAATCTGCTCTGTGAGCTTGAGGATTTTCTGCTGCAGCTGGGCAATTGCCTGCTTAGTGCGCTGAGGGTCTGGGGTGCCATCCTCACCTCCCTGGAAAGAACCGTCTGCTCCACATGAAACAGCCAGGGGTGTTTGTCCTAGCCCGCTCACCTCCAGCCGGTCGATCTGAAGTGAGGATATGGGAAAAGAAGAGAGGGAGATTGGGTAGGTAGGGAGTCGGGGGAGGAAATAAGGGATTGAAGAGGAAAATAAAAGAGGGGGGAACAAGGAAGAAAAAGTGTGAGTTGCATGGTGAGGGCTCTTAGTCATTTTGCTGACATACAATAAAAACAGAGGCTTCTGCATTTCTGCAGCCAGTCGCCTGTAAAAAGGGCAAACTGAGCCAGCTGAAAAGGCCACTCGCGGTCAGTTCCCCAGAACAGAAAGACGCAAGATATGATTTTTTCGTTCAGGGCTTTACAAAGAAAAGAAAGTGAAAAAAAAACGTATTTTTCAAAAAGCAAATGCATACAGAACTCAATGCTTCCACATGTGAATCTAGAGCTATCCGCACATCTCTTTTTCTTTGGTTAAACAGACAAGATCAGAATGAAAAGAGCATCAGCCCAATCTCTGTTTGTTTGTTCAGGGAGTGACAATGTAGGACAATACTGACAGGATATTAGATTAAGAATATTTGTCTGTGTTGCTTTTTCAGATACTGAGGAGAAGCCACAAAGCATGTGTGTAAAAATCAAAGACACTATCTAAATTGGAGTCTTCCTGTATTTGCCTAAAACTAGATACAATCTACTTGAGAAGATAATGAACCTAGCACCTAAGCATCCGATGTGATTCATTTCCTCAAACACCTCAGGGGACGAACACACAGAACACAGAACATTGGGGGCGCTGCTGAAACCGATCCTGCTTTGGGGGGGGATCAAAATATTCTCATCACTACAAAATAAGCAGCTGAGCCCGACAGCACACCATAGGGGGTCCGAAGCCACCCAGAAAAACTAAAAGCAAGAGGATCAGAGAAACCGAGGCATCCACCACTTACACATCACTCATTACAACATTACTACCACTCCATAACAGGTAAAAACGAACGGCACGAGAGGCTCACCTGCATACGCAACAGAATGACTAATTGATGACAGACACCACAGTCAACAACAGAAACCACAACGCATCCGGGAGAAAGAGAAATTTCTTTTTTCCAGTTTATTTCAACTATGGACAAGTAAAACCAAACAAGCAAACTATCTGACAAGTCATCTTCTATCACAAAAGCGACCTCAACGTGCAAAAAAAAAAAAAAGTGGCTCACCTTTCCATTCCCCAAATGGAGAAACTGTTCCCAGTGCATTGTCCCCAAAGTGAACTGGAGCTGTATATTTTCATCTGCTCTGACACTTCGGTAGAGTTAAACAGCTCAGTCCTCGCCTATAAAACCCCCGCGCCGGTTTCTTGGAAGTTTCGTCGGACGCTACTGTCGCTCCAGCTCGCCGGGCTTGTTGTGAAAGTTGAAGCGCACCTGAAACTCTGTCAACTGGGCAGTGCGAGAAGCCCCGCCCCCTCCCTCCCCTCACAGCTGAAAGGGTGACATCATCCTCTG
The DNA here is from genome assembly GCF_905237075.1 of Dicentrarchus labrax. Classification (NCBI taxonomy): domain Eukaryota; kingdom Metazoa; phylum Chordata; class Actinopteri; family Moronidae; genus Dicentrarchus; species Dicentrarchus labrax. Next base: position 10,951,760 of record NW_026136715.1, read on the forward strand.
AGCTGCCGTCAATCATCCTCACTTGCAGCAGAAATAACTCCAGTCAGGGACTTTCTCATTCGACTTTATCCGGTTCACTGGGAGCAAAAAATAAACTTTCCAATCTCGGCGAGCTACAACAGTTAAATACTACTTACACATAAATGCATAAATAATAATTAAATAATACAATACTTAACTGTATTTATTTTTATTTTTAAGGAACTGAATATTTCTTCCACCACAGCTGCGGTGAACAAATGTTGTTTTTAGGATGCAGACACAGGCATACATGTCAACCTAAATAGATATAAACAAAAATAAACATACAGCTATTACATACAAGCAACAAGCTGTCTACCTATAAACAGGTTAGATTTTTGTTATTGACTGTATGTACGGGTCGCCGTACAGGAAGTGCAACAATAGGATGGAATATCAATAATTGATCTCGCCCACGTCACTTTTAACAACAAATAAATGAATGAACCACATGGATGAATGAGCAACACACAGCCCCACAAAAACAAAGACAAATATCAGAAAGGGTAACGCATTGTTTTTCAATCAGAGAGTTAATATGTGAAGTAAAAATCCTGTAATCGAGTTGAACAAGAAGCCGCAGGGCAGACTGCGAGTCTGAGCCTTAATCTGAGACTATATCAACTCCCAGTCTCTCTGTCTATGTCTGTGCCAGCCAATAGAGAGGAGTACTCAGGACAAGAAAAACCAGTCCCTTCACCTCACACACATTACACTTACCCAAGGGCACATTCCTCTTAGTACTGGTAAACACTACAGATTTGGCAAGTCCTATAACATTTCTAGGTAATTTGGCTTTGAAATGAAATGGTTTCGCATTGTGTTGTATACAATGGTGTTAAAAACAAGAAGGCCCACATCCATGAGTCAATTTACCTCCTGTGACAACTGTTGTCCACAGTAAGTCTACTCATTATTAAATCCTCTTGATGGGCAGCCAGTGAGATCAAATGAATCAGAGAACTAGAAAAGCCTGCTTGGCTGGCATGGCACAGTAGAGAACTAAGAAATGACGCTTCAGAGAAGCACCTGGCGTGTTCTCGGCTATAAACAAAACAGTATAAATAGCTCCATGAGGGCAAGCATGAATGAAGTGCCCATTTCATCCATATGACCACTCTATGGAGTAAATGTGACGATGTCTCAGTTCGCTCTTGTCTTACAGTGGACTCAGTTATCTGAATAACCAAATATGGACCCTCAGACTAAAGATAAAGAGGGCAAAGGGCGAGTTGGCTGAACCCTGAACTTGAGTGCCCTGCAATACAGAGTAGATAGAGGTTTCAGATACTGTGATAAGAGGGCTGAGTGACCCATACACACTGGCACTAAATAAACGCCCTGTCACAGATCAATAAGTTTACTGTCAGCAGAGTTCTTCAGTTACATAAGCAAAGGAACCGAGCACAGCTGGTCAGTCGGATTGTTTACAAGGGTAGTCCTCTTTTACAACTCTACAGACAGCTCATATACTGTATCTCTATGACTAGTCAGTGCATAGTGATAATCTCATTTTCATACAGACTCATACTGTAATGCTACCACACATAGCAAAGCAATGCTTCATCTCCAACTTTCTGATGCAGATAAAGAGTTCCAGTTACTGAACAAATTGTCTGTACAATCAGTGTCATCCCCAATGGTCCAGTTTTTCTGTGACTAATCATGCATGTAATTAAAGATGGTGAGCTGAAGGATTAGGCTAATTTCCCAGGGTTAACAGAGCCAAACATGTTGATGTGCTGAGCCACTGAAGCAAGAAGCGACAGGCACTGCATCACTGGAGCATGTGCAGCCTAATGAGGAAAACTGAGAGTGTGTTTTTTTGTAATTCGTAATTGAGGGGCTCTCTGATCCCACTCGGATTAGACTTTATCAGTAAGAAAGACAAAAGGGTCTGCACGGACCTGTCCCCTGCCCAGTGGCTCCTTGCATTGTGCCCAAACACACACACACACACACACACACACACACACACACACACACACACACAACACACACACACACACACACACACACACACACACACACACACACACACTCTTAAAGGAGTTTGTTCTCACTCCACCCATGTGGAACCAAACCCAAACTGGGTCCGCCTGCTGGTGGGCTTGGTTGTGCAATGTGCTTCTGATCCACGTAAAGCTGGTTAGAGCTGTGAAAGGGCAACCCTGACTTACCTTAGATCCACCAGTAGCTTGGAAAAAGCCTAGCCAAACTTAAACACTCAGACCCACGGCCATACGCCTCACACAAACAGGCATTTAGAAAGCATTACCGGGCTAATGATGTTAGATATGCATCACACATAATTAGATATGCACAACAAGAACATCTTGTACTGCCCCATCTCAATCTCTCTCAGCCACACAGGACACACATATGCCCCAAATTCCAGTTTGCTCAATGTAGGTCATAGAGCAAAAAAAATGGACTGATGCTGTCATAAGACCCTTTCCTTTTTTGGGGGGCAGTTTCTCATTTCTCCTTTCTTTAGTTTCACAAATGCCATCCCCTGTTTTCTTCTCTTCTAAGCCCTTATGTGTTTGCTGTTTTGTCAGATGACTCAGGTGAGTTCAGGCTCAGTTAAAGTCAAGATGTTCTGATGGCCAAAGAGTGGAAACAGACAGTTTTAAGCTTCTTGTCACACAACAACTAATATCTATACCCTGAACCAAACAGCGCGAGTGGAATTTGTAACCACATTTCCAGAATTGACTGCAGCTTATTGTTTAAAGACAGATGTGTTTTTAAACCACATGTTCAAGAATTAAACAAAATCATCATAACAATTATTACGGTTTAGACTTATAGCTTATATAATCGTCTTAAACACAGTATTTAGCGTAAACATGGCAATCATAAACCACGGCACTGAGCTGTACTGTGATTGTTTTGTATATAAACATTTTTGTCTGAAACACCAAGTTATCTTTCCCTCTTTCTATTTTTTAACATAGGAAACCTGTTATGTTGTCTATGTTCAAGGTCAAGTTTTTTGCTATTTGCCTGTGTGAGCGCAAAAGTACAATAACTTGTTGGTTTTTAAGCCTCGCATAATTCCTGCTGAGTGGTTGTGAGCTTCCTGTGATGTCAGCTTGTGTTTCTTGTGAGGCAGCGGCTTCACGTGCCAAGATGCAAGGGTGATACTACCATGATACTGTAACTTCAGGTTTCTTTCTGGGAAATCTGTTCTTCTCTGCACCTCTCCACCTCTCCTATTACAGCATTCTCTGCATTATGGAATAGATGTAGCAGCAATATTTCACAGCACATCAGAGTCTTATATCCATGAGAGACAGGACCTCGGATCCATGGTGGATAGAAGAAGCAGCTGTGCCTAAATAATTTATGTGATCTGTCCACCTGTAAACTAATTTTTCTCTTTACAGCTGTCTTCTCTCCATTTATTCCACTTATATCTCTTTGACCTCATCACTCCTCTGGCATCGAAGCCAATCATCTCTGACTGACTGAACTTCACACTCCTGATTAGTTGGTTTGATCTTTAACCCTGCAGTCTAGGGATCAGAAAGCGGTTGCCATAGCAACAACATGACAGTACTAAGTGATCCCAATGTCTTTAATTAAACAGATAAAAAATTAGATTGCATCTGACAATGTATGGTTGGGGTTGTACAGCAAAGATGACCTAAGCATGCAGTGAAGTGCATGTGCATCAGTGCATGTGACAAATCCAACCCTAAACCTTTTCCTGCCGTCCCCTTTTCTTTTCCTCATGGTTTCAGTTCCCACACAAGCATGCCAAATTAAGCAGTGCTGAAACTGACACAAAAAAGATTTGTTTTTAATGGAAATAAACTTTTTTTTTCCTTTAAGGGGATTCAATGTGGCAACAATGAGCCCCATTCACCAGATATGGAAAATTACATAAGTCCTTGTGATGCTTGACAACAGGCAGTTTACTCAACACATGCACTCATGAATTAACACACAACACAAAGCTGCACTAATAATAATGCACAACAGACAGGCACAAACAAACACAGCGGATGACCGGCAGTGCATTTCCTAAGGAATTCAGAGGGTGTGAGAAAAGCCCTTCGTGTTCACTTCGAAAAGAAAGAAACACACATCAGCAGCTGAGAGTGAAGGTCTGCGGAGAAAAGGGAGAAAAAAACCAAAAACAGAGGCTTTTCTAGGGTCCACTATCACAACAAAGACTTTCAATCCCGGCGATTTCAAGACAAAATCCTTTTTACACCAAGAAATTGGTCAACCCGAATTGTGTTGCTTCTAAGTCTATGAAACACCTGCTATGGTTTCAACACAGTATCGTACTTACTTACAAAACACAAGACACGCAACACTCCCATTTAAGGGTGAGTAGCCATATGCAGTAAACACCACATCAATGTAAACATGTGTACTAGATTCATGACATGGGCTTTAATCATTGAGGAAGTGAATAAAATGAGACCTCAAAAACAAATAATGACCATAAACACAAACACTATTTAAAGGTGGAGACTCACAGTGGTGGGAGTAGGGAGTGGAGAGGTGTCAGCAGTAACCAGGTTGAGGATGACCTCCATGGCAGGGAGACGCATGCGCACAGCTTGGACAGGAATTTAGTTTGGTTTGTCTATCTGTTTGTTTTTCCCTCAGAAGACGACCAAAGCAGAGGGAGAGGGGAAGAGCATGGCTCTGCGAGTGAACTCATCACTCAGGACACTTCTCCCAAACAAAGTCCACTTGACTCAAAGTCCACTGGACAAAGACTCCACTTGCCAACAAGGAAGTAGAGACTCTTAAGAATTACTGTTGGCTTAATTGAATATCCAGAATCCATAGAGTGCTCAGTCCCTCCAGCAATGAGCCTTGACTATTGATAGCCGCAGAGTCTAGGGAGTGTTGTGCTGCTGGTTCACAGAGCAGCCGTTCCTCAAAGCCCATGACCACGCTTCAGTGCTAACACACGCTCCGCAACACACAGCAACGGGCAGAAAGCATATGGAACACACATATATGTGGTTCGCCAAGCACGACTCCCACAAACAGCGGGAATCAGTGGGAGAACAAGGATGCCTCTGGAGTAAAGGTTCCGTCTGATGTGGGTTTGGGGTGACAGAGCCAAGGCGGTTAATCGGATGAAGACTTGCAGGGTTGGATGGAGGCAGGGTTAAAAAGAAGGAACAGTTTACTGTGAAGTTAAGTGTTCAAAGAATCTGTCGGGGATAAAATCCTCAGAGGGAGAAAAAGAGAGGCAGAGACCCAGAGGACGGATGTGAGGGGAGCGAGGGAGCAGGCAGGAAAAAAAGAGCCCACCAGGAGCTGTCACTGAGAGGGAGACGGAGCGAGAGGGAGCAAAGGAGAGAGGGGTTGTGAGAAAGCTTTCTGAAGGGAGGGTGGGATGGGGTGGGTGCTTTTCTTCTGTTGGAGTTTCTAGGCCAGCTAAGCTCCAAAACAGTGGCTAGCTCAGGCAGAAAGAAAGGGAGAAGAATCTTGCACTCCCGCCATTCAATTATCACACAGTTTGATTGTCGCAGCCAATCAGTTTCCCGAGTGATCATGCTGTAATGAATCACGTTCCTCTGCCTGTGTGCGCTAACAGACATGGTTAGACCAAGTGTTTCTGCTGACCAATAACACATACTGAGATGCCTGAACTGTGCTTAAACTGCCATGTTTCACATAAATTGTATAACATGAAATAAACACACACAAAGGACTGCACAGTTTTGGTTTAAGGTGCAGAGAAAAGTTGCACCCCAGTATAAACCCTGATTATACAGATTACACAGTCATATGACGATTACAAAGCTGCTATTCAAAACTCTGCATATGTGTACACACATGATTATTGTCTACGACTGCGTCATCGGTTGCTTGTCCACTGATGTGTGTGAATCGAATGGTGATAACTTTTACTAGAATACTAAATCATTGAGATAAACAATTGTAAGGGGAAACAGTACAAAGGCACAATTAACTGTACAACATTTGTCACAATCAAATGTCACTGTAGATTTATCTCAATTGTGCAGGTAGTAAAATGTCAAGTGGAAAGGAAATGATTCACTTCAGCTTGTTGTATTTTCAATTTCAATTTGACGAGTTATTGTCATAATTCAGTGGTTAACAGTTAACATTAGTCACCTTTACTGCATTAAAACACATGCAAATTCATATTTGAATGCTCCCACAAACAGCATTTTATGAACTTCAGTGCACTGTTCTCCACGATAAAGTTGTGTGTTTGTGAGCCATCACAAAAGTGTACAAACCAATTAGGGAGAAAAAGCAAAGCAGGGAGTGTAGGGGGTAAGGCAGGACAAGGGCTACTAAAGACTTCTGTGCAGAAGCCGACAGGAGGGAGGGGGACAGGAGGGCATGAATACAGGCTTTAATGAGAGAGCGGGAGGAGTTAGGGGACCAGGAGAGAGAGGCTAGGATTTAGGGAAAAGGCTGCTTATATAAGAACAAACCCAACCTGCGCTCAGATGGAAGTGGAACTGTGTGACGTAGGTTTGACCCCAGTATTGAATCAAAGGGACACATGGCAGAATCAGTAGTTTAAAGTCTGAGCCAAGTAATAACATTGCAAAAAAAAAGTCTGTTATTCCAAAGCTACATCACAAAATCTATATTCTCTTTACTTCCCTTTACTTGTAACACCTCAATTCACACATATTATGCACTGTCTCGGGGCAAATGATACATTAAACTTAAACTGCCAATCCTTTGTAGATGTATATAGGTATGAGTTGTGACAAATATTCCATTATGTTAAGCTAACATAACTAACCTTATTTATTCATTTAGTTTATTTGAATGTTACTGGCATAATATTTTTTTATATGAAGGAAGTTAATTGTGTCAAGTCATTATTAAAGCAATAATATGTAACATTTCCACATTAAAATGTTTAAAAGCACCTAGTTATATCTGGCAGTTAGTTAATACTTAGAAGCAACAAATCTCTATGTAAGAACTACAGGTTCAGGGGTAAGGATTGTAGTGCAACTTACTGATTGGTAAATCTCCATTTAGTAAACACAGAATTTTTCTTAAACATGACTTCATTGTCAATCATTGGTCCCTTAGGGGAATCCCACACCGGATCCTCTGACTAACAGGTTCCTTTCAGACACAAATGCATTACATTCATTCCTGCCCACAGTGTCATTCCAGCCTGAGGTCCATGTCTCCTATGGAGGCTAAGTTTCCCCCAGCAGCTCCTGTCAGTCCAGGAATTCCCAAGCATTCAGGGTGACTCAGGACATCTTTACACACTCTTTGGTAGCATGCCTTAATAACATACCTAAAATAGCAGAGTGCCTCTACAATGACAGATTCACAGAGGGGGGTATACTCAAGCTCTGACAAGTGACTGATTCTCAAAAGCTAAATAGGAAATGGAAATGTTTGCCTCAAGGGCTTTTTTACTTTATTGGTACCACATTAGCTGGTCAAAATTAGGGGACAGAAAGAACAGCTGTGACCACTCCTAGATGTTATCTATATAAAAACATATATATATACATATATATATATATTAGCGACATGTTAAAAAGATAATTATAGAATTATTGGGGAAATTATTTCTCTTTGGAATGTGTTATTATAATTAAATTTGAAATTACAACTTATGATCTCTCAGACACAGTGGTCCAATTTGTAAGGTGAGATTTAGAGTAATTAGGTATCTTGTTACAGCATATCAATCATTAGAAGTCATGTTTCTAGTTCTATTCTCCACTTAATAGAGTTGAAAGTAGTTATTTTCTACAGACACATGAGCTGAGTTGTATCCCAGTCCTAAAAATGTTATGTGCAAGTGTGTGAGAAGATCAAGAATATTTGTGCAAACGAGTTCAGTAAAAAAAATAAAAAAACAGATCCTTTTGTGGCATCTCATTAAATGGGTTTGAGACAGATGTGCCCTGCAGACAAAACAATGACCCAAATTGATGAATACATCCCTTTACAATGTCTCGTTTTCTCTCACATACTTACAAACACATGCATTTTACGCATGTGTTTTAAATGCATGTGACCTGCCCAACTGGTGATGTTTGTGGCCAATCCAGAGCAGGCATCCTTATCTAGTTATACAGGACACACCCAGCAGTGGGACTGTAGGTTACTACAGGTAGGTTACTGTATCTATAGTTGGGGAGCTTTAATTGCAATGAATGGGAACACATAATGCATATTCATGCATAAAAACACATTGTCACATTCAGAAGATGTTGTGGAGACACAATAAACTTTGAAAGGTAAGGACTGTTTATAGGAAATGTTTCTATATCATTAACTGCATTTTCCTTCAGGACATAAATAAAGTATATATGCTTAACCAGGCAAACAATGTTATGATAAATGGCTTAAGACACCGACTCAACCACTCTCTAAATAAATTGCAGATTACATGTGAAACAGACAAAAACGGGTATTACTGTTGAAAATGTAGTAATTTGAGGAGACAGACAGCTGAAATTAAGATGTAGTAATTATACATTGAGAGTTCTTGGCACTTGGTTAGGCTGCTAATGTGAACCATTTGTCATTTATTGTGGATTTTTTTTTCATTGCCAACTATCAAAATGTAGCTAATTGCTTCCTTCTATGACAGTAAACAAGTACACAACAGTGGCAAGCTTCACCCGTAGCTCCACCCTCGTAAAATATGACAATTTACTATAGTAAAATGTATTGAAAATCGGATGTTTTATGGACAATATTTTCTTTGGTTTCTGGTTTGAGAAACAGAGGCACTGTAGATTTTGAATGGACAATGCTCTGACTGATGAGCTCACACGTGAAGGCATAAAGAATGACTTGTGCAGAGATGTTTCCTCAGCCAGCGGACAGAGGCAACAAGATCCTCATAATACATAATACTCATTGTCATTCGGAGGACAGAGCCTGGTGCTGAACTGAGGCCAGGCGGGTGCTACACAGCCAAAAAGTTCTGGAAGACTCTAGAAGAGCAAGGGAAGAGACTAGCTCTGATGCAACTGGACTGGGATTGGAAAAGGGGGGGAATTGAGTAAGCATGATACTGAACGCCATATACAGCGTGAGAGTAAAATATAAAACTTTAATTGAATTAGGGGTGCCAACACCACAGTCCCCTCCATGTGATTGTAAAATGTGATGCGTTATGCTGTGGAATGGTTCGGGGGTGTGAGGGGTTACGTAAAGGCAGAAGAGCGAGAGCTTTGTCTGCACGGACTGGGGGTAATTCAAGCCTGAGAGAGAAGACAACCATGACTCTGGGCTCAGGCCCTGTTGAACAATAACGTCCCCATAAAAAGAAGCCTCCTGTCCAACTGTGGCTGTCCCTGGTCTAAGCTCCAGTATAATCAATGGACCTATTAGCAGTTACATAAACCACTGGGCACTTTATACACAGGGGCCATTATGACTGGCTGGGTCAGAGAGCGTGAAACATCTTAGTAGCCAACTCCAATAATGGCATCTACAAGGGCAAGGCAGGAAAGGAAAACAAACAAATGATAATAACAACAACTAAAACAAGTAAGTGTTCTCAGTCCCACTCCATGTCTAGACACAGTAAATAACATCAGGGAAGCAAGCACATCTATGCAATTAGTATTACTATTTTTAAAAACACACACACAAAAAAACTATAAATTTTCCCCCTACCAATTGTGGAAACCAGATTTTGAGATATCTGACGTGCTCAAAGCGTTGAGGATTGACATTTGACTTGGGTATTGCCCATGCATTTAGAGCTAGACCAATTAAAAGGTGTGCCAATATTTAGGTTGATATCACCTTATTGCAGATATATCCATATTGGCGTATATATCAGCAAATAAGTAACAAGATGTTCCAGTGCATTAAATGCCAAAGACACAGCAGGTTTGGGGTCATTAATGTCCCGCTCATGGTGGTCACACTTATTTAAGTAAAAAAAACTAATGGATCGTTTGTTTGCTTATAATGTTTTCTTATGTAAATAACTGATATCAATATCATATCAGGATCAAAAATCCACTAGTGGTCAGGTTATAATGTAATGTGTTTTGCGATTTATCCGACATACGTATGATTTTGACTGTGCAGGTGATGACATGATATGTCATGTGTAAGACAGTACAGTGGGACAGTGTGGGTACACGGGGTGAGACAAAGTGTGAATGTACAGCAACGCAGTGTGTGTACGTGAAGGAAAAGACGGCGGGTATGTGGGGAGAAACAATGTCTGTCCATTGGTAGTGGTTGGTGTTTGTTGGAGCAACTTCTGTTTATTCTCAACCCCATCATGGTTATGCAACAAGGAAACAGAAAAGGCGCTGGCCCAAAATGCAGAGTTGGTCTGGCTGGATGCTGTACAATACCCAGAGCACCATGGGGCAGTAAGCAGGCCCAAACATACTGCCAGCCTATTCATACACAGGAAGATGAAGAATCTAGAACAAACTGTCCCAGCTTTTTGGCCCTGAAAGATTATTTTGTCTGGCCCCCTTTTCAGTTTTCCTATTCTCTCCTCCCAAACCCCATACCACATTGTGGCCCCATGTTGACCTCACTGCCCACTTTGAAACAGACTTATGGGATGGTCTGGGGCCTGGGTACTGTTTGGGAAGTTTTAGTGTAACTCCACTGTGTGAATTAGGCCACTAGGAAGCAGTTGATTTCATAACAAGAGGACAGACAATGAAGATTGGCATTTGGCTAATAGCGCTCATCAGCGCTTGACAATTATTATCTAATGAAAATCTTAGAGGGCATTCCCTCATTGCCCAATCAGATTATCTAACAATGTAACAGAGACTGTCTCATGTACTAAAGCTAACTTTCAAAACTGAGCTCACAATCCTACTGTAACTTTCAGGACTTAGGAAATACAGAGGTTAATTATTAGGGTTCACCCTAGACAATTACCCTAGTAGATCAGAGTTGAGAATGCATCATACTTTGCTCTTCTTGTCTGGTGCACCGTATTGTTTACCATAATGGACACAGAAGCTAAACAGATCTATGTTAAGTAATATTAAATAGTAAGAATTCCGTATGACATTTGCCTGAACAAGGCCTGGCAAATATCCCAGGGATGAATGTGAATTATCGTACAATTAGAACAGAAGAACAACAAGAGAATATTACAATAAATGAATATCCTAACCAACTATACCATCAATCCACGAGGGGGAGCTAGAGCACAATTTATTCTACACAGTGTGTGTCATCTGCTGTACGGACAATTTACTTTTTTTTTTTTGACTGCAACCATTTCCTGAAAGGTTTCCTGTCAATAACCCTTCTTTTTTTATTGCATTCTTACACTTTCAATCCTCTAACTCACAGGCATGCAGCCATTTATGTAACATAATTCAGATCTGATGTGGCAGTCACATCAAGGCACACAGGTGTCTTGTGGGCTGATACTGAGAACAGGGAGGAAGGGAGGATATGTCAAGAACATGAAAAGCTGAAATGGCAAGAGTGAGTGCGGCAAACGGTGTAACCCTTGTGGTTATGTAATATTTCAAGACAGGAGATCATGAGAAAAGATCTGAAAAAGTAGGAGTTGGTAGATAACGTCGGATTATGAAAAAGTGTGTCAGCGTGCAGAAAAAGCCTGCACGTAGTCCTATGTCATTTCAGATTGAACATTTTCAACCATTATTTGCCTGAACAAAAACAAATACTGCAATGTTGTTTCAGTGGTCTAGAGGTAATTTTCCCAGTGGGAAAATGAGCCTTACTGACAGGATGCAAACAGTGACAAAATGAAAAGATTCCTAGGATTCCTACTGGCTGACACACATGAGAATGAGAGAACTGGTTATTAGTGGAGAGAAAATATGACGATATTTCCCTAGAGGTTGTGATCAGATTTGAATTGTGTGTGCATGTGTGTTCTAAGTGGGTCAGTGGAGCAGAGCTGAGCTCAGCGATCTACAGCCTCATCCATAATTCATCAGAGTCACACAAATGATATAGACAGAGCAGGGAGTGGCAGGGATGCAGAGCATGCCCTCTCAGAGTCCGACTACCTGTTTTCTCCTCTCTCAGAATGAGCAATTTCCCTTTGAAAACAGCCACCACCCTGGGTGAAGAGAAGAACCAAACACATCATGTTTCATAAAGGTGCACAGTAGTGTCAAGGAGGTTTTTTTTTTTTTACCTAATACTTCCTTAGAAGAAGACAGTGTCTGAGGAACAGACATGTGGGTCAAGGTTGACCAGAACATCCTCAGTGACTGACTGACCAAGTATTTGGCAATCCTACAACGGCTGAGAAAATAGCATAGATACACGTGCATGCCCACACTAATGTCCTCTCTCACACATACACACAGAAACACACACCAGCCAAAAGAGGAAGGACCAGCTGCAAGCCAAAAATAAATACACAAAGGATGACCCACAGTGACTCACTGCTGACATGTTCACATAAATGCATATGACCTCTTGCACATACATGCACAACAAACTTAAAAATACTAATTCAGGCTAAAAGTACAGCCCCCAAAAAGTATTATAATCATTAGTTAAAGTCAAACTATTTTGATGCTATTTTCTGGAAAAGTCAATCAACTGGTATTGTCCTTTGATAAACATGACTTCATGGATGATGTCGTTCATCTGTAAGAGAGGAAATGTGGAAAATCTACTTCTCAAAGGTTGGAATATTAGTCTGCATGAAAGAAACACGTGACTTTTTCTGTTTTCAAGATATATTAATACATTTAAATGCCCTTGAAAACTTGAACTTGACCAGCACTGGTTCAGACATCTGTCTATTAATAGCAGCAGAGAAACAGGCAGAGAGCTGCAGCAGACTCCTTCCTCATTCAGACCAAGATTACAAACCTATAAAACTGGCTGAGAGGGATGCACACATACACCCACACACACACACACACCTACATTTATCTTTCAAACATTCCTCTGCCCCATCACACAATCACACCCGCCTTGATGTTTTCACACCCAAAATTGCTTGTTATGTATAAACTGTGACACTGTAATGTGTGTCTGGAGTGGCCAAACGTGTTCCCACTGTTGTGAATGCTAATAGCAACGAGCACTGGATAAGGGCGTTGGCCTATATGTATAATCACATCTGAATATTCAGCAGTCTAATTAAACAGGCTGTGACTACGCTTCAAAGGGAGCACAAACAGTTGGGTGGAGAGTTCACACACAAAGACACACACACACATGCACGCCTGCACACAAAAGACGGGCATCCGATTCAAGGCTACTCTCCGGATTTTACATGGTATAACAAAACATTTACATTGCATCTATTTACATTGTTTTGTTCATTCTCTTTGAAGTGGAAGACAGGAGTCCAATTGAGGTCTGTTACCTGTCAGGCAGAAACTTTTCTATGTCTTTGTATGTCATTCAGAGGACTTTAAATATGTGCGAGAAGAGGAAAAGGAAACTGCAGTGTGTCTTAAGCAATGAGATCTAAGCGATAGGCTGCCATTCCAACATATCTGCTGTGTAGCTCTGCCATTTCAAATACTTAACAAACGAGAAAGCTTAATTACATTAGGTTTAGAACAAACAGTATTTAAAATAAACTTAGCACATTTGGCAAACTGCATAGGAGTCTTATTTTAGCTGGGTAAACCCACTATGGCCCTCTTTGAACATCACCCTGTTACCATGGAGATGGGTAACCGGCTCCACCGTCTGAGCACTGGACACAGATGAGAGGGAGAGACATGAAGAGAGAGTGAGAGCTAAAGAAAGACAGTCTCTAAGACATGAAGTAAGGCAAACAGTGAGGAGGTAAAGGATGGGAAGAAAGACAGAGAGAAGGAAGACAGACAGTTGAAGAGGTGAAGCAGGGGAATAACAATAAAGTGTGGCAGATTAAGATGTTTTTTCAGCAAGGAAACCTGCTCCTTGATTACAGATCCTGGACAAAGTCGCATGTGCTCTCTCACAAATACACAAATATGTATAATAGTATAAACACAAATATATAGAGACAGGTGGCAAATTGATGGTAAAACTTAGAATATATAGAATATGAGAGTCAGTCAATAATTTGATGGGAATAAAAATGTTGTGAATCGTATGCTATTGCCTTCATGGTCACCGGATGTCAATCCAGTTATAAAAGATTACAGACAGATGTAAGGCATACATACATTGTAAAAAATAGAGCTGTCCTAGGTGAAAGTTCCTGATCCTTGCAGAAACGTTGTGCAATGTTTGGTTGTCAATTCAAAATGGTGGTTTATCAGACTGTAAGACATGCCCACTAATAGTTGATTTTGAGCCTTGGTGAGAAAAGATAGCCTGCATCAAAATTATGACACAAATTCATGATTCTCACGAGATGGCTGGTACAATCCACGTCCACAAAATACACTGGCTGATGCAACACTGTAGGCACATTCTTTTTAAATAGTGCAGGAGCCTTTAGCCAGGAAGAATATTGTTTGATCCCTCCAGTAGTTTGGAGACTTGTTGAATCTATCTACCACTGACACTGTTCTGGCGCCTCATGGTGGCCCAACACCTTACTTAATTTGACATCCATCTGAATCCAAACAAACGTATGAAGTGTACATACACCCACACCCACAAAACCCCCTGGTAACAACTAATGTTATTAAGGTGAGAGCAGAGAGCAGGCTAAGATAAAGAGACAGAAATCCCTTATGTTTAATTCCCAATCAATACTGGTGTTTGCATTTCTGATCAATGACTGTCTCCCTGCCACGCATACACCAACACATGTATACCACACTAAATAATACACATCGACTGCCACACAAACACACCACTACAGATTTATTGGACTGACTGTAGGAGAAAAGTATGCAAGAAGGCAGAAGAATAGTGAGAAAAGACAGGGAGGGAAAATGACTAAAGAGTAGATAAGAAGGCAAGGACAAGAGAGGGGGAAGATTACAGAGCAGAAAAGAGAGATTAACACATTTGAAAAGAACACGTTTTTGGTCACTCTCTGAAAAGTCAGTAGAAACCACAAGTCACAGATCGGCCAAACCCATTAGCGGCTTTATGCTACTTCCTCATCTGACTGTAACACTGTAATGAAGTCTCATAGTTAATGTCAACAACTGTGAACCACAGAGAGTCATGATAGTGCACTGACAGCAACACACACACACACACACACACACACACACACACACACACACACACACACACACACACACACACACACACACACACACACACACACACACACACACACTGCCTGAAAAACAATTTGCTATGGGCTGGTAGTTGGCAAACACAGCAGTGGGATGACATCACCTCCAGTATGGACTGAGAGCACATGCTTCATCATCCCCATGGCTGTCTCTCCCTCTCTCTGCTGAAAGTCAATCGAAACTCAGTTGTTTGATTACACACAGGTTTGACTGCGCGCTTCTGTGACTGGGTTTCCTATGACAAGAGGGCAACCTGCTGTGGCGGTGGTTTGATGAGGCTTGATAGTTATCGTATGCATCTGCAGCCATGGTTTTGTATAAGTGAATGTGACCTAGCAATACCCCATGTTTGTCTTTTGCAGCTTTTCAAATAACTCAATGTCATTAATGTAGTTCCAGGACACGCCATGGTGTCCTGCTGCAAAGGGCACAAATGCTTTCATCAACACACAGCCAGTAGCCCGGGGAGGTGAGAGACGATGAGAGTGCGGTGATGAGGATGTTAAACTAGCAGGGACGGAACAAGCCCCAGGGGACCAGGTGATGTTCAGTGCCTCCCACAATCACTTCTCCTTACTGCTCTCTTACAGGACAGTACTAGTGGAATTACAAAAGAGGGCCAAATTCTTCATAACTGAGCAGAAATTAGTTCTGTTTGGTCCAAATAGTGTATTATTAGTGGGGCTGCACAACATCATATTGTGATTATTTGACAGATATGCAGATTTCTTCAGATTTTTGCATCACAAACTGATTTTTTACTGAAAAAAAGATTTGTAGGGCAGGTCATCTACATGACAGCATCAGCACTAAAGTACGTCATTATGATGCTGTTTTGTCACTTTTATCATCTGCATATTGCACCCAGCCATATTACAATTTTGATTATATTTTGATTAATTGTGCAGCCCTTATTATTAGTTTAGTATTATTAATTGCAGCCATTAAAATGTCCAGGTTATAACATTTAGGAGATTATATCGGCAGAAATTGAACAAAATATAGTTTTTATTACTGTATAATCACCTGAATTTAGGAATCATTAGGTTTTCATCATCTTAGAATGAGCTGTTTTTATCTACAGACACCACAGGTCACCTCCCATGGGCTCTGTCATGTTTCTACAGTTGCCCAGAAGGGACAAACCCAACACTGGATATAGTTAAAGTTTTTTACAGCAAACGTCTCCTTCATGCTTGGAAGGGGAGGGTGAAGCAACGCAGTTGCATTCTACAATTTCATCGCTAGATGCCACTTATTCCTTCACAGTCGACCTTTTAGTGTGCCATTAAATAAATCTGATGGTACAAAACAAATCCCTTATACAAAATATAACACACCTCCTCCTCCTCAGACCCTCTTCCATATGATTCAGTATTTTTCCCATACACATTTCTTCATCTATGTCACTCAATGCTGTTATTTGAGTTTAAGAAGTTAAGTTAAATGAGGGCAGCCGAAAACAAGATAACTGTATTGCAATGTATAAGATACTGAGCTCAAAAAAAAAATCAAAAGTTTTTAAAAAGTATAATATCAAACCACATTGCTGAGAGTATTTTCAGTTTTAGTCCACACAAAGCTGCCTGATTCCAGCTCGACTGGATGTTTGTTTTGAGATGGTTAGGGATTTACTGCAGAACACAAAATGTTAGCTCTGACATGGAAACCAAAGTACGTTGAGCAGAAAGACAGGTGGACATGTGGATATGTGGCCTGAGGTAAAGTGATGGGGTCATCTACCCAAGGGAGACAAGGTTAGTGAACAGTTGCAGACAGGCCCTGAAGGACAATATGCTCCACAGACAAACACAGCATCAGTCCCTCTCACACACAAAAAGTCTTATGTTGTGAGAGTACTAGCCTCAAGGCTTGGCTTCTGTTTCATCTCAACTCAGTAGCTCAATATGCCACTTGAGTCTACTCCCTGGTTCTTTCCCATCTACTGTCTTAAACAACTCTTCCATCCTGACAGTAAACATTTTGCACCCTGCAGCCCTTTACTTCCTTTGTCTGTTTTTACTCCTGTTTAATCTCTCCATTGCTTCAAGAAGAGAGGAAAGACCAGACTGGATCAGTCTCCACATGTCTGGGATCAGGCCTTCCAGTCTGAAAGTGAGACTGTACTTTTGTCTGCCCATGGGTGGATTTGTGGAAGTAGATGTTGATGCTTCTAGGCATATGAATATCCGCCAGCGCCATTACACAGAGCTAAAGATGAATAGGGAGGGTTCATTCAGTCAATCAATTAATCAGCAGCAAATTGTAATTAATCCCAGAGGCTGAGCACCAGCTGTAGAACAGCAGGCTCTTAACAGACATAATACTGAGTTGTAACACAGCCCCTATACTCTTTTCAGCAGCAGCACCACCAGGGGATAGATATATCAAACTCATGGACAGTTGCAGAGCACTGTAAACTATATTGCAAATGAGCCATAAATGCTCCCCAATCAGCAATAATCAAACATAATATTTACCAACAATTACATCCCTTGGCGACGGCTCTGATCGTCCTTATAGGCTGCCACTGTTACTGCTGTAGCATGAGTTACTGTTTAACAAGAGTTGAGATAAAGTGCAAAGACGGACAACTTGGTTACTGTATGGATTGAAATACCTAAAAGTGAATGGAGACTCAGTGGAAAATCTCTGCATACAAAAACAAGATGATATCTAAGAACTGTCCAAACAATGCTTTCTCCCCAGCTGTCAGCTGCCTGATATACTAATGTATACACTCTTTCTGCAATTTACAACAGTTAGTTTAGTTAGTTTTCACCATTTTGGCTGCTGTCTTGAACAAAGCACTGATCAAGCAGCCAAAAACACAAACCCAAATAACTGGAAGACAGAGACAAAGATTGACAGTGGGGTGGAAAAATGTAAGACAACTGTGCCTTCAGCAATGAATGGAGCTGCATAATAGAGGTGGGAAGACACAAACATGGTTTTAATGTCTAAACAGGCTTGCATGTTTTAAGCTTACCTTGGAGTACTGTCTACGAAGACTGAAGCGCTGCACCATCCTGACTGACTGATGTACCCACAGCTGGAACCCCTGTTCTACTCCTCTCCACTGATATCTCTCAAATGTACACACCACCTCACATAGTACACTGTACATTCACTCACACACACACACACACACACACACACACACACACACACACACACACACACACACACTGAAGGTACACAGGCTACCCTCCTCTGCAAACATCCATGTGCACACACATTTCTAGTCCACCCCGCTTTCGTCTACTATGCAAACACAAGTGAGGAGAAAGAGAGAGAAAGAGGGAGAGGGAGATGAAAAAAGGGAGGGAGAGCAAGCAGAGATAAAGACAGCTCAGCTGTGTTCCCCTCTACTCATATTCAAAGTGATCCCCTGAGCTCTTTCTCTCGCAGACACACAGGATGCTCACACCACATGGCTGTCAATGCACAAATGTATTACAGTATACACACACACACACACACACACACACACACACACACACACACACACGACACAAGGAGTAGTTTTACAGTCAAACCCCTCCACATCCTCTTCTAAACAAAACGCCGACCACACATTCACACACAACACCCAGCCAGAGCTCAGCCCTCACTCTTCTAGGACGAGGCAAGGTTGCCTCCTGCTTCCTGTCAGTGAGCCGAAGGGTGGGGTGAGGAGGAGGAGGTGGTGGTAGAGGAAGAGGAGGAGGGGGGAGATGGGAGAGGAGGAGGGACCAGCTGACTGTCTATACTAACTCTCTCCAGGGACAGAGGAAGGGAAACAGGGAGGTAAAGAGAGAGAAAAGAGGAAGAAAAGACAAGTGGAAGGCAGGAGGGTGATTTTTAAAAGAAAAGAAAGAAATAAAGATTCACCATTCCTGATTCACACTCAAATTTAGACAAGCATACAACCCCCAATCTCCACTAACAGCAGGATATCACACACCTCCAAGGTCGACCACGCTGTTACTATGGCAACCCAAGCAGGGCGTAGTTCTAGGCAAGCTTACAGCAAGTTTCGGGGGTTACCACGGCGACTGTTTGGATGACCTGAATGACATTGCTCTGTTGACGAGTGGAGACGGGGCTGTGATGGTAGCTAGAGATGGGCTAGACAGGTTATCATCTCTTTCAAGGGCGAGCGACAGACCACTGAAAGGTTCATGGTTGTCTATCACAGCAGCAGGACTAATGGAGCACAGATGTCTGGCTTTCAGCCCTGCTCCGTCATCCCAGGTGAGGTCATTTACACAGGACTGAAGGATAGAAGGAGTTTGAAGATGAAGAAAGGAGGAAGGGGTACATTAAACTAGCTCACAGATTAAAGCTGTCAGTAAATGTGGATATCAACACCCACTGGTCTAGACTGACTGCCCACCGCTGGATTAATAACCAGACATCACTATATCTGTGACACACTGATACTCAGTCCTACACAGTTTATTTCATTAACCAATCAGTCTACAACAAACATCCTCATAATGCAAACACAACCTCCACATGAACCAAGCCTAGTGCCGCTCACAGCAGGTTAGCTGATCTGACAGTGACCTCTGGTGGCAGACAAAACCAACTGAAGTCTGGGATACCTAAGGTGGTTTAAAATGAGAACTTGCGGTAAAAGATTTGATTGTAAAGTGATGTGAGGTTTTACAATCAATGCTACTTATTTTCTATTACAGGAGTTGCAGAAAACTATTCTTAATGTTCTCTTTGGATTAAACACACTGCAGTCTTACAAGAAAGGCCGAACTTTTCACAAACCATGTGGCAATCAAATGTATTTCAAATAGACTATATATGCACTATATAAATAGATGATTATCAAAGTAGAATAAAAAAGAAAGCATATCCATGTATATTGCAGCATTTACTGTAAGCCAAGAAAAGAATGTTCAAAGAGACATATGCTTCTGATGATTAAACCATAGTCCAGTGGCTATATGTACATTACGACAGTTTTTCCTTCCTCCACTTAATTCTGGCCAATAAAAGATTCCTTTCTCATGTGCTCCAATGGAAGTGATGGGGGGCAAAATCCACTTTGTTCCATGCAAAAACACATTTCAAAGTTTAGCTAAAGTTATTATGAGCTGCTTCAGCAGCCTGAGTTGGTCAATCAAGTGAATATCTTCTAAAGTTAGTCATTTTAGTACAAAACTCCCTCTTTTTTTGTCCCCCATCTCTTACACTTAAGCATGTTAGGAAGGGATCTTGCAATGATGGTATGAACAAGGAGGAATGATTACAGCCAGTAAAATTTGTTTCAATGTTCATATGGCCCTGACTTATAAAGCAGAAAGACTTGAAAAACTGTGAACCTATCCTTTAACACTGGCTACACTGTTATGTATGGGGTTATGTATGTAAGTGTGTATCTATGTATTTATATGTGTGCATGTATGTGTTTCATTTGTTAGCAAGCTGCACCGTGGATATCTGGCCTCATCTTAGATTAATAATGATGTACTGGTTGTCAAAAATATCTTTCCACTTGATCAATAGTAAGCAGACAGCAGTAAAGACCCTCTCTCTGAATTCACAGCTAATACAGCAGGAAGTGTTGCATCAGCAGCAAGGTGAACTTCAGCCTGACACCAATAAAAGGGTAAAAGAGACACATCGATCAGCTTGTGAAGTGATAATATGATTCATGGCTGCTGTCACTTACCCTGTCCGTCTCCTCCGTGGACTGGTACCCTGATGACAGCACCACATCGCAGCCAACATATCCAGGGGTGGGGCTACTAGGGGTGGTGTCAGTGGTGGAAGAGGAGCGTGGACGGCTGGTATGGTGCTGTGGATCGTGGGTATTGCGGCGGTGCGGGGCCTGGGGGCTACCTCTCAGGAGAGGATCGCGGTCTCCACTCCCAGATCCCGACCCAGATCCCTTACTGCGCCGGCTCTGGAGGCTGGTCCCACGCCTCATCGTGCCCGCAGTGGCTGAGCCCTGCCCAGCTGCAGAGGGAACCACAGGAGCAGAGAGGTGGTCAGATTCAGGACAGCAGGGCCCCGAGGCGTCCTCAGGGGCAAAGGGGGCAATGTCACCTGCGGACACTACAGAGGAAGACGAGGAGGAAGACGAGGAGGGGATGGTGGAGCGAGAGAGGGAGAGGCGTTTACGCTGCTGCTGGAACAGCTGTTTCAGTCCCTGGCCAAGAACCCCCATGCTCTCCCTGGCGTTTTGGCTCATCTTACTGAACGAGGGGTTCTCTGACTGCGATGAGGCCCTCTTCAACCCTGGGCCTTGTGACCCTGCTGCCTCTCTTCTAGCTCCAGGACCTGAACTGGGGCCCACCCCCTCTGGCTCCCTTTGACTGTTATCCCCCGGCTGCATATGGCCCTGCTGACCTCTCATGAATAGCAGGGAGAAACTGTCCTATTAAACAGTCTGCCAACACTTTCCTCTCTACATGCAGAGGGTCAGACCAGGACAATGACTGAAGGAGAGAAGACTAGGAAACAGTAGAGTATAGTAGAGGCCAGAGAAGTGGAGATAGGACTGTCTGATGGAGGGTTTGATCGGCACAGTGGCGGTCAGGGGGATGAATCCAAAGAGAGAGCATGCATCTTTGATTCAGGAACAAGTAGCCATGCTGGTCTAGCACAGAGAGAGAGATGGATTATGAGAGGCTGGAATGTTGCCAAGATCCAGTGACATGCACTAATCACCATAACTCATTTTCACTCGTGACCATTTGCATCTTTGAAATTTCATGCAAATGGCAGAAGATGTGAATTTGCAGTAATTAGTCTGCAAACTGGACAGCACTGATCTACAATCAAGTACCAATAAGCAACTATGCAATTGTAATTTAGGAATATTATTATTAGGTAAGAATATAGGATAAATACTGTATCCTCAGCTGAAGATATCCGACAGGCTGCCTCAGTTACAGCTGTGACAAGCCTCTGAATCATTATACACTGAAACAGGCCAATGTTTTATGAGCAAATGTATGGTATAAACAAACTGGATCCAGGTTAGCTAGCATGACACAAAGATCACAAAATTAAGCATAAATTAATTCAAAGTAAGCCGGAACATGCACGCTAAAACTACAACAGCCTGGAGGGGAACGGAGTCAGAAAGGCACAAGAGGCTGGTGGAATGAACAAAAGGATGGAGAGAAGAGTAGAGGAGTGAGAGAGGGAGAAAGATAATGACTCAAATCAGAATAAGAAAAACCCACCTACCATCAGGCCAACTGTCAGCGTCGTGTGACTCACTCTTGTGGATTACCTGAGAGGGAGGTGGATAGATGGAGAGAGACCAGAAAGAAAGAAAAACAGAATCTTTTTTAAGATACGAAACTTCAATCTTCAATGCACTCCCTGACCTGCAGATGTTAAGAATGATATCAGCCAGCATCATTCTGTTTGCAATCAATAATCATTTTCACTGTGAGCTGTGAACATGTTGGGCATATTGAAAAGAATATGTGTTATATTGTGTGACACAACCTCGTGTATATGTTTGTGTGTTCCATAAGGAGCTCATTTAGTATCCCCAAAGGCATGCCTTCCTTATCCTGTGGCAGTATCAAGAGACAAGGGTTTCCGCACTAGAAACAACATACAATGCAGGGTCACAAACATAGAACGCAGATGCATGACCGTCTCCTGCAGCCTTGCAAACTGCCTGGCTGAATTTAAGTCAGAGACAAAACCCAACCTGATAACATACACTGCTGTCTTCCTCAAGAAGGAACCTTATTGGTGGAACAGTGATCACCTCAGAGATAGACCCACAGACAGACAGGCAGCCAGCCCGAGCCTCCCTACAGCATCAATAGCTGCTCCCATTGAGGGCAGCAAAACAAGCAAGGCAGGAACATTCAGAGCCCTGGGGAGAGACGGTTACATACTCAAACTATATTCCTTCAGCTGCACTGTCAGGTCATGATGAATAACACAAAGTTGGACTGACAGGCACATACACTCACACACACACACATCTTAAAACTGCAAGAATGTAATCTATGCAAATGAAGCTGTGACAGGCTGGATTCACATCACTCTGAATACAATCAGCTGTTCAGTTTTACACTAGATCCAGAGACAGGAGGAGAATGAGCATGAAGCTACTTGCAGGTAGCGTATCGCTTTTCACAATGGCCACACTGTTACTGCCAAGAAAAGCCGCATTCATGCACATAAACACATTCGCACAGCAGCTTTCACTTTCTCCACAAGCTGATTGTAAATCTGGTCTTGTCTAATCTTTTCTGTTCAGCAGGCAGATTCAGACTAGCAGATACTGATGTGCTTAATACAAAGGATGAGTGTCAATATGGTGATGCCAATCAGTTAAATGTGGCTGTTGCCTACCACAGATAGCGAAAGAGAGCAGGTGTTGAGCAGGTTCGCTTAAGTCACCTGCTAGCTGGCTGCTGTGTAGAGCTCATAAAATATTGTGTTGTCAACCGTTAGGCAGTGCCTTTCATACTTATAATAACACAGCTTCAATTTGAAGTTTGTACTGATTACAGTTGGGGAATGGTTCCATATATTTACATTTTTTTTCAGTAGAAACACAGTACAATGAAATACATTCTCTACTTTTAGTTGTCGGGTTTTTTTTCTTTGTTGAACTTTCTATGAACTTCCTGTACGACCAGAGAATGTGAACAGTTATGCACACAAGTGTAACATAATCAAGACTACATGCATGCTTGATTATGCATGCATGCATGCACCATTATACTGAGGCAGCAAGTGGCATTTTCTGGCAGTCACAGTGACGTGTAATTGATTATGATAAAGCACTGTGTTTCTGTTGTGTCAGAGCTGGTGAGTGGAAGGGTAAACCTAAGTTAATCCTGTCCTGAAGCTGAAGCTGAACCTGAAGGCCTGTTCCAACCCCGGTGCCCATCCCTCCCTCTGTGTCTGTAAATCCCCTCCTTCATCCCCAGGATGATCCCAACACTGGATTGGATGTTTTCTTGATTGCCTACGGTTTTATATTCAAACTAAATCCTCTTTCAGGAGCCTTTAGAGGACAAAGCTTTATTGTCAGACTTGGTGTGTATGCTTGCGTATGTGTGAGACATCCTGCATCTTTGTTGAATTTAAGCAAAGCTCCTCGTTCCACCTTGATGAGGTGATGACCCAAAAGAACAAACACCAGATGGATCTTTGGATTGACAACTGTCCTGTTCTGACCCAAACACATTACACGACTGACAGTGCCCCAACATACTACTGCAAAAGTCTGCACAGCTGAACAACGGCAAGTTAGTAATCTGTATCTGAAAGAAAATGTTGTTTTATTTCCGAAAAATCTGTAAAAAATTGCTTATAACTACTTGATGAGCAAGACATGTTGCATTCACTTTCCTTTTAGTCTTTGCTTCAGACAATTTTAACAAAAATGCTATACTGTACTTTGGTGATTCCTCCATCAGGAAAATTCTCTCTTCACTTGCTCCGCGGGTCAACCTCAAAAACATGCGAGCGGGAGGATGTATTTCTGTGTCTTTAAGCCCTGTTCACTACAGAAACAGATGATTATCAGTGATTAACAGGTGTCAGTGACAGTCGGGGTTAGCAGCCTCAGTGAGTCAGCATGTTTCTCAGAAATTCAACAATATTGTCAAAGGTGAATTACAAACAGCCACATGGACAATGGCCTCTCTGGAACTGTGTCACCCTCCCTCATACCCTTGTATAAATACACACACACACACACACACACACACACACACACACACACACACGTCCTTGTCCTTAGCGCTGTAGCTCATTCCATTCAGCTGAGCTGCCAGTCGTCCGGTCCTGCTGTCATTGTCTTTGGCCAGCTAAACTAGAGAGATGGTGAAAGCTCAGCAGAGCCTGGAAGGCTGGGAAAAAACAGCTCACAGTGGCAATTTGTCATTTTACAGACAAGCATGTGTGAATTAATATGGCGAAATTAAGAGATATTGTGATAAATACAACAATCATCTTGTTTCTTTAATTTCCTGATGGCTTTGCCTCATTTAGGCTCTGTCAAGTTCTAACAAGTGTTTAACAATGAATCACAATATAGCAGCTGTCTGTAAACGTCCACTTTATGTCTCTTGATCGAAAAAAGCTGCAGCTTCATTCAGGCAGAAAGATTATATTGACGAAGATGTGGCACTGAGGTGTTCTAATAACATCCATTATCATTATTGAACAAAGAATACAAAGGTGATCATTTAAAAAGGAGATTAAGGCCCAGAGTTACAATGGTGAGGGTGACAACTCAAATAGCTATGTAATAAAGCAGATACTCTGCAATAACGTGAGATAAATTAGTTATGTGGGCGGCTGTGGCTCAGGAGGTAGAGCGGGTCCTCGGCTTCAGGACACCGAACTGCAAATTGCTCCCGATGCTGTGTCATCGGTGTGTGAGTTCATGTGAATGGTTAGTTCCTTTCTGATGAGCAGTTGTACCCGCCATCAGTGCATTAATGTCTGTGAATGAGTGGATGTGACGTAGTGTAAATCGCTTTGAGTGGTCGGAAGACTAGAAAGGCGCAATATAAGTTTAAATTGTTCTATTTAATTCCACATTTGACGTAGAAAAAAGTTGCAAACTGGGCATGACCAACACAAGTGGAGGTCAATCTGGCTCATGCTCTTTAACACTGAAGCAGCCATGTTGTTGTTCATCGTTGAACATACAGTTGCTTAACTCAAAATATGGCCATTGATTAAACAAGCCCATGCAGTGTTTCCAGAAGAGTCTGAGAGCTGGCGTGGAATAGACCACTCTTTGTTCCCTCTGAGCCACACATAGGCCCATCGCTGCTCTTTGTGCTGCGCCTCTTTCACTGACAGACACACATCAATAAGAGGGGAATTAGGCCAGAGAGTTCTGGCAGTGATGCTTGTGTGCGAGTGTATGCGCAAATTTGTGTTTGAGTTTTTATCTGACAAAGACAGAAAAGGGAAGAAAAAGACTTATTATATATAATTATACTGTGTAGAAATGTGCACGTGTACGTATGTCTGTGCGCCTCGGTGCGTTGTCTGATGACCAATGGAAACTGGACCATATCTCATTCAGCAGCTGCATAATGACAGCATAGGCAGGAAACAGGAACAATCGTTATTGTATGTGTGTGTGTGTGTGTGTGTGTGTGTGTGTGTGTGTGTGTGTGTGTGTGTGTGTGTGTGTGTGTGTGTGTGTGTTGGGCGTGTGGCAGGGAGGCAGCAAATGTGTATCAGATCTGACCGTGCAGGAGATGACTTCAGCATACTGCAAAGAGGGTGATAAGAGACACAACTCTTTGTATCAGATAGGGAGAGTAAGTGAGAGAAGAGAGACAGAGGGTTACAGAAGGAGTGAAAGAGGCCAGACTGGATCAAAGGCGTCCGTCTAAGGCGTGTTTCGCCTGGCCGTGTCGGGTTCAGCTCAGGCGCTCAGCACAGTGTGTCTGAATGAGGAGGTGAATGGCAGGTAGTTCCCTGACAGAGGGAGGCACAACGCCCTATTGTGCAAGATGAAACCCACAGGGAGGCCCTGCTGCCAAAGTTGCGCTCAGCTTTCCAGGAACAAGACAAATCAGAAGACACACAATCATTCACTCACACATGCAAACATAAAAAAAACCACGTTTACTTAATGTCACCACAGACTTGTATTCAAAGGTTGAAGAATGAAAAATGTTGTCTGCTTGTAGAGCTGCCATTAAGACTATTACTGGAGATCTGGTATCTGTGTTAAATTGACCTGTACCCATTAAAAAAAATTGACTTAAGTTTAAATAAGGCAAAACCTTCATGTGTGGTTGTGGAAGTCTACCTTACCTAATATCTCTGATTGTATTTTATCTCTTTGGCAACAGGAGACCATCTCTAACTACATCCCTTGTTACCACCCCCCACTCATATTGCTGTGAAAACCAATAAAATTGTTGATCACAAAAAATAAATAGAAAATATACAAATGCACACATGTACCCAAGACACACACTTACACAAAGGGAACAACAGGTGGTACGTTGGGTGTGAAGCAAGTCTGAGTCATCTACGACTACTTAACAAAGTCTGTGTGGTGGGAGGCTGCAAAGACAAAAGTAACAAAGAGACTTGTTAGAGGCTTATTTAAATTTCATCTCCACAGAGGATCTACTATGTTGATGTTTTAGGGTTGTACAGGGCTGTAAATATCACATGTATCTCTGAGGTATCAGCTATACAGAGGGGTTGGATATCAATCTGACAGCAGGGTAGTGAAGTGAAACATAACTGAAAACTGGCTGATAGTCATCAGATTGCATGTTAAATATTACGCTGGATGCAGCTGTACGTTTACAGGGAAAGCCTTAGTTAAAGTACACCACTGCATCTGTGCTCAACACCATAGAAAGCATCCTAATGAATAATTCACCATGTGCATAGAACTGACACTGCTCCATGTTGACTAGAACACCACTCAGCGGAGGCCTAATGTGTCTGACCTGATGGAGAGAGGTGATTCTCAGAATCTCATTCTCTTGCTGATCACGAGTAAGACAGATGTTCTCAAGAGGGGCTTTCCAGTGGACAAGAGGAAAAATTAGCAGAGTATGTCATAAATTTCAAGCCCTGCAAAGTGGTCTTCACTTACTAACCCGATAGGTGTTTAACAGTGGCCAGGCCTTCAACTTGGCCAACATAGCTCATATTCCACCAGCGCTGCCAGAGCATCATCAACTGTCAACAGGCTGGAAACCACCTACACACCAGCTGAAATCTCATACCAGAGATTGTGTTAAAGGCGCACAGACATAAGGAATGGGAAAGGGGATGCACGTCAGGGTCAAAACACAACTGAAGAGAGAAACCGGTCAGGTTATAAGGTCATAGGGCATCTGACTCTTTGTGGTGCCAGCAGGTGAGAACAACTTTACGCATTCACATATAAATCATCAGCATCGTCACTTATTTAAATAACTCCTCAGTCAGATCTCTGGGCTCAGGTAACCAGACACCTCTACAGCCCAGTAGGGGGGCTAGAGGGTATCAGCACAGCTTTTACTACTTTAATATTGGGTTCAACACATAGGCTGTGGGTCAGTAATATCAAGTCTACACTCTACACAGGATTTACGTTGAAAGAAAATATTCCTGACATCCAAACTTTAATATCCAATCTTCTAAAGTCTGCTATTTAAAGACAAGAAGATGTAAACGGACTGAACGAAGGATTATTAAAATGTATGCAGTTTTGTGAAGAAGGCAAAGTCTATATAACATAATATTGATCCAAATAAAAATCCACAGTCATCCTTTCATGCGAAAATGGATCAAAAGTTTATCAGAAGCTAATATAGCCAGGGCTGTCAAAGTTAGACGAATTAAATGGGTATCTTCCAAAGTTACAACCTTTTTAGCACAAAATTGGCTCGTTTTGTTACTGGTGTTAGAATTATATACAAAACAAAAACAAAAACAACTAACTTTGGAAGAGACTCGCTTTATTTGTCTAACTCAAAGCTTCATAGGTGTCAGATGAACTTTGGGATATATTTTTGACACAGAGGTCTGTGGATGCCCTTTTCAATGTTCATATGGGCACCTCACTGTTGTTTTAAGACAGCCTTTAAAATTTGTGAACCTGACCTTCAATACTAAAGCACGGACCTCAGCCCTGCTTTAAAGTGCAAACGTGTGACCCCTGCTTCTTTTCTGCCTCTGTCTTCAAACAGGAAGGGATCAGAGGGAAGCAGGCAGCTCGTTGCCACTAGAAACCACAGCTTTTATACAGGAATTTCACCTTCATTCTGGAAGTGTGGGAGTCAGTGAGAGAATAAACCCAGTCTGTCCACAGTTTCAGGATAAGCATGATAGTACAGCCAAGCTTTACACTTGTGCATGTTTCTTGATGGCAATGGGTATAAACCTCTGATTGTAGCAGAGATAAGGAATGATTTCAGTCTGTGGCATCTAAATTAAGCTGCACCATGACACCTCTGCTACCCCATGGGTTTTCAAACAGCAAAGCCCTGCAGGAAGGGGAAGAAGGTGAGAGAGAGAGAGAGAGAGAGAGAGAGAGAGAGAGAGAGAGAGAGAGAGAGAGAGAGAGAGAGAGCAAGAGACAGAGAGAGGGAGAGAAAGAGAGGAAAGGAAAGAGAGTTTCCTCTCAGAGATACAACACTTCCTCTTTAGCCATGGCCTGGCCTTTGGTTATGAGAACAGAGCCAAATCACTGCCTGAATAATGCTGAGATTTAGACTCCAAAGGGCAAAAAACAGATTATCTGAATCCTTTTGAATCCCTTACTGAACATTTTTACATCATTTATTTGTGAAAAAAAAGGACAACACATTTACAAAACTACAATCTAAAACTTTACATACATTAAAAAAAACTACATGATGAGGTATTAAGTGTCATGGTGTGACTGTTTCATCTCAGTGGTATGTATATAAGGGCTGCATGATATGGTAAAAACATTGTATTGTCTGACATATATTGCAATATGATTCATGATTAGTGCAGGAATTACCATTTTTGCATCACAAACATGTTCTTAAATCTGAAGAACAAGATTTGTAGACCAGGGCATCTCTGCAGCTACTACTTCATCATAATGCTGTTCTGTTACATATTTTACCTTTAAGAAAATGTGCAGCCTTAGTTTATATGCAGTACAAATGACACTGACCAAGATAACATGAATGTGAGTGTTTCAAGCAATGATGATAAATATGTTAAGAAACTCTACAGATTTAAGACTATCACATGATTTGAGCTGATAAGAGCACTTTCACCCACATGGCCAATTCCCTTGTAATATCAGGATGTACGTGTATACAACCACGTGCCTCATGTGATACACACTTCTGTCTTCTTCTGCTCTCACCAACTAGAAGGACTCCAGTGTAACACCAAAGACATGACCCCTCACCAGCTTCCCAAGAACTAAACCCAGGTATTTGCAGTATATCTCTGTCTCTACAGTACACAACATATCACGTTTTCAACAGGAGGGAGCAGCCATGCGTTAGGCAGTAAATAAGAGAAACTATGGGGAGAAATCGGAGGACACAGAGGATTTGTAACTTATTTCAACAAACACTATAATATCATTCACACTTTGTTTATGCATGAGTTTCACACTGGTCATAAAAACAAATGAAACAGCAGTGGTTTTGGTACATATTTGCTACAGATGTGCATATAGTACATTCCTTATTATATTTATGTAAACAATCAACAGATCGCCGCCAGTCTACAGCAGACTTGATGTCTACACTACACTGTACAGTATTAATCATCTTTACAAAACCATTTTTTGTCGTCCTTTCCCATCAAAACATGTAAAGTCTTTACAACATAACAAATAAATCAAACCAGAATATGTATAACTTGAACTATAGTCTACTTCATATCATCTTCATGTCTCTAATAATGTGACTGCAGCTTTGTTGTGAGACCTGCAGACTTCCTGTACACATGGCCAATTAATCACCCCCCCTGACAGCAAGGCAAGCATACAGCAAGCTGTGTTAATCTTGTGATGTGATCCAGGATGAGCACATCTTCATCGCATCTGAAGCTGATGTGATGAAGTGTTAGAGGACGAGGCAACTCCATCTTTAGAAACCACTGCATTCTATTTTGTAAGCATTGTGCATGCAAACACACATACATATACACAAACACATTAAACTCATACAAAGACTCTCAATTCTAGGCTCAGCTCCTAAAAGGGAATGCACAATGTGAGTGCAGTGGGAATAGGAGGAGGAGGAGGAGGAGGAGGAGGGTAGCGTCATCGTGGTGGTCTGACTGTCGGAGTGAGACATGAATGGCTGCGTTAGCAGTGCCCTGAAGGGGCAGCCAAGCTCTAAGCCACTTAGCAGAGTATGCTGAACAGATAGTGGGATACATCATGTCATATCGGACCCTTCGAACCCTCTACGTGTGTATCTACAGTGCATACAGAGCAGTGTCAAAACCACCAGGTTAGAAAAACGGTCAGAGATGGAGCAAGAGAGGGGAGAGAATGGATGAGTAGAGTAAGTGCATGAAAACAAACCTCCAGTCCATAATCATGACGCTGGAGCGGGTTTCCTTCATTGCAGAGGAGATGACAACCTGCTACATCAGGCCCACAGATCTTCAACAAAGAAGAGAGAAAGTGAGATGAAAATTGTAATCGTCTAAATGCTTCCTTGGCACATTGTACTCTCTGCGTCTGCCTGTGTGCTTTGTGCCTGTGTGTGTGTGTGTGTGTGTGTGTGTGTGTGTGTGTGTGTGTGTGAGAGAGAGTGCGTATGTCTCTGTCTGTATCCCAGACACTGATAATAGGTTGCAGAAAAAAATGCTCCTCTGTGGAAGAATACTAGGGATCCGATTTAATGAGGCTGCGGATGTCCATCCTTACCAGGCCATGAAATGTCTTCAGCCCATCAAATTGCATTAGCCAGTTGAGACTAAAATAAACCCTTCTGGGGGTTTATTAAAACTTGTGTAGATTGCAAGCTACTAGCAGGGCCCTGTGTAATATCATAAGCCACTGAGACACATCAATATGACAGCATCGTAGTAAAATAAATACCTAACGTTACTCACAACTTTACAACTTAAGCAAGAGGATCATGTGAGTACAAATACCAAATGCGTCGAATTATTTGCGGTTTATTTCCTTCTATATAGGCGGTGAGGCAAGACCTGTTGTCCACGACTTATGTCCCACAACATTTTTTATTTTGTTATTGAAGTAGTACAGCAAAACGTCCGCATATGAATGTTCAGCTGACACCATAGGAGATGAAATATATAGCGATAGTTACGAAAGATACGTCCAAAGAAATTCCCCGTTGAGTAACATATACCTTACTTTACGCTACTTTAAAGTAACAACAGGCGAAGTCTGCGTGTATGCTGTGACATTTGGTGAAGCAATGCGTATAAAGCTAAAAAAAAGTCGCTGACATGTTAACGTTAGTTCAGTGGCGCGTCAGTGTTGTCAGCGAGCAGCAGTGTGTTATCGGACTCAGGGTTGACAGTCCCGTTAGTGTGTCATTGTACAGAGCTGTTAACACGATGGAAATATATCTACATCCACACTCTTTAACAGCTTTCCGCTCGCGGCACAGAGCCACACGTTACACACGCGCACACACCGACGGTAAAACAACCACACTCACACAAAAAAAAACCAAACCAAAAACCAAAATCAAAGTACAAATATAATTTCACACTTACAAGGGTGATAGCAAACTGTTGGAGCTGACACAGTCGTTCAACGAGCGGCACCCCTCCTCCGAGTGCCGTCCGCCCCGCGGTCCTCCACCCCGCCCCGTCATGACGTCATGACGCACGACGTATGGTTAAAAGGGAAGGAGCCAAAGATTGTGTTGTGATAAGAAGCCTCACTCGCAGACAGGCATGGTAAAAAGAAAGTAACTACTCAACACAAGGAAAAGAACGAAGAAAGAAAGAAAAAAGCTAGAAAAAGAAAAAGATTGAGGTCAGGAAATCTATTAGGATGACATTAAAGGATAACTTTACCGTTTTTCTACCTATATCTCTCCAATAACAGCTGAAACAATTTGTTTGGTTAATAGACAGAAAGTTTAATCAGCAACTATTTTGCCATCCATTAATCGTTCAAGGTATTTATGAAGCAATTAAACTGATCTTTTGGAGATTTTTTTAAAGCATTATTATATAGAAACCAAACCATTAATCAATTCAGAAAAGTCAGAAAATATACTGTTCCATCCTTACAGAAAACTTAGATTAAGACATATAGTACAATCAGCCAACTAACAGAGAGAGCTTGAGAGACAGCCATTATGACTTGAAAAAAACACAACAAAAACGCAAATAAAAACCAAAATATTTAAAGGGGGGTGAACATTAGCAACATTAAAAAAAATTGCAATTAGCAACGTAATGTACTGTTCAGCCACAAAATAATATATA
Source organism: Dicentrarchus labrax (assembly GCF_905237075.1). Taxonomy (NCBI): domain Eukaryota; kingdom Metazoa; phylum Chordata; class Actinopteri; family Moronidae; genus Dicentrarchus; species Dicentrarchus labrax. The sequence continues at coordinate 10,984,822 of NW_026136715.1, forward strand.
ATGCTTTGTTATAAATTGTATTGACTTTAATCTGCATACAGTGTGAAAAATACAATAAACAAAACCTGAAAAAAAAAGTGATCTTTTCTTTGATCAAACATACTGACATTGCTTATCTACTTCAGCTTTTGATTTTTAATACCTATACCTGTAACCCAGTGACACTACAGCTACCCATGAAAGTGTCTCATGTGTGGCACCAACAATGATCAAAAACGATTTTCTTAGTTGAAATAAACACACCTTTGTGGTTTTTGGCTAAATTCAAGCACTTAAGATTTAATTAAAAAGGTAAGTGAAAGCTTTCAGAAGAGAAACACATAAGAAAACTGATGATAACCAAATTGACTGCTGAACACAAACATTTCTGTCAATATGTGATTGATTTTCCACAAAGAACAACAAAATATCCTGTTATATTCTTTCTTTAATTTTCATATAGGGCACTCAGTTTTAAGCTCTATTACCAAAGCCTATTAAACAACTTCATGGATTCAAATCTCCTATAAAGTAACTATAATTCACATGTATTGTGGCTGATTATATATGACAGAGTATTGTGTATATATATATATATATATATATATATATATATATATATATATATATATATATAGCGAACTAGTAACAGCAAAGTGGCTTAATGAAAGCTGACTGGGAAAGTGTGAATGGGGAGAGATTAATAAGTCATGCTCTTCCCTCCTGCAATAACGGATTCCCTTGACCATGACTCTTCACTCCTAACTGATCCAGTGGTGGTCCTCAATGGTCAGTAGTAAGTATGACAGGGGATCTCAATTGACTTTACAGGGCTTTGCTGAAAAGATGTGGTGAGGCAGAAAGACAGAGAGGATATTGTAAAAAATGACACAAAGGATGTGCCCTTTGATTATTACCTGTAAAGACCACTCTAATCCTTCTAAACAGGGTTATTTATACAGAATGAATGAAAGTGTCCTTTTACACTGTATGCAAACAGACTGAACCTTGAGACATGACAATAATATCTCATATTCCAGAGCACTAATGATTCCACATCAAACCTATTTTAAAACGACTTCAGTCCTTTCCATTTGCTCGGAGGTTAGCATGGTGTGTTGAAAGAAGTGTTTCATTTCTAGATAATAAGTGCAAGGTTTCCTTCTCATAGCCTTGGTAGCTATGGCAACATAAAATGTATCTCCTATATCAATGCTGGGAATCATTCTTTTAATCTTTGCTTCTGTTATTTCAGGCTTTATGGGTGTTTTGAACATAAACCAACAAAAAGCTGACTTTGTGTTTAGTGAGGTAAAGCAGTACACACAATGAATGAAAGCCAACAGCTTGCCACACATGTATTTTCTGGTGCAGTGGCTTCCCTGCCACATTTGTCAGCTGTATAGTCACAAGGAAAGCTATAATTGAGGACAAATATACAATGTGAAGAACATTTGGAGCTGATGTTAAATCAAGTGTTTTAACATCTATCTCTATCTATCTCTCATTATACATATAGTATGTAATTTGTCATGATTGATGTTAACTTGTTTATATTTGCAGACATTAGAGAAAGTATGCCCTTCTATTCCATATCCCATTCATACTAAATTAGTGGGAATCAACAGATCTTCCATGACGTTTTTAATTTCTGCAGGACACATCTATTAATTGAGTACAATGTAATGTGATGGCATTTGTAACTGTACTTGTGCTCTTTTTTTCCTCCACTAGATGGCCACATTGACAAAGACGTGCAGGTGAGAGCAGCTGTGCATCTTGATAGTGGTCTGTCTCAGAACATTTCTATCCACTCTTTTACACAGAATTTAAACTTCAATGTGATTCTGTACTTGAACTGTATAGTCTTGACTTGTGAATGGCCACAGGTGATGATATAACATGTCTGTCCCGTTCATAAATTCTGTGTGGCAGCTGAACTGGAGACTCATTGGGCTTGTGGGTTTTTTTAGAAAAGGCACATGTAAGGGGAACAAGAAGATGCATGAAGGTCTGAAAGGGAAGAATATTGTCTGTAGCATGTAAGTGTGTGTGGATGGGTGTAGATTGCACTTCCTCACCTTACTGTCTTTTCTATTTGGGTGTTTTATATTCTATATAATTTATATTATATTAAAATTAAAATGCTCCGCTTAATGTTTGAGTTGTTGTCCGTCAACACCAATGGCAAAAACAAATGTATAATTGATGATGATGTTTGCCTGTTCCTTCATCAAAAATACATTTTGGTTGAAGTCAAGTCAAATCAAATTCTAATCACAATTTGGCTCAGGGAGCATTGCAATCTGTACAATATTCAGCACCCTGTGTCCTTCGACTCTTGATTCTGTTAAGGGCAAGGTCCCCCCCCCCAAAAAAAAACACTTTTAATGGTGGAAAATTTTGAGAGGAGGAAGAGCCACAGATGAGGGATCATTCTCCCAGGGCAGACATGCATTAAATGTCAAGTGTACAGAACAAATCAACAAAATCACATTATATACAAATTTTGATATATGATGATTATAAAATATATGTGTAGAATGTTGATCCAGAACTGAGACTCTGAAGATAATCATTTTACTTGAGTTTTAAACTATGTTTTGTTTTGGTTTTATGTGTTGTTACACTGTTGTAATAATCCAAATTCCCACAAATCATTCTGCACACTATATATAGACAGTTTAACCTACTTCCCAGTATCTTACGTTCATGCCTGATGCTGAACAACTGGCACTGGCAGTGTTATTGGTATGCTTAAAATCACTAAGCATTACAAGAGCATATTAGTGGCTCAAAATCAATGAAAGAAAAAAATAGAGCTTTGATTTTTTTTTAACTTTCATTCATTTTGTTGTCAAGCTGAATCACACATTAAATTTGAAGAAAAACAAATACAACTCGTAGCAATTATTCTGCACAAAACAATATTGACCACCAATTGAGTCTGCTCTGTGTTTCACAGAATCTATACAATGTTTCCTGATTGATTCATAATGATAAAAAACTGCTTGAAAATTTAGGAAAGGAGAGAGTGTGAGTCACTGAATGTCAGTAGGCTACTTGTGTTTAGTGTTAATTAGATAGCATGCTAACAAGTTAAGAACACGATAAACATGATACCTGCTAAATTAGATTGTGTGCATTGTCGTTATGAGCATATTAGCATGCTGATGTGAGCGCTGTGCCTACATGCACGCCTGAAAGGCCACTAGCATGGATGTAGATTCTTGTAGTCTTGTTGGAGTATCCTATAAGTGTTTGCATATGTGAACATCATAATCTAATTACAGAAACCCCCAAAAAGCCATTATACCGGTATTATTGGAAAACTAGTAAACTGCTTCACCTAATCCATGTTTCTGATCACAGTTTACTATTTATGATTAGACTGAGAATTAAGTTAGAAAAACAAACATTATCATGGTAAAGAATAACATTTTAGTTTAATTGCTTAAAGTGGAGGATACATTTTGAAACTTTTATTTTGTTTTACTGCTGGTAACGTAGAGAAGTCAAATATGCATTATGCAAGTAAAAAAAGTTGCATTATTGGAAAAAAAATAACAACAGATAACAGATATTTACACTATTTATTCCCCCTACATCCCTCCTGGTACCTCCTTATTGAGTCCTGCCCTGACCCCAGTGTCCCTTTTCTGTTTGTTGCCCCTGTCCTGCAACAAGTTTGCCATCTTTGGAGAGCACGAGTAAAAATAGTTTATTCTAATTTCTCATTAGGTCTTCAGAGATTATCCGACCCTGCAAATTATTATTGGCATGCTGTAAATTGCTTTAATTTATAAATTAAAATGTTCAATCATAATGATTAGGGAATTAAATTAGGCCTATGAGAAGTATGACTCACCAGAGGAACTGTGAGTAAAAATGAAAGGAGTCTAGTTCTGTGAAGAGACGGATGGGCAGAGTTTCCAGTATATATGTGTCACTCTGCTATAAAAGCTCTTAATGATTGTGCCAGAGTTGTTGTTCACACAACAGGAAGTGCAGTACTAAGCAGCAAAGCAAGTTCAGATGAAAAACATCCCCTAGAACAGAAAAAAGCTCACATTTTTCTCTCAACAATGTCCTCATAGAGTAAGCTGCCAACAAGTGCCGTAGATGGGTGTAATGACGTTCTGTTTTTCACATGATCTAATCTGAACTGTTCTCCCATTAGCCAAAGAACTCAAACAAAGCTTACACAAGTGTCACACAGACAAACAGAAACATTCTTAAATATAACTAAACTACACACTTCAAAACACACAAACCACAGGCTGGCTGTTCTTCCTGCTCCCTCAGTAGAGCAAAGGATAATGGGAAAGATTAGTGTGAGCGGCTGATGCCTGGCGACCCTCTCTCTGAGAGCACGGCAAGCGAGGATGCTGGCTCTCAGTGGCCCTTGGCAATTAGAGCATCCACTCTAGCACGGCGGGCCTAATGAAGAGTCCGGAGCATGGGAGTGGAGGCGGGCAGGCAGGGATCGATCCCCAGCCTGGTGAGGGCACAGCTGGGGGCTCGACATGGGAAAGCCTGGGGACTGAGGGACAACATCTTCTTCTTCTATCATACATAGGTCGCCCTCAGGGAGATATGGCTCCATCTTTGTCTGTGTTCCACCGTTTGACCTTTCAACATCATTATACTCACTCCTTTTCACATGTTGTAAATTGTTCTCCCTCCAGATCTCTAAACTTCTGTTGGTGACGTGCATCAAAAGTGCAAAGCTGGAGTTGAATGCCGGTGTGTCTCATAAATCTCTTGAGCCTCCAGCTTTGTTATGTCAAACTAAGCTTCAGGGAAATTGAGTCTTTCAAGCCTTGTGTTTTTTTGGAATAATCCTGTCAGAGCAGTAATTGTTCATCTAGAGTGGAATCTCCTCTCAGTGTTAAATTTGATTAGCTCTATTCTATGAATGACAGGTTGTCCATAACCTCAAGTTTCAGTTTCATGCATATACTGTAGGTACAGCAGAGACTCTAGTATCTGGAGTGACCTTAAAAGATAAAATTGGTGTTATTTTAACTTTTGAATTTGGCATTTGCCATTGAATTTGGTTATAGCTATTGTCCCAAGAGGATGAAGCCTGTGTTTGGTTCTGAGTGAAATGTTTCTTGCCATGATATTTGGTACAAATATTTATGGTCTCCGGCATTCGGTGAAATACAGTATCATCTAAACCATGGATTGGCATAAAAGTTTGTAAAAACATTCGTGGTATGCCGATGATAAATTCTAATGACTTCGGTGACCGGCCTCTAGCGCCATCAACAGATTGACATTTTTGGTTCACACTGATATATCTCGAAAACATTTGATACAGACATTCAATGTTATAAATTTGGTTTAACACCATCATTAGATCAGGATTTTAATTTGTCCTGTAGTTACTTACTATCCCCAAATACCTGCAAAACTAAAGTAGACTTCCCATCAGCCTCAGCACTTTGTGTCACTTTGTGTGGTGTACTAATTAGCAAATGTTTGCCTTCATGGCTGTAGACCCCCAGTCTGTCTTGTTTCTAACAATCAAACAATCAAAAACTGCAATAAATGTATCCTAACAGGTTTTATAACCATATCGCTGGCATCAGGCTGCATAGCTTATGGCTCCATGCCACTCCAGTGTCATTCACAAACATATTAAAAAGCTACATTGTTGCTTTGGGTGTCATATTCCTTTATTAAAATGAATAGGACTGGTGCAGTTAAAAAATAAACGACTATGCAACTCAATAAACTTAATAAACTGAAATGTAAAGTGCCCATTTCAATAGTGATGAAAAAAGTAATTCCAATAGTATGGCTTTTTGTATTTTAACAGTCTTTGATAAAGTTGTATAAAAAATACCTGTTACTAGCATAACTCATTTTTGGTTTTGTTGTTTTAATGAGATTTGTTAATAATAACAGAAAGTTAAAATAACACCAGCCTTACTGGCACTTTGAAATCAGAACTTCCAAACCAACAAATTACAGCATTTCTGAGCACAATTTTCACTTTCTGTAAAAAAATAAACACATAGGCTACTCAATCTTTATTCTGACCATGCCCACTGCCGCTCAGTCTTTGATAAGGTCAGGACCTCCTGCCGCCTCCTCAGTGTTTCTGCATCTCCACGGTGATCAGCATGCTAATGGGGCTAATTGCCATTTCTAGTTTTAGATTAGCATTCAGAGGGAAGGGCTGGCCAGCAGGACAGACAGCTGTTATGGCTTATGCTAACAGTAAAATCTAGATGTTCCAAATATTTCTGTTAGATACCATCATGCTACAACATTAGCTAGACTCATTTCACTAGATATTCAATGCTGGGGCTTGAGTATTGCCAAAATTACGTCTGGAAATACCTGTCACCACTATTTGGTTCGTCTGTTCTTGGTAGAAACATGGCAGACTCCATGGAAGGCAACCCGTGGCAAAAGCTCAATCTAAGGGAGAATAACCAACACAACAATTGTTGTAAGATTAATGAAAACATACATATGAATATTTTATTCCATTTCTTCCCATAGATCCTCCTAAATGTTACACACTGGACCTTTGTTTACATCCCCTTCAGAATGAATTGTCATAACTTAAGTGACCTCTTCATTTTTCATCTAGTAGTACCATGATCCGGTCAAACTTTCAATTTTTAAAATATTTAGTTTTTTGACCAAATACTTGCAAAATCGATGAGACTCCCATCAGCCTCAGTTGAACTATGTGTTTAGTGCCAGCAGCATGTTAGTATGCTAATGCAATAAACTAAGATGACTAAATTACCTGTTAAACATCAGCATGTTAGCATGTATTTTTTAAAGCACCACTGTGCCTGTAAGTAGAGCCTCACATACTGTGGGGTGTTCTAGCACACCAACACAATAGATTAAATAAAGTATTTAACATTGCATTACTTATATACCTGTTAGCCGGTAATCACAAGGAGCCAGCATGATCATTTGACTTTGTATACCCAACTGCCTCGTCACTCTCTGCTTGCCTTGACCATCTTTATATAATATGTCTGCATTGTGGAAATTTCTGCCTCTTTTTAAGCTTTGGACAAAAAGTTTATAGCACCAAACTTAAAATTGAATTGATATGAACAAAGACAACTTAGATAGAAAATGAATTTTCTGCAGCGTATTTTAGAGAGACGTCTGAGGCATCAGGAGCTTGTCTAACTTGTCAATTTCAATATGAGATCTGACTAAATAAAGCTAAATATTCTCAGGCTAGATGAAAAGTCATTGATAGTCATGGAACTGAAGAGAAGAGCCTGGTGAGATATTTAGAGGAATGCTATGAAGATTAGACCTAATTGCTTTTCTTTGAACCTGATTTACAGCCACGGGCTCGTATGGTGTCCTCATCATCAGGGAATAGTGGTGGGCTGTGATACAAATACTTCACGATACAGCGTGAGTCATGGTATGAGTTATATCATACCTCAAGTTAGACAAGAGGGAGTTCCATTAATGAGACCCCTATAGTCCCTGAGGAACCTTTGCCTGCATGAGATAGACAAGAAAGACTCCCCAAAACAGTCACTTTCAACCTTGGCTAAGGTATGAACTTACTGTACAAGATCCAATGGTGTCCCTTTAAAAAATCACTGAAAAATATGTTTGCATTGGTTTCCACTGTGGATGACAGCATATGTTCATTTGTGCTTTTTGTATGACAAAAACATGTTCATTGTTATTAATATTGTTAGTGTCACGTAGCTATTGGCCAAATAGTTTTAATTGGCTTTTAACCCCTAAGTGAAAAGCAAGTACAAGAATTGCTGGTGTGTTGGTACAATGAGCAGCAGCATGCCTTATTGATCTGAGACAATGTAATGAGAGAGATTGTGGGAGAACACAAGTGAGCCACATGGCATCAGGCTAATATAATGAACTTTTGTGTCACTGCAAATGGACGATTCAAAGCTGAGTTGAGTCCTAATTGTTTGCAAGGTGGGTCACTACATCAGATTAAGTACTTAATTCCACTTGTTTGGATTATTTAATCAATGGAGAGAACTAAAAAACTGAACAGAAAAAAATCAACAGACAGATGAATGGATGAGTAAGATTACATCCATTTGTCTTCTCACTTTGTACAGGTGCATAGAAAAGAATTGGGTAATTTGGATCAAAGTCAAGAGAGTATTTGACTGAGAAAGATGGGATGAAAATGTAAAAGATTAATGAAGGATGAATATCTAAGACTGTGATTGGCCTTCATTGTTTTAATGAAGGTTGAGGGTTGGTAAAAACATCTTAAACTGAAACTTCACTCTTCGTGTCTCACCTAATCTGAAAACAAACACAAACACACTGTGAGCTTCTCATTACTAGATATCAAACCACAGATCAGCCTGGGATTAACCACCAAACTGGGGGAACTTCCCTTATCTGTGTGGGCGTAATCTGAAAGGTTCAAGGATTTAGTAGTTAAATAGTGATTCCTGGGATCCAAATAGGCACAGATTTGCAGAAAGCTGGGTTTAATACTCTTTTTGGAAATAGGTGAAGTCCCTGCTGGAATATCCTGATTTTATCTAACGTGTGACGTAAAGCAAAGAGGAAACGGAAGACACCCTTCAAGTAAGATAACATTAAAAGCTGTTTCAACTGGGTAAAATGTAAAGTTTTCACTTTTTAGTGCATTTTTTAAGATTAATTACAAATAGTCTAAAATCAATAATTGCAGAGCATATTAACTAACTAAATACCGCTGACATCTGTATTTGATGACTTGGGAATGCGAAAGAGCTGCAAAGCGTGTGGGAGGAACTACAGTGGTCGTGAAACTTGCAAAAAACATGAAAGGCCCTATCAAGTGTTTGGTTTGTAGAAACATGGCGATTCAACATGGCGGCCTCCACAAAAGGCGACCCTTGGCGTGTGTAGATAAAAACAGCTCATTCTAAGGTAACAAAAACACAACGATTCCTATACAAATGTGATTATACAGTAATAAAACTGTAATTATACATATTATATTCCATTTTTCTCCTTAGATCCTGCTAAATGTTTCACACTGGACCTTTAAAAAATATAGCTAATGGACATGAGAGAGGTATCAATCCTCTCATCAGAAATCATAAACACACAACCACCCAGAAGTTGTCATCTTTTACTTCTTCACTTTCAGCTTTGTTATTTTTCACTGATATGATGCTGATGATGAAATGTAAAAACACAGAGGAAATGAACAGGAAGGAGGATCATACCTGCTCTGTGTCCCCTTTACAGTTTTGTGATTGCTCAGGCTTACTAATCTAATGCGCTTCAGTCTGTGCCAGTGACATACTGAGATTTCCCACTCTCTTTATGTCGTGCTAATAGGACATGCCACTTTGGGTTTCAGCCATATTCTGTCTCATTAAAGACAAAAATCTCAGCTAAAGTCTTGCAAGTCCCTTTTAGGACGTAATGGCAAGAGCAATTAAAAGCCACGTTCGCAGTCTGTTTAAGGAGAAGGCCTTACAGACAGTGTCTTAACACCTTTATTATAATATTCACCATCACTACAACACTGGTACTACCAATACTAATACTTACTACTACTACTGCTATACTTAAAGCTGAGTGCATGAATAAAAATATGATGCAAATTTGTCATCGAAGTATTATAAAAGTAAAAGTATGTACACTCATTATAAAAAGAGATTATTATAATAATCTCTTTTTATAATGAGTGTACTTATAATTTATAAGTGGCAGCTGGTGCTTGGCTGTAGATTGTGCATGTGTGTTCCCTCTCAGTCTCAATGTAAAAGGGTTAACAAGAGTGAATATATTCTCCAAGAATCTAATTTGTCCTGATTCATTCAGAAGCAAAATTTCTCACAACAGATAGAGGAACTCGCTGACTTTGTATTTATATGCAGATCTTAATAAATTCAGAGTCTCCAAAACTGAGCATTTCTTCTACACACACACACACACACACACACACACAAGGACACCACAACAAATACATGTATGTGTTTGTAGACAGACAGACAGACAGACAGACAGACAGACAGACAGACAGACACAAACACACACACACACACACACACACACACACACACACACACACACACACGCACGCACACAAACGATTGCTAACACAAACATGACAGCTCTGACCTTCCCAGTGACAGCAACCTAGCACCTGCTCCATTCAGTGCCTTATTACTTGGTCAATTAAAGGGGAAGAGAGTAGGCAGCTCCACCAGTCATTAATTGCGTGCTTGCATGTGTGTGCTTTGTCTGTTGTAGTGTGTGCGATTATATGGATAACAGCAGATCTATAGCTCCTTTCTACCATACATACCTCAAAGCATTAAGTCTAGTTGTAAAGTTGGCTGATAAACAGCGCTCCCAGAGGCAAATTCAACAAAAGGATATCATTTATGTGACATCTGGCTACACGGAGACCACAGTGGCTGTCGTAGCTAAAGCTATTTGATGCAGGTGGTTATCAGTTCGCCCTTGTCATCCAGGATTAATGTAAAAGAGGATAGATTTGCATCAAGAAGACAGTAAGGGGCACATTTTACACAAACTCAATTCAAAGTGTCTTGCACAAAGTTTGAGCTGTTACTGTCCCTTGTGAGATGACTCAAGGAGTAGAGGAACATCAATCTGGATACATCCATCCCTGCAGTGCGGAATTGGCATTCTGCCTATAGGGCTCCACCTGTCTCCCTTTCTTAGCTTGGCCACGTCTTTAAAATGTGGATGGATGTTGAATTAAAGAGTTGTTTCCTCTACTAACTACCTTTCCTCACCAAGCTTTTAGCTGCTCATTCCTGACACACAGGTAAATCTCATTAGGGCACGTGTGTGTATTTGGCATAAAATACCCCAAATCATTATTATTATTACCACTGATTTATTTATTTATCTATATCATATTTTTGTTCAAGTAGGCTAGTAGGTTATTTTGTCAAACACATTTTCTGCCATGCTTGCAGCATCTCTCAAGGGCCATGACAATGTCGGCCTTTTGGTTAGTTGTTCTACCACAAAGACTGAAATGCCTCAACAGCTTTTAGATGGATTGCCATTCAAGTTTTTACTTTCATCCATGATACATACTTAGGTGATCCCACTGACTTTTGTGCTAACAGCAGGTTGACATTTGTTATTTTTATTAAACATCTCAAAAACCATTTGATGGATTGGCATGAAATTTACAGAGATTCATGTTGAACTGAAATCGCTTGGCTGATCTCTTTACATTTTATCTAGCACTATCATTCAATTTGTCAAATATTTTGGTTTACAACCGTATACCTGTGAAACTAATGACACTGCCATTATTTTATGTAATTCACTCTTGTTGTTGCACATGTGTTGCATTAGTATAAATTAGATTCATGTTATCAAAGGTGTTCTGGTGGTCTTTGTCGCATTTAATCACCCATCTTTCTCTTCTTTTTCTGTCAGCTGTATATTATTCAATAAAATAATAAATACAAAAAAAAGGTTGTTCTCTGAAGATGGTGGGCAGTGATGAATAAAACATAGCTAGCTGTAGATACATGCATATAAAGTGAAATGAGTTAGGCCAGTGGGACTTTTTAAGTGTTGGTATTCAAATTAGTTTAGACATTGAGAAAGAAAAAAACTATTAATAAGTAAATAAATTGAGGATATACACGTCCCATCATATTTGCAAATCATCAGTTCATTAACGTGCATGTTTGAGATGTTCCTTTGACACAATTGACTATTATGATAACATATTTTGGAGGTAGCTGTAGTAAATACAGTTCAGGTAATTGGAATCAGTAAATTGGAGTCTCTCTTTCCCTCTCCCTGTCTCACACAAACACACACACACACACACACACACACACACACACACACACACACACAATGGTATGCAACAAAATGAGCAATCTTGTTATCATTTGCCTGTTCTATTCATTTATTCATGAATTGGCTCCTTAAGGGGGCTTGGGGACGACCATTGGCACAGAGATGAACCTTTAATACAGAAAATTCTGCTGAGACCAGCGGACGGACAGAGACACAGGGAGAGATGAGGAGGACAGACAGCAGGTAATATCACTGAGGGCCATTTCTGGTTATATAAGACTCAGCAAGTGGGAAAGAGTTGGATGAGAAGAAGAGGTGGGATAGGAAGCACAGAGAGGAGTTTAAAGTGACAGGCTCATTGTTTAATGTGAAGTACACAGTTTGGGAGGCGTCCTGCCGGAGCGAGTTATTGCTCACATGAGTCATTTTTGAATGATGTCACAGCAGACAGATGTGTGCATCTGGAGAGGCAAGGGAATCCATTTGTAACTTGCTTGTAACAAGGTTTCTTAGACAGAGAGTCTACATTTCTGGAGTCTTCTGCCTAAATTGGCCTCACAATAAAAAATTTCTTGGCACATATCCCTGCTTGTTATTTTTGCCTTTCCTTATATTCTTTTGCAAATTGTGATGAGCTGTGCTAAATAAATAAAAAAAATCTACTTGCCTATCAGTCTGTGCATGGACTGGCGGGAGAAAAACAGGGATTGTTTGTGTGGAAGAAAAGAAGGTGTGACTCCCCTCTCACTCCACTGATTACAGATGGAGAGGACTCTGTGGAGTTGTGCTGCAAGTTCCTGCTGCCTCAGTGTTGAGTGTGCCTAATGTTCTCTCCTCTCTATTACAGCCCACAGCACTACACACACACACACACACACACACACACGCGCGCAGAGTGCGTGTGAGAGTGAGAGAGAAGGAGAAAGAGAGAAAGAGAGAAAGAACAACAACCCATTGCTATCTTTATCTCTTTAATTCTCTCCTGCAGATGTCATGCTGTTGCCTCCAAACAATACGAGATCCTGCTTGGCCTTTCTCTTTCCTTCTGTAGTTAATGTAAAGCAATATGTGGGATGCAACTGCTGTCAGGAAACTCTGTTAATTATTACACATTATCGCAGCCTGTTACATGTAAGCCTACCTTATTCGAACGGTGAAGACCCTCAATTACTGCTTGTGTATTATAAAAGGCAACCTTCCTTAAACAGAGTAGCAGAAGCTAAGCTCAACATCATGTCGCTTAAGGTGCAGCAACGCACACCCTTAAATGCACAAAAATAAATAAATAAATCATTAATATTTTATTATCATATCATTTAATCTGATTACTGGATTAAACAGTTCAAGACATAGATTCAAAAGACCCAAGGTCTGATGGCTGCAGTATTCATCCGACCTGCAGGATTGTGGATTTAAATACAAGATAACTCTTTCAAATTTTTATCAAGGCAATCTATCTGAAATATTTCAGCAAGCAGCAGGGAGGCACACAATCAAGATCTCTTTTATTCTGCCTGTGCTTGTCATGACCAACATCTAGAGCCGTATCTGTGCTGAGGCCAGCTGTACACATGCACATGAGGTCATATAAATTCAATTCAATTCATTTCAGTTTTATTTGTATAGCGTCAATTCATAACAGAAGTTATCTCAGGACACTTTTCAAATGGAGCAGGTCTCGACCGAACTCCTTATAACATTATTTACAGAGACCCAACAGTACCACCATGAGCAAGCACTTGGCGACGGGGGCAAGAAAAAACTGCCTGTTAAGAGGCAGAAACCTAGGACAGACCCTTCGGCTCTAGGTGGGTGGTCGTCTGCCTCGACCACTTGGGGTGAGAGAGAGAGAGAGAGAGAGAGATAGAGAGACAGACAGACAGACAGACAGCAACGACAGTAGCAACAACTACACTAATAGTAGTGACTGATGATGATGAACATGACAACAGCAACGATGGAGGACAATGAGTGACAACAGCAACGACAGTAACCGTAGCAATAATAATACTTATAATAATAATAACAATATTATCAGTGATATTAGCAATGGCAGTCAAGCAGGACCATGGTAGGAGGCTCCACCAGGATCCATGAGAACCTGCGAGACAAGTAAGCACAAGAACTCCGGGGGAAGAAGTGAAGTTAGTAACATGCATTAATGGGACATGAATGAGTGCAGAAAGAGAGAGGAAGAGAGGAGCTCAGTGCACTATGGGAAATCCCCCGATAGTCTAGGCCTATAGCAGCATAACTAAGGGACTCACCTGATCCATATATATATATATATATATATATATATATATATAATATATATAATTACAGTACTACAGTACTTAGAAATGGATTAAAGCAGCTATAAAGAATAGTTTTATATTAACAGTGGATGACATGGCTATTTGTATATGAAAGAGGTAGTTTGAAGTGATGAATCCAGGGAGAATTATCACTTGACTAAACTTCTTTCCTCAGCTCTACGGACGGTTTTATCATCTTACATTGTTTTGGTTTTCTGGCCCTCAGGTTTATTGTTTTGGTTCAGTCTCTCACCGCTCTCAGCTTTTCCAGATGCAGGCCTGTTGGAATTTAACAAAAGATATCAAAATGGATGGCAACTTGTGGTTGCAATAAACCAATAGAATCTACAGGGGGAAAAAAAAGTTCATAAATGTGACACTCAGTATATCACTGAATCTGTTTCAAATGTAGAATTATTGAATCATTGATCCTTGCTTTCTGGGACTGTTGTAAAATTCAGCATATCTTTTTCGACATTGTCTGCTTGATATCGGATATTGAGGATGACACTTAATTTTAATCTGTCACTTTGGGTATTTCATTATATATTACAGGATACAGTTGAATTATTCATTTTTCATAAGCTGTATTTAAGAAACGTATCTTTGAGCATGGGAAATCCAGACCCTCTGACACCACAACACTGGAAAAAGGAAATGTGTTAGTATTTATACATAAGAGAGATAATAGCTAAAGACACTTTCCCCTTTTGAAACCATATGAAGAAATGGGTTACAAGTTTTGAGTTGAATCTATACAAGGCAGGAAAGAGCAATACTGATTAGGCCAGAATCCACATATAATTATACTGAGGCCACAACCTTTGTGCCCTGACCAAAAATATTTTTGATTGGTAGTGTGTAGTGTATTCTTGCGTGTCTATTTGTGTGTTATGTGAAGTGTATAGAAAGTAGGTTGATATGTTTTTATAAATCCAAATTAAATACAAACTTTCTATAGCATTCGTCTCTAAATCTGTTATTGTTCCTATTTGGGGAGGCAAAAGAAGGGATGTTGATCATGTGCATACTGTTCTTTCAGAGGTTAAGGGTATCTTTAGAGAACCCATTTGGGGCTGGTGAGTCACCATGACTGTCAGGCGAGCTGTTTCTCAGCTCCATCAGTGTGGCAGCAGGCAGGCGTCTGGTTGGCAGGGTTGCAGGGCAACAGGACAGTGACAGGGTGTCTGACAGGGAGCACAGACATGTGGCCAGGGAGGCAGAGGATGGTGCAGGGGGCTTGAGACTGGTCACACAACAGCATAAAATCTAGATTTTTCCTCTCTGTTAAACCAGTAAACAACAGGGGACACTGTGTATTGTATATCAAGGGCATGACAGGGTAAGACAGCAGCATGTTACAACACACATTTTCTAAAATGGTCACGTAATTAAGTCAGACTTACTCTGAAAGGTTAGAGTAAAATAAGTTCAATTTCTGTTTTAGTGATTTTTTTCTATTTCACTCATTCACAGAAACCAATTACAGTTGAACAAACTTAAGAAAGTTTTTGAAAATGATCAGCTCAACTCTCCAACACTCAAGTGTCTCTTAACAAAAGAGTTTTTACAGCAGACTGAGATTCAATCTCATCGGGCTGTGCGAAGCGTGGTCTTGATGGAAGACTGGAAGTCTCTGTTTTTTGAGCACTGGACCTGATCACAAAGCTATTATCTGTGAAAGCTAAGTCATAAACTGAAGAGAAGCAACTCTCTTGTCTTGTGTGTCCTTAACTTTACAGCCAAACTGATCTTAATGACAAAATGGAGATCCTTATGGCCTGGAAGCAGGAGGAAAAGTGATGAAGGAGACAAAACACGGTAGGAATACTAATAGGGTAGGCCTTTTGTTTTGGGACAGTATCGGGATTTATTTTTAATGTGACATTTGAACTTTTTTCCACATAGGAATAACTGCATCATGCATAGACAGGGGAATAGGTCAGCCACAAGAAAACAAGACACCATAGACATAATTCATTTTCAGCATCGGTTAGAGCCAATAAATTGATTCCTGTGTTATTTAGAATGTGGGAAAAACACACACACACACACACACACACACACACACACACACACACACATCTCACCCATAGCATCAATCTCATGAAACATTGTGTGAGTGGCTATTTGAGCAAGCCTGCGGAAAACAAAACCATGTATGGTGCTGCAGTAGTGGACAATAAGGAAGCTGCCTACACCACAATCACTGCACCATTATGTTTTCTTTAGTGGCCTTTTTTCCTGAAATCAGCTTACTTTCTATGCAGCTCAATAGTGTTTCAGGAGCGACAAAGGGCCTAAGTAAAGTGATTTTGTGATTCAGCTGACTCACATGTGGTGAGATCCCATCTGTCCCACCTTTGTCAGTCTTCCCCTGTCCCTAACGAAAACATATCCATCTCATTCAATTACACAAAGACTCAGAATTTATCAGTCTTTATTATGAGCAGGCATCTTCAAATACTGTTGTTTCAGACATTCAAGTGAAATCTAAAGTCCTGAATATGCAGATGATTTCCACTGTTTTGTTTAGTTCAAACCCAGATGAATGCATGCATACCAGATACTTACCGAGTCGGTTAACTTCAGGTTTAGCCCTTTGCTAACTTGAATGGGGATGAAATGATGGAATCGTGTGGCTCTTCTAGACTTTCCAATGTTATTAGACCGAATGGATTAAATTCTGGGGTCGTGATGCTCAAAAAATATATAATATATATCCACCGTTTTAAAGCCACTCCAATGATTCTGAGCGGGAAAAGGGTTTTGAGGCCAGTGTGCATCACATGACGGACCCAGAACTTGTAATTACAGTTTACTAGTATGTCAAATTGGCTCAAAGTTTGGTGCACTCCCTGGGGGCTTTGGGGAAACCGCTAACATGGTTCTTTCCAAAGGAACAAAATCCACCTACCACCACCTCTCAAGGTGTTATTATGAGATTTTTTTGACAGCAAGAAAAATATAGTATAACACCAGCTTTATCCTTTAACGCTGTAAGGGAGTACAGTAAGGGCTTCCATTATTGCAAACAGTTGTCAATTACATGACTGAAACACCCATTGCCATGAGAATAAATGGAATAATATATCGACCATTATGTTATTCCATTTGTCTAGTATCAGCTTTCAAGAAAAAAATAGCTAATGACTAGCTTTCTAATGACAATAAAAAGTGAGAGAGTAAATATATTTTTCAGTAAATACATTTTTCCTACATCACGGCTCAGCTGGGCAGGAAAAGAACACAACGTTTCGCTCTGAAGAAAATAGCTTCAGTTAAAGCAGTGTAGCACTTCTGATGAATTCTTGCCTGTCCTGCATCTGACTTCCAAGGCTGTGCAACTCTGTCGGCATCTTACAGAGCTGTGACAAGAGTTCAATCACAGCAAAACACGATTGTCTGGCCCCTAGATCAACTCTTTGCAGTCTGACCTTTACAATCTCTCCAAATATCACAGAGAGACAGTGTATCTTCATCCACGCCTGTGGACAATTAGGTTGGTGGAACAGACGATCCTGTCAGTGCTGCTCTTTACTGTAAACAACGGCTGTGTTGTCATCCCGGGAGACCTCAGACTTGTCTGATGTCAGAGTGATACAATATGGCCCAAATTCAGATGACAATAGCGGCCAGAAATGGCAGCGAGCCTCGACTGAACACAACCTCATTAGCAAAGATAAAGCTGGAGAACAATAGTTGTGACCTAATGGATTGTGCTTCCATTTGACCCTAACATAATGAAAACAATGTTATTAGTACTGATACAGGTGCATCTCTCTTGGTAGTGACAGCAAATTAAGATGTGGAGCATTGTTTTCCTGCTACAGCCTCACCACAACTGACAGAGCAGACAGGACCTTCCTCTCTGCCGTCTCCTGGGAATAGATCAATAGGGAGAATCACCACCTGCTGCTGCAGTCACATATCTAAGGGGGTTACTGTGTGATTCGATAGACTACCCAGGTGGTCTTTCCAAGAATCAGACACCCTGAACAAGACTGGAGGATAATGCTCTTCTATATGTATCTATATACCAAAAAGTAAAACTTTGCATAACTTGACATTAATTCGGTCCTGAATCAATCAACCAGTTTTTCAACAGGTTTCAGGACATGTGAGACTGTGAGATTGGGACCTATTATTCTAGTTGTGTGTGGGTTCATTTTCGCTACTTGAATTGGTTTCACATGGGAGCCTTTTCATGTCAACCCCAGGGGTCCATATCTCTGATTGTTTCTGCCATTCTTCATCTCAAAATGTCCTGAGCCGTCTTTGTTCTCTATGCATGACGTAAATTGGGGATACCTATTTCTGTCGAGGTGAGGAGGTGGAAAAGGTTGTTGTTGATCTGACATCAGATCTCCGATCTATGTGTTGCTCATCAAGACCGTCAATCGTCTCTCCCATTGATCACTGGGGCAGACATAAATAGCTGCTCACATTCTGCTCTACAAAGACACAATCAAGCAGTTCTTAGCATGCCTCCCTAAAGTCCACCTTCTGACTGAGGCTCAAAAAAGCCACAAAAACAAATAAAATAAATGTGAGGGTGTGAACTTGTGTATGTCGTTGCTTGTTTGTGAGAAAGCTACAATGGGGAAAAAGATGGAAAAGCAAAACATAGATCTACTACTTGCTGAAATAAACTTATTTCTGAATACTTGCTGTGATATACAGAACACATAAACACATCACTCTTACCACAGTCTGTGTACTAACATAACAAGAAGTCAGCAATTTGACAAAAAAAGCAACTTCATGGAGGAGACCAACATTATAAGATTTCTCCTGTCAACTTGCTCCTTTTCCTGCCTGCAGGGCCAATACCAACCTTATCAGTTGTCAACTCAGTCAATACAAGTACAATTGTCGGAAACCAAACTGAAAAGCCATCATACAGAAGGGGGAGACGCCATATTGTTTAAATATGGAGACAATGGCTCACATTTTCAGTCTCTCCTTGAAGGCATTCATAAAGTTTCCCTCAGTTGTACAAGTGCAAAGTGACAGAAATAGTTGTGTAACAAATGAAAAATGAGAGCTAGACAGAAGTTTAAACCCTGGCTCCTTCCTCATCTCTGCACTGCTGGCCAATCATAACGTGACATAAAGTGGGTGTGAATTTCAGATTGTCAGTTTCAGGAAGTTGCAGAAATAGTCTGACACAGCCCCCTTTAATCCAAAGGACAGTGGTCAGTGACAGGGAGAGAAGGGATGGCTGCCACTCTGAACACGTATGGCTATCCTCTAATGACACAGGAGTTGACGATTCAACTTTTTCAACTTGCCACCATGATATGCTGTGTTACCATGGCAAACATAGAAAACACACTAAAGGAAATGATACAGGAGTTGATGTTACTTGGATTTGAGTTTTCCTTGAATTATTCTTCACCAGCAGAGAACAAACTGATCAAAGACGGGAAACAGTCTTAGTTTGAGCATTATCAGCTTCAAAGTTAAATTATCCGGCCTGGCACAATAAATGTTTAAGATATTAGTTAATAAAACTTGCTATATTAATCTTGTCATGTCAACCATACCCTCTATTTGAAGCTGCAAACTGCTCTGTTTTGTGGTAATTAGAATAGACTAGTTGGATCCCAGCAGCCTGTGGTGTGTAGTTGTTAGGATCAGAGGTTGCACAGAGCAACTGAAGCGATGTTGCGCCCTGCTGACGCACATTCAGAAAACAGAACCTTGATGTTGCTCGGTGGCAGACACACCGCCAACTGCTCACTGTCTGAAAGCACCTTAAAGCCTATAACTCTGCTGTTTAATTTGTTATACTTCTCATACTTTCTGTATGGTTTTATAGACACTTATTTTCCATGTCTTCTCACTGCCCTTTCATCCATTATTGAAGCCCACCATTATTTTTCACTGAATTTTATAAAGTGTCTCATGTTGCCTGTAATTGTAGTTGTGCATGTGGCAGGCAGAACAACATATGAAACAACAATAAAGTCTTTTGATGTTTTTTGCAGTTAGGACTAGCACAGACTTGTATTCTATACACTGTTATTTATTGTTATAACATCAAGAAGTGATTGGTGTCTCTCATCTGGCTCTTGCAAAGTCCATCGATACGTTCCAGCATGCCCAAAACTGTGCTGCCCATGAGCTCATGCACACCGCTCCCCACCAATATTTCACACTTTTTGGACTTGAATTACACAGACTCTCTGCTTCAAACCAAAATGCTCTCTCCATTCGAGGACCTTAATTCTCCCTTTAGAGCACCCTTGGGTGAAAAACAGAAGAATTCAGAAATGTCCTGTGATTCTATCGAGGGTTTTTCTAAAAAACCTTTAGCTGGAGGCTGATGGGCCAAAGTAGTGGGTATAGTGTAAGTCAAAGTAGCAAGGCATGAGGTATGGGGACCTCCAGATGTCATCTTTACATTTGCAGATAATGGATTAATCAGATTATGACCTCCAGAAGCTCTAGAGCACACTAGCGAGTGTGAAGAGGTTGGGATGAGAGTCAGAACCACCCTGTCTGAGGCCAAGGTACCCTGCGCAAAAACAGTGGATTGAGTTTCTCCCAAAAGTGGAGACCAAGAATACTGGGGTCTCTTTCCTAAGTGAGGTGAGTAGAAGCCAAAGAGTGACAGGAGGTGCAGAACTGACAGTCGAACACTCCTAATTTGTTACACACGTTTCCCAAAGTAGCAAAGAGCGAGTGCATGCATACTCCATACTCCTAACATTGGCTGAGCATGGTGCTGAAGAGAATGCTGAATATACTTTGAAGTCACATGGTGTATCTGAATAGGACGCCTCCCTGTGGAGGCTGGGATAGATCCAGAACATGATGGAGGGATTATGTATTCCAGTTGGCTCAGGAGCACCTAGGGATCTCCCAGGAAGAGCTGTAGGATGTGGCTGGGCAGAGGGTACCTTGCATTGCCATTACCATCACCATCATCACTGTATTACCACGGCAACAGGACCGGAATAAACAGAACAAAAAGGATCGATAGTCGTAGTAATAGTAATAACAACAGTCGTGGGAGTAAACGTGTCTGGGAGTAGTTGAAGTTTTTCTTAGAAGTTGTGAATTTACTGATTTACTGTTTAAATGAGAGGGAATGTGATATTTTAAGCAACACTTTTTTTTATTGACCCATTTCACCTGAACACCCAGCCCTTTTTGCAGACTAAGAACAAACTAAGAGAGGATTATGTGATAAAGCAGCTGTGATTCCCAGACAGTTATATTTTCTTACATTTATCCAAACCGAAATATTCAAAAGGCTCATTGCATTTAGGAAAGTCTTTGTCATTCATGTGCAATAAGTATAACATAACTGCTCCATCCTGTGCAGAGGAAAATGGGGGTAAGGAAGATAACAGCATTTGCATGTTGTGGCATTTAGATTTGGTGATAAATATACTTTTAATATGCTTTGCAGCTGCCTACCATTGTCCCAAATTAGATTAACTAAGCTGGGGGATGTTTAGAGTTTGATACTAGAAGGATTGGAGAAGGAGTGTCTGCGATCCCCCCGGTTTCCTACGCAAGATGGATGGTTTGCGTGTGACGGCTAAAGACCTCGCAGCTACAGCTTTCTACATGTGCTGATAGTGATACACTGGTAGCACATCACTATCTTGTTACATCTGTATGCATTCCCACACAGCCACTGAGGACCACAAAAGGCTGGAAATACTTTCTGAGTTATCTCAAGCACTGGATCTCTCTGAGATGCATGTAAAATAGTGTGAAGGTAGACTCATGAGGAACATTTAGCGTTGTAGTGCTTGCAAGGTTTGAAAGTCAAAACCTCTATGATATGAAATCTGAAGTCAGGTATTGTCTGATACGTATTGAGAGTGAAGGCACAGAAACCTAACAAACTGCTGACTAACTTAAATGTAATTATGGAAGAGAATATAAGTCTTGAAAAATGTATCACATCTCAAGTCAGAATACTATGCAATACTTCTCAGTCTTTTTCTCTATCAAACCAAATAGTCTTATTTATATTAGTTAGACAGGACAAATTGCAGAGTCTCAGATATTTTCTCTGTCTATTCTGGTTTTAAACCTGCAATAACAAAACGGAAAAAACTGTAAACACATCACTGACATTATACCACCAAGATGTTATGGATATAATTTGATAGCTGTTGCTTGTTAACACATACAGCAGATATGGAATGACATTTTGGACTCATATTTCTGGTCATCTGGTGAATTTAAATTAATTACTTACTGTCCTTTTAGTGACCACTGACAACAGACAGAAATATGTGGCTCTGTACCTGCTGTTTATTAGCTGGTTGCTAACTTTGTCTGTATGCCGTTTGGTAGCAGTCTGACTTTTGCTGCCTCCGAAAACAATGCTGAGAGTGAACCAACTACAGTAAAGTTGGGGGCGGAAAGACCAGTCAAAAAACTGTGAGGATATAAAGTATAATATGATGCTGAAAGACTTGCTTTCCAAGTACACAGAGAAAATCAAAAGCAATCCAGTGAAACATAAGACTAGGTCCTAAAAGCCATAGTTTCTTAAAACAAGTGAAAATCCCTGCAGGGTTGTAAGATTGTTTCAGCTTGTTTTGCACTGAAATTGACTGGTTTCAGCAATTTGTAAAATGAGTGTTACTATCTCAGAACAAGAGAGATAAAGCCGATGACTGCACTGGTATCAAGAAAATTGACACTTGATTCCCAAATATTCTTGAACAAGGTCATTTGTATTGGCAGCAGTTTGGTAGTCTGGTCCCACACCTCTGAATCACTACCCACATCTGAGAATTTTTTAAGTAATGCAAACAGTGATTTGAATGAATGATTAAGTGCAATGAAAAGGCAATTCAGTTTGATTATCAGGCTAAGGAAATAATCTTACCAAAGTGGCTTTTTTTTATTCATTTGTTTTATGAAAATAGGAGTTTTAGGACTCAATTACAGACTAAATGACTTGATAAGATGGTGATTTTTGTCTGCAGTGGTCTGATTAGGGACTCTTTATGGAACTTTTTTTCAGTGGAATATTTTCCCTTTCCATCACTCCTGAAGAATGAAATATTTAAAACCTCACATCTGCCATTTCAGCCAGGCGTGAGACTGAAAGATCAGTTCAATCTACCACGATTATGGCTGGTCCCAGACACTACCTGACTGAGATGAAGGGGTGCGGAGACGAGGGAGAACAGACACGGAGGGAAAGAGAGGGAGCGCGATGATAAGTGAGCTGTAGCATGTGGTAGTAGTGCACTAATCATGGTCTCCGGCTGAAGAAACACACAGGCGCCTCTCAGGTTATTGAGAGATAATGGGATTCTCAGGGCAACAGACACACAGCTAAAGACAAAGATGAAATTTGAAAATAAATAATGCAAAATCCTCTTTCTCTTCTACTGTGCGTGTGCCTGTGTGTCTATGTCTGCCTATGTGTGTGTGTATATCGTGACTCCACCTAACTGTTCTGTGTGATATGAAAAATGAGGAAATAAGGCATTAGTCAATATGGGAACAGAAACAAACCCAGCTTTCAGAGTTTGAATACTGATTTTAGATTCCGAGGCACAAAATGACAAAATAAAAATCACAAGAGAGGAAGTAGTTGCATAAAAAATAATTTCCTGACATCCAGTGACACTCATGGCCGCTACTTCGTGATTTGGCACTCATAAGAAGAGGATAAAACTTTTGTAAATATGCATGTGAAGGCTAAATAGGCTGAATTTGAATATCCCACTGTGAGAAGAGCTATGCTTAATTTTTTTCCAAATGCTCAAATGCAGCTTTAATTTAAAGATGGCTTCGCTTTTTAGATTTTTAGATTTTTAGACATTTTTAACACATTTTTAGATGCCAGGGTTAGTTGTGTGACAATTATGGTTTCACTTGATGTCACAGCCCCCTCTACAGCCATTTTACATCTCCACTGTGCAGTTGTCATCACTGTGATGGATCAAGGTCTGTGACGGTGTTGTTATTTCATAAATAGCTGCAGGGGTCTGCTGTAAAATCACCCACTGTGTGAGCCCTTTAAGAACCTACTTTGATATTTCGAGTATACTGCCAGTGAACATACACTCTGTGACGCATATTGCCCCTGTCTCTCATCCCCTCCTTTCTCTTGATTTGAATGTGGACACCCACTAAGCACTGCAGGTCAAAGATTATTCACTAACAACTCCAACCATTCAGCTGGCACAACTCTCTGATGGAGCAGAAAGGGTAAACAATCACCTCAGGTGAGAACTCACATTCTTCTATGTCATTTATCACCTTAAGATATTACAGCCGTTTAAATCACATCTACTGTATTGTTTGTCTTTTGAGTATCACAAAAAAACATAAATTGAAGGGAAACAGTAGTAAGAAACCATTCATACAAAACCAATCATTCACAACCATGAACTAGTGCATTTGAAAAAACATGACACAAAATATTTCAACTGGAAAGATTCAGTACTGAAAGGCATCCCTTTGCATTTCTGCATAATACTCACATGCAAGTCAAGGACAACAAGCTAGCCACTAAAGCTGAGTCTGCCTTCCTGACCTCCTCTTTCACACACACACACACACACACACACACACACACACACACACACACACACACACACACACACACACACACACATACACACACGCACACTCCCAGTAAGTCGTCTCCACCAGAGCACCCTGTAAGCTGTCACTCATTCCTTGCCGCAGTGACCCCTGTCAGGCCTGTGTCACTTTTGGGGGATGGGGTTATCACGGCATCCATACACACTCCACTTTCCACTTGTTTATTTATTTGTTTGCGTCGCTTCGTTTTTTGGTGTCTGCCTTCATCCTGTTTGTCTTCCACTCTACGCTTCTCACACGCCCCTGCAGTCACAGTCAGATGTCTTGTCTTTTCACTTGCCACCTCTGACTGCACCAAGGTTCTGGATTTCACCTGTTTTCCACTCTCTAGTTTCAGGGAGTTTCACTGAACTTTGTGAAGACTTATTGACTTTCTTTTTCTGAATTCATCTGTTTTGTGTGCAAATAAAACATCTTTCATTCCAAGCATTGAAATAAATAGTAGAGAATAATTAAGCAGTGGGTAATGAGTGATTTTAGAACTGTTAAAAGACATTGTTCAGCACTGTGGCTTACAGCTCATTGTTATTGAGCTCACCTGCAACCCTCTGACTGCATAATTGTTAATTAAAACCTGCTTAAATAAATTGTTTATAATAACAGTGGGTCATTTGGTGACATGTAATTTGAAAGAGGTCATTATTGGTGACAAACCCACAGATAATTATCACGACTCTGCAGTTCCCCTCAGCTCTACAGAGCATTTCAACATCTTTCACCTCATTGTTTTGGTTTTACAAGTTGCAACTTTACTGTTTCAGTTCACTCTCATCAGTCTTGTTTCCAGCTGCAGCAGGCCAACAAAAAAAGATTATGCAACACTTTTAAATGAACACCTCAGAGTAGGGAAATGTTTTGCATAAGTGATTAACTTAAGTCTGAAACTTTCCCTCAGGTGGTAGAGACCAAGCTGACTAAGCTGAATATTGTACTTAACATTCGCCAGGTAACTTGAAACACGGCTCCAAATGAATGCTAATGTTGCTGCATGTCTGATGGATGTGTACATAAGGAACTGCTTGCTAGCACATTCACCACATCAACTTCATAAGGTGATAATGTGTGTTTACACCTGATTGCCATGCACCTAAGTGGCCCAGTTAATGCAGGTTTAAACCCCCCCCCCCCATCGGAAAACCACTCCTCAAATATAAACAATCAGAGATGAAGACCCGATATGTCTGCTTTATAGGTTTTGGCTCATCTGTAAAAGATTAAACCAAATTCCGATCACATCCTGCTTGATGATATCCCGGTCAACCTGACTCTTGATAAAGCACCCTGCTGACTGAAATTTGAGTCAATCCAAACTAAGATCCATTATTGAAAATAAATGTGAATGATGTAATTGGAGATGATCATAAAAATGTATCAAAGAGTTTCACTGGGGAAAGTATTTAAAGTCTTACATTTGTCAGATATCCAAGCATGCTCATCTCTAAGTGGCGGTATTATACTTTTTTTCTTTGAGGGCATTTCTTCACCACAGCTGCCTTTGACTTCCCAGTACTGAAAGAGTGAGAATTACACTGAAGGCTGCAGGGATCATTAAGCACTAAGTTACAGAGGAAAATGTTTCAGTCTCATGAGCTGTCTGGAGAGACAGACAACAGGATCTGCTTGTATCATGAAGCAAGTTCAATAAAATCTGGCTTCACTGACCCTTACATTGTTGTTCCTGGATAACCGGTATCACAAAGCTGGTTATCAACTCTGTTACTTTTGGTTTTCTAATCCAGTTGTGTTCATGTTCTTAATTACAAGCAACATGTTCAGAGCCATGAGTGAAGTACTTAGTATAGTGGCTGTCAAATATTTCCTGGCATGCCCTCATGGCCGGGGGCATAAAATAAAATATGGCATAATGAAAACCATTATTTCATAAAAATGTTTTAAAAACGTATAATGACTTTCTCATTTCTTACTGGGATTTACGTTTGTACACTGATATTTATGGCAGGAAAGAGGTTTTGCCTTGTTTCATCTGCTAAAAACATTATAAATTGTTCTAAATAACTATTAAGTAGGCTATAAATAATCCTGGCCAGCCTTTAGTATGACATCATTATATATCCAGACTTTCTCTCAGCACTTGATTTCCAGCATCCTTTCCACACCCCACAATTTCACTACTACTTTCAGCTGTCATTAACAAAAGGGGAGAGGGAAACCAAAACTAATAAAAAAGGATCCAAGTTGAATTTTAGTGAAATAAAGGTCAGCACAATAGCATCAGCAATGTCTTGTTTGTTTGTTCCCTGGCCACCTGCAGTTGCTCCTTGCCCCACAAGTGGGGCCTGCCCCGCAATTTGAGAACCACTGACTTAATATGACATGAGATGAAACTGAAATAATGCTGTTTTTCTGGTTTCACATTCCACTTTACTTTGTGACTCTGTGAAACTTTGTGACACTGCAGTTAAACCCAAAGATAGCTGCTGACCCCCTACTCTCGCTTCGTGATACAGGCTCCTGATCTGTACAGCGATAATCTGCGTACACATACAGGATAACATGCACCCATGCTTTGCAAAAACTTCCTTTACACACTAAAGAAGTTCTCCATGACTCCATGAAGATATATAATTAAGACCAGCAGGAGTAAACAGAGGACAGAGGCTAATGAGTCTTATTATTTTCTCCCACCGCACAGGGCGTATACTTAACCTGTCCTCTTCCTCAGTACATGAGGTACATAATGCTGACCGGAATACTAATTGTTATGATTTCCCAGCTCTGAAAGACTCGGATAGCAAGTTTTTTTAGTGCAGGATGACTGAGAGTGAATCTTGAGAAAGGAGGGTATATTTTAATCACAGCCTTACAATGATAAATGGGGGGGGAGCCAACCTAAATGCTGCTACACCTGCAGCAATCATTCCATCTGCTTTAATTGTTCTACATCTTCGGCATCAGGACACCACAGTCACTGAACAGATTCTGCAGATTCACAAGACTTTCACTTGTCATGCTGGCCTTTTAAACTGCTTAAAAACCAACATACTAATGTTCTTGGGCAGTTAATTGGTTTCTCTGGGCATGTCCTTACACACTTGGCCTGATAGGAGGGAGGGGATATACACGACAGACGTAAGCGGTGGATTCCCATACAGATCAGACATGTCTTAATTGTACCATTGTAGAATTGAACTGTGTTTGTCTGAGGCAATGCAGTGCAGAAAGAAATTACTAAAAAGAGAGTGGTCTTTGGCTCACAGGGAATTATTCTTCCTCCTTCACACTGTAACTGAGTTTAACTGAGGAAAAAGACATTGAGCTCATCCGGCAGGGTTTAAGAAAACACTCTTTAAACTCTTTTTCTCAACCCTAACTCTAACATTTTATACTAGTATTTAAGTGCTAATTAAAGTATTTATATTCTCACAAATCTCACCTTTTGAGACAATATTGTTCTAAACGTATTTCCATTTCAGCTTTAGAGGGAATGTCAAACAGAGAAAGCTGTCATTTCCTCTCAATAAGACCTATCATATTATGGCTGAAGATGAGATAAAGATTGATGACACTATTCAATAAAAATCAATCGTAAAGCACCTATTTATTTCACCATAATATTGACGTCTTAAACTGCAGGCTTGGCAGGAGTCTAAACCTGCTTGAAGTATTGGAGATGACAGCATGTTGAAAGCTAGTAATTATAGTATTACACGGTGAATTCAATTCACTCCGACATTCACCACTGACTGAGTGTGACTATGCAGGAGTTCATGCAGACACTGGAGTGATTTGACTCTGCATAATGGACAAAGATAGAGCCACAGGTGGTAGTTTTTGTGTGGCTTGAGAAGTCTCATACTTTACCTTATATTGTGCTCAACAACATAAAATGTATAAGGTCCAAATCTCTTTCTGTCTTTTCTAACCAGCAATCCAGATGCTTGCCTCCACAGTTATTGCTGTCAACAGTTTAACTGAGAACTTCTTCAAAAGTTACCTGCCAACTGTCTGCTCATGTACTCATGACCAAGACTAGCTCAGTCGTGACAACGTTCAAGTGAACTCACCAACCAACACTGACCTGATGCCCAGCTCAGTAGAACACTGTATGTTTACATCCACTTCCATGTGATGGTGTGTTTTTGTAGAGGTCTCGAGCTGATACTGACTCACTTCCCTCGGCACAGAAATAGTTTTCTTAGACAGCAGGCATCTGCACTTTTCAACCTCAGCAAATAATGTCAGAGATATATGGATGGAGAGAGAACACATTGTGTAAGAAGTATAAAAATGGGTTGTTCAATGTCATTGATTAACCTTCTAAAATGTGCTGTAGCTGTGAGTCTTGGGTTTCCTTAATTGCAACACCTTTCTTTACATGCAGAGGTACTGTAGCTGCATGGGTCATTAACACAATGTCACCATATCTAACCAGTGGTGGAGGATGTGCTCAGATCCTTTACCAAAAGTAAAAGTACCAGAGTCATACTGTTAGTAAAAGTCCTGCAATCAAAATGTTAAAAAGGAAAAGTACAGATGTGTTACCAAGAAAATGTACTTCAAAAGTATTGACTGCAGATAAATTGGCAGCAGCATCTTACTGTTGTAGCTTAATGAATATTTCCATTCTGGATTCATCTGCTGATTGTTTTCTTGATCAGTCCATGGATTGTTTAGTTTGTAAAATGTAAGAAAATAGTGAGAAATGGCCATCACAATTAATCAGAGCTCAAAGTGATACTTTCAGATTTCTTGTTTCGCCCAACCAACAGTCCAAACTTCAAAATTACTTAGTTTACTGTCGTTTGGACCAGGAAAAACAGCCAATTCTCACATTTTATAAGCCAAAACCATAAAGTGTTATCATATACTACTAATGAATTATCAAAATAGTTGCCTATTCGTTTTCTGATAAGTGACTAATTGGATATAATTGTATACTAGTTTAATCTTTTACAATGCATCTTATTTATAATTTATGTAATCTGCTAAGTAACCAGTATCTCCAGCTGTCAGATTGTGTGTGGAGTAAAAAGTATAATATCGTAGTGGACCAGAAACTAAAAATACTAAACGTACATTAAATCTGTACTTACATAGGACCTGAGTAATTTTATTGTTACTTTTTGTTTTTCTGGTTGCTTTATAACATACCCAGTAAAAATCCCCTGCTACCACTCCATATAAAACTCAGATCCGCCTCCGTATACGTTCAGCTGTGTTGCATCGTGACCACAAGAACCAGATGGATTCAGCTCTCCCTCCTGAGTCCTGTGACCTTAGGGTATTTGTGAAAAATATAAATGCATCTCTCTGCAGCCCTCACTGGCACCCATAGGAGCCCCACAGATAGTTTTGTTAGAATACTCAGACCATTTATGTCTGAGTGGAAAACATAGAAGCCTGTTGTAAGGGGACACACACATAATATATTTAAAAAATCAGAATTAATGAAACCATATTTATCTACGCCAAGTATTCAACTTGGATTAGAAAACTTGGTATGAATGAATGACGTAGGCTATGCATTACGCAGTTTAAAATTACATTTTTAAGGAATGAATTTATCTTATATTCAGTAATTGTGGAGTGTCTTCTGTCTATCCTATAATTAGGCGTTTATTTGTTTTATAAAATGACAAATTGGGGAGCAGCCCCTATACTGCGATCATTCACCACATCCAGTTGCGCACGACTTGGTGACATCAGTGGGACGAGGGATCCTGAAAAATGACTCCAGCGTTGGTGTGACGACAGTGACCAGTAAGTATAAATGCTGAGACGGAAAGTTATCTGCTCATACCTCTAGACTTGGCCTGTACAGGTCACCAACCGCTGCAAGAGGCTGAGAGCAACTCAACAGAGGCTGAGAAAGAGGAGAATTTGGATACTTCCCAGGTGAGTCTGTCGCACTTCAGAATAAATATGTCTATTTTTTGCGTTAGTGGTTTTGCTTTCTCATATCTGGATGGGTAACATTTATTATGTGTTATCCAAGGGTATTTCGGAGGTTTTTAGACAGCATGGCATTCATTTAGAATCTTCTCTTTCTGTAAGACAAGTTTAAAATGCTGCTACAACAGTGAAATTATTCTAGTTGTTTCCAAAGCAGACTGACTTGCTTCAGGATTTTGTAAGAACTTGTATCCAGTCAGAATTAAAGCATATTCAGGTTTAGGAAAATTGTTCTTAACAAGTTGAACATGTTGCAATTTGCACTTGAGAAATAATCTTCTCTGATTGTTTCACTTTTCTCAGAAAAAATAAACTTTGAGTCAATATCATGAAACAAATAACCTCACAAATGTACTTACAGCAGTGTCAGCTTAATTTTATGTCTGTAATATAGGGTATTTACCATCGACCACAATCTATTTCTCCAACAGACGACCAACTAAATTACCATGAAGTCGACATGTCTGATATTCTTGGCTTCTCTCGTGGTCTGCAACTTGACTGTGTCTGGAGGACAGGGCATCCCCGCTGAGGATGAGAGGGACCGAATGACCATAGACGACATCATACTACAGAGAGCAGAAGGTCTCCTGTTACGGTCCATTCTCAAAAAGATGCAGGATGAAGACGGCAGAAACGGTGCGTAAAATCTGTGTCTTGGATCAATTTCAGAAACGATTGATCATAACGTACTTATAACATTTTCATTTTCGGTTTCAACCTGTAATTAAATTCCGAGCTATTATTTATACCTACTGTTTTAAACTGAAAGTCTAAAGTGGCAACATAAGTTATCCCAGTAGGATACTTATAAACTATCATAAAATTTATTTTTGAAATTGTGTTTAAAACATTAGATTGACAAATATATGCTTCCAATTAAATATCATGTAAAGACCACCAATTTGTGCGCAATTTACGCACGGTATAGAAAAGCTGGGGAAACTATAAATATATTACTACTAAAAATATTTTCCTTTCTCCAGAAGGATCTTCCTCTCAGACAGAATGGGTGACAAAACGACAGCATCCCGGTAAAAGATACATGGAGGATTTGGAGAAGCGGCAGCATCCAGGGAGGAGAGAAGAAGACGAGGATGAACAGTACTTGGATGTTCAAAGGAGACAGCATCCGGGCAAACGCGAAGATGAAATGCACTCGTTCATGGAGCTCCAGAAAAGGCAGCACCCGGGAAAGCGCACCACGATGGGACACATTTCTGACAACCCCGTAATGCTAATGAGTGAACTTTCAAAACGACAGCACCCGGGCAAGCGCTACCTGGTGCTGCAGAGCAAACGCCAGCACCCAGGTAAGCGCCATCCCGAGGATGAGGACGGCGACGGGGACTGGGAGGCAGATGAGGATGGAGATGAAGACCTCCCTGAGTTGGAAAAGCGTCAGCACCCAGGAAAACGGTTTTGGGATAACTCCAGTCCGGATTTAGGCACAAACAGTCCGTGTGACGTATTGGACCCTACGAGTTGCAGCAAGGCCAGCTTGCTGCTCGACTTTTTAGACAACATTAGCAAGAGTCATGCCGAGGAGAAGAGACAACACCCGGGTAAAAGGTTTGCGCCCGAGGAGGATTCAGTGGAAGGAGAGTAGGTTAAAGAAAAATCTGGTGTGCGTTTACTGCTGTAATGTAAACAAATACATGTGTAAATTAAGTGACCACAATGAATTATTAAAAATGAAAAAATAATTTTGATCATTTAACCTTTTGTGCCACAGTTTTTCTTTGGCAGCCAGTTACTGTATCATCATCGCAAAACATGTATCTGCTGTTTGTTTCTTTGGAGAGCTTGTGCGTAATTGTCCTCCAAACCTGACTATATCGCTGTAAATAAGGTTTGATAAGAGTGTGTGCCCTATGTTGAACTTTATTAATAAATAATTATTATAATTATCATTATTTAGTATTTCTTTTCCATTAATTAGGCTACTCATGCTAAAATCAAGTCCAAGAATGAAAGCATTACTCTACTGACTTTTGCGATGTTGCCTCTGTGAGGCAACACACCCTTGTCAGTGCAGCACATGCTTGATATATAATAAAGGTTCACAGTTATGTATAGGAGATCCCTTCATTTATTGATTTGTGTTTCATTCTTTTCTACTTATGTAAAATATAATTAATACCACAGCAAATAAAATGTGTCATTGATTATTTTTCTAGTCATTCAAGCATGGATTAAGTTTATTTAACCTAATGTTTAAATTAAAAGCTACCTTTGCCTTAAAGTCAACCACCAGTTTTTATGTTGGACAATAAACACACACATTGGTAAACAAAAATGTGTTATTTGCTTTAGTCACTATTAAACTGTTTATTCAGCCCAATTAGGTCTAATTGGTGTGTAGTCCAACAAAGCAGTCAGCCTGCCATAGTCTCATCTGGAAAGATTAATGCAATTCAATAGCAGACAGAGTGTCTCAGGTATCCTCTTCTGAGTTTAATTGGGCTCATTCCATCAGAGCCTTGGGAGCAGCTGTCCACAGGCCTGATCAGTATGCAAATTATTCACCAGTCACGTGAGTTAGAGATGGAGACGCTCCCCTGAAGCACGTGAGCACACATACCCCCAAACCCTGAACGCACGTGAGCACACACACACACACACACACACACACACACACACCTTTCAACTCCAGTGGTAATGCTCAGAGTCAAGGGGATCGACAAGCCAGTAAGCAGGAGAGACTGCACGTTATGAAATATACAGGACACAGGAACAGTTTTTCCTGCATGAACTATATTTTGGACTCCCAGAAGGTGACAGGCAATAGATAC
Organism: Dicentrarchus labrax; assembly: GCF_905237075.1. Classification (NCBI taxonomy): domain Eukaryota; kingdom Metazoa; phylum Chordata; class Actinopteri; family Moronidae; genus Dicentrarchus; species Dicentrarchus labrax. The sequence goes on from NW_026136715.1 coordinate 11,018,204, forward strand.
AATTTAGCTTAACCCCCTGTTTTATGTTTAGATCTGCATAATATCTGTGAAAACTATAACACACTCACACACACACACACACACACACACACACACACACACACACACACACACACACACACACACACACACACACACACACACTTATATTACTCTATGGATAGTGTAGTTCACATAACCCACATGTTATGTCCTTATAGTGGCAATGTGAGTTTTGAGCAGTTCAACCAAAGACTGATGTTTCCTCTTTCTTGAGGCCTGTAAAGGTTAATCTATCAGCATTTCACAAAACAAAAGCCAAAATTAGAAAAAAATCACAACAAATCTGTTTACATCAAAAATAATTTTACTTAATAGAAATATTTTTCAATCATCTTGTGATGCCTTAGATTTATGGCTTGACCCCCAGATTGAGAAGTACTGACAATATAGTTTAATTTGTTCCTGTCTGATGAAGGGGACCCCCACTAGTAAGCTTTTGGCCCCTATTGACCCCTAATCCTCCTACTTTCTGTGCATTGTGTGCACCCTGTTGTCATGAAATGCCCAACAAGTAAAGTGCAAACAACCCACTACCCCTGGCATCTGAATTGTGTTTTGCCACAGAGCCCCAGAAACAGAGCTGTAGGTTAAAGCTATACACTTTATAAAACTATAAACTGAAACTAAAATAAGTAAAGATCTTAATTATGACACACGGCCACTCCACACACACTGAGCCTCAGTCACAACCTAGGATCCACCTGAGTTCTCTTATCATTTCAGGTTATATTGTAGTGCCGATTTGCAATTAATTAAATTGCCCCAAACCGACTGACACACATTGAACTTGAGGCCTCTGGGGCAATTTCCTGTTTTACACACCAACCTTGCATTTTCCAACATAACCGAGTTTAAAGAAAGCACTCCATTAGTCTTGTGAAACAAATATGCAGCATGAACTGGTCATGTTTATAGTTCAGATATCAAATCAAATTCAAACAAATAAGAATTACTAGAATAAACACACAATGGTAATAAGTACAGACAGTATCTGCTTTATGAACTAATTTAAGAATAGCAAGTTGAGAGGAGAATGTCACACTCATGTGTCTCCCAGTACATTGAAGTCTCCAGTGTATCTGTGTGAAAGAGCGTGTCTGCAGCCCGGACATTGAGCTCGTGGCCGCCGGACTTCGTCCCGGTTGTCTGCCATGGTGGCTTTCCAGTGTTGTCGCCATCACTGTCTATGTTCCTCACAGTGGTCTTCATCATCACCATCACTGTTTACATTTATGATGTCTTATTTATTCTCCTGTACAGCACTTTGGTCAACTTTGGTTGTTTTTAAAGTGCTTAACAAATAAAGTTGGATTGGATTGGATCCAGTGCCTGAATTGGCCCAAAAAATTATAAAAAATTATTATTTTGCTGTTTTTTTAAATAATTTTTAAAAAGGTTTTCAGTGCTTTTCTTAGCAATAAGCTAGTTGTGTTTACACAGAGATGCAGTTATTCAGGAGTACCTCACCAGCATTGCTGTACACAGGGTTTTAGAAATGACAGACTCAGTAAAAGGTAAGGGTACTTGTGGACAAAAATTAGAATGGTACTCAGTACTGGTGAGTACTGGCACATTTCAGGCAAAAAACTATTTATATTAAACTTTCAAAATCAGAGGGGGAAAGCATAGTGTGGAGAAAAATGAATCAGTAGTGGCAACAGAATTGAGGTGACTGAGAATTTGACACAGCAACCTACATTTTTTGACATTTATTTTTAGGCTTTTTGCTTTTTTATTGGATAGTACAGCTGAAGATAGACTGGAAAAGGGAGAGAGAGGGGATGACGTGCAGCAACCGGTTGGATTCAAACTCACGGCTGATGCAGCCAGCCCTACCAGGTGAGCAACTTAGTATATTTGTATTTACATGCTGAAATTACACAAAAGAAAATACAAGGGATGATCACAATTACAGAAAACAGGACATGTAGAGGCCAATGCAAAAAGTAAAGTAGAGTGTGGAGTGTGGAGGCAGTGTGGAGGGCAAAAACTGGGTTTTATGAGTAAATTTAAACAAATAAACAACATATCCAGAAGGAGGCAGTAATGCAACGGTAAGGATACCATCTGCCCAAACATTCAAAGAAGAAGAGTCTTGTGATCCATGGTTGTGATGAATCCCAGTTCTCGTGTGTTTCGTGTCGCTTGTCCCTCTTCCCTTCCCGTACCAACTGAATGCTAATCACATGACCAGGCAGGGCTGCTGCTGCTGCTTCTGCAGCTGGTGTTGTCGAGCTGTCAAAGGGAAGCCTGACTATCCAAGCACACAGTTATTGTTGGATTCATTTGTAAGTATACCCTATATACCCTCCTTGGTTGTTGATAAGTCCGCGAATATTTGTTTATGTTATGTTTATGTATTTATTCCCTTGTTTTGAAACAACGAGCTTGGAGAAAACAATGGCTAAAGATAGCGAGACCTGCTGCTAGCACTCAGTAGCTAACGTTACATCCTCTGCTCGGAGTGACGGCGACCAACGTTAGCCAAATGTATACAATGTGTAAACATAATAACCGTAGCCGCTGGGTAGTGAATATGCATATATAGCACATCAAAGAAAATACTGCTCGCTTGCAGTCACAAATATACATTTAGTTAAGTTTGTTTTTCACAGCCTGCGTGGGCTGGGTGGGTCAGGTATATAAACTCATAACTAACGTTATCTGGTAAGCGTTTAAAATAAATGTGGGTGCATTGTAATGTGCGTAAGATCAAGCCAATGCACGAAGTGTCAAATCACTGTAAAATGATTGATGTGTAAGATGGTGTGCAACTCATTAAACTACTGCAGTAGAGTTAGCTTGTTAGCTTTTCGTGTAACTAAAGGCTATGCCCCTTTGTTACTTCACCCATGAGAGCAATATTACACTACAATCAGCTAGATCTGTACAGATTTAAACACTCCAATTATATTTTAAGTAAAAAAAAAGTAAAAATATATTTCATATATATTGCTATATATATATATATATATATTTATATATTTAATCATCTAGAAGTCACCGTGTCATTGTAGTGAATTATGCTTTATTAGGGTTGCTTAAATGAATACATGTTTAAATGTGTGTTGGATTTTTGGGCAGGATAGGACACATTTGAATCTGGAAAGTATTTAGAATTTCATTTTTGGATTTTATTAAATATATGCTGCCTTAATCTGCGTTCCCCTACTCTTCAGTTTTTCAGGCTTTCCTTTGGCGTGATGGAGCTAATATGGGGTGGGTTGCACACCCTGTGACATGCGGACCGGAGCAAGAATCTCACACCTTGCATCTCCTCTCCAACAACACAGCCGACCGCCGTCATGGCCAGTTATCCACCCCCGTTTGAGGCCACAGTGGAAGTGAAGGAGGGCTTTCTTTGCCCACTGTGCCTAAAGGACCTTCAGTCATTCTACCAACTCCAAGACCACTACGAAGAGGAGCACTCTGGGGATGACCGCCACGTTAGGGGACAGCTCAAAAGTGAGTCCCGTTAAACTGAATCAGAATCAGAATCAGAATCAGAAATACTTTAATAATCCCAGGGGGAAATTATTTTCGTTACAACACTCCAGATATACAAACAACATATTATACAAACAACATATATATATATACAACATTCAGCACAAAAAATATAAATATATATATATATAAATATATTATATATATAAACTGAACATTGTTACACAGCCACAAATGCCAGAAACAAATATAATTCTGTACTGTTTAGTTCACCAAAAAGCAACTATAGCAGTACTATTTAAATTTGATATACAGGCACTGCAGTGTTGGATCAGGACACATTGTTGCCAGGATGAATTGGCAACTTTTTCTGCTGCAGCTTCTCAGAGAGGGACAGTAAATGAAATAGGGAAATCTTGGTTGGAAACAGAACCATGCAAGGGGATTTTTTTAGATATATATATAATTGTTCAGATTTATAATGGAGCTTAAATGATAGTACCATTAGTGGATGTTCTTGTGGTCTATGCACACACATGATACATACATCAGCTCCTGTGTATATAATAACCTCATGGAGGTAGTTGTGTCCTAATTTTCTTTGTGCACAGATTTGGTTCAGAAGGCAAAGAAAGCCAAAGACAAGCTGTTGAAAAGGGATGGAGATGACAGACCGGATACAGGCAGTTATGAGTCCTTCTACTACGGTGGAGTGGACCCCTACATGTGGGAGCCTCAGGAACTGGGTGAGACTGGAAAACTGGACTGTAAACTGGGTGGAAGTAAATCGCCACTATTTGTTTGTTGGTTTGCTTTTTAGTATCACTTGGATTACTTTTGATATATTATTAATGAGAATGATGATAATGAGAAGGCCTTAAAGCAGTGACCATATGCTGACCTCTCACTCTTTGTTTTTTTCTCTTTGGATTCGTAGGAGCAACCAGGAGTCACCTCGACTTCTTTAAAAAACACCGAGCAGCCAGGATAGATCACTATGTCATTGAGGTCAACAAGCTCATTATCAGACTGGAAAAGGTGTGCTTACAATATCAAATCACAACTCATTCACACCATGATGTTTATCCTGCTGTTGACACTTAAGATGGGCTCAAACGTTCTGTTGTGTTAACTGTCGTTTCAGTTGACATCATTTGACAGGACCAACTCAGATGCCGCCAAAATCAGAGGTTTGTCCTTGTGTGTTTTCATTATCAGTCTGAATGCTCTCAGTGTATGCAAATGTGATTTATTTGATATTATAAATTATTAATATTAATTAATGTTCATCCTCTTTTATAGCCATTGAGAAGTCAGTGGTGTCGTGGGTCAATGACTCGGATGTCCCGTTCTGTCCCGACTGTGGAAACAAGTTTAACATCCGAAACAGGCGCCACCACTGTCGTCTCTGTGGGTCCATCATGTGCAGGAAGTGCATGGAATTTGTCCCCTTACCTCTGGCTCGTACGTATCCACAAAACCCTCGCAAACTAGGGAAAATCATTAGCTATTCAGCTGAAGTTTTGCCATGTGTTTGTCACTGCTGTGAAATTTTTGCCTTTTGTCTGTTCACAGAAAAGCTCATCAGCGTGACACGAGAGGCCCTGTGCGTACCTGGAAGCCCCGTTCAGTCCCAGTCTCCCCCATCAGGAGGTGGCGGGAGTGGGATGGGCTCCAGGAGAGGCAGCATCAGCAGCCTGAGCAGCGTTACCTCCATGTTGGAGGAAAAGGACGACGAGAAGATTCGCTGCTGTCACCACTGCATGGACACACTTCTGAAAAGACAGCAGAAGCTGGAAGAGAAGGACCACATGCCTGATATAGTGAAACTTTACGAGGTAAAATAGAAAGGATCACTACAGATTTCACAATCTGTCTCTCCTTCTGTTCCCACCAATAGGGCAGTCGATTCTGTGTTTTCTTTTTCAACCTGTCTTGAGTTTACACTGTTGTATCCTTCCCGTCATTCAGTGTTTGCCTTTTGGGCTTTCCTGTTGTTCATTGGCTCAAAACTTGTCTTCCTGTCAGAGGCTGAGGATGTGCATGGAGAAGGTGGATGAAAGGGCTCCAGAATACATCAGAATGGCTGAGTCTCTTAAGTAAGCCCCATAAAAATGTTGTTATAACTAAACATATGAAAAATAATTTTGGGTCTTATTTGAGAGACTGTTGCTTCATGGCTGTATGCTTTCACAGCGCCGGAGAAACCACATACAATCTTGACACTGCTGGTGGACTGAGACTGGAAGTACAGAAATACTACGAACTTATTGACGCCCTGAGGTAGATGTCAGTCAGACAGAAGTCTTCTTCTTTTTATTTTGTTTTTAAGATTACGAATGGACACATTCTGTGTTTTCTCCTCAGCAAGAAGATTTTAACACTAGGAGCAAAAGATGATCCATCACCGCATCCGAAGGCCCTCCAGCTACAGAGGATGATCCGCTACACAGCCACACTATTTGTCCAGGTGAGATCAAGTTCATATAGTTCTCAGCTTGAAAAAACAAAACAAAAAACAAGCCCCATTCGGACAGAATAAATATTAAGCAGGGTGGTAGGTAACAAAATATTTCACCACCTCCCTCGTGATTTAATGCCGTCACTCCAGTCAGCATTTTAGCCACAAGCAAATTACAGGGGCTGGTTCTGTAACAGAGGATAAAAGACTTCAGGAAAACCATGTGAACCTTATCCACTGCGGGCTTGTTATTTTTATTATTGATATTATTTACTGGTAATTATTGATATTATTTACTGGTAATTATTAAGCTGTAACTGAATATTTAACACACAAATATGTTTCTTTCTATGATTATGCTTTTACAGTAAGAAAAGGAACTTGGATCTGCAACAATGTTGCTCACAACACATAAAATCAGTTCAGCTACACAAAGTTACGCAAAGCAGAATAACACTACAACAGCCCATTTGATGTCTTAGTCTTGTAAAGTTTACTTTTCACTTTTTCTGTCCTTGTTTGAGTCGACTCATGTTGGCAAGAGGTCTTTTTAGGTTAGCAAAATCCTTTTCTACTTGAGTTGTCACATTGTGCGCTCAGCTGATTAAACTAAAATGCGAAGTGTCTCTCCAGACTGGGCTTAAATTATGGGAGGACCACAGAGTTTGCTGAAAAACAGTAATTGGGACTGTAATTATGTAAAAATCACAGACGTGCTCTCTAGACGTGATGAAAACCACTGACCAGGACAGGTAATATTAAAATCACCCCTCCTCCCTTAAATCCTGTCTGAATGAGGCTGTATAGTGTCTTTCCAATCATCACTCTATTACATTTATGCAGTGTTCTGCTACGTATGTTCTGCTCCTTTGATCCCTTCCTTCCCTATGTCCTCCCTTAGGAGAAGCTGTTAGGTCTCATGTCTTTACCCACTAAGGAGAAATATGAAGAGCTGAAAGAAAAAAGGAAACAGGAACAAGAGAAGAGACTCCAACAAGAGAGACTGGTGAGATTGTGTACCTATACTTGATTTTTCATATGCATAACAAGTTGCAAAATGTTTATATTTTATATATTTCCCTGCTCAACAGGTGGCCCAAGAGGCCCTGAAGAAGAGGCAGGAGTCTGAGAAAAACCGTCCACCTCCAAGCACTAACGGAGAGCTGTCGCAGGCCCCTAGAGCTCCACGCATGACCAAAGCTGGTGGCTGGCTGCCTTCTGCAGACTCTGCCAATGCACGCAGTGAGCTGGAGGACCCACTGCTGCAGCAGATTGAGAACATACAGTCATTTCTTCGCCAAGCACGGGAGGCCCAGAGGACGGATGAGGTAGCCATGTTGGAAGAGAACCTGCGTCAGCTGCAGGATGAATATGACCAGCAGCAGACCAGTCTGGCCATCGTGCTTTCCCAGAAGCTCGCTGCGGAGGAGACCTTGCAGCAGGGGGAAATCCATCGTCTAGAAACCCGGGAAAGGGAGGAGAGGGAGCATTGGGGCCCCGCTGTGGGGTCCACTCTGCCCTCCATCTCCTGGGCGAGGTCTCTGGATATCAGTCCAGCAGGGGGCTACGAAGAAGAGGAAGACACTGATGCAGAGGAGCTAACTCCTAAAGCTGAGAGGAGTCCATCGTCTGTAAGAGCATTCCCTGCTCTCACAAGCCAGGAGGAGTCACCTCCCAGGCTGAGGAGCTTAGGGGGGCATGTAACCCCCCCTGGTGGTGAAGGACAGAATAGCAGCTCCCTTAACCCTTTTGATGAGGAGGACTCTACTCCCATTGAGGAGGATCCATCCAACCCCTTCTTTGAGGACATCAAGAAGGAACACAAAGAAGTAACCAACGGGAAGAAAGAATACAACCCCTTCGATGCAGAGGAAGAGGTTGGGGAGGACAAACCGGCTGAGGCCGCACCTGGCAACCCCTTTGAAGAGGAGGACATCACTGACGCAGGTAACCCTTTCCTGGAGGCCTCTGGGAGTTCTCCAGGAGTCTCGACCAACCCCTTTGAGGGGGAAGATGATGACGAGATTTTGCCCGATGTGGACATGATAGAGGAGGAACTGCTGCTGCAGCAGATTGACAACATTAGGGCCTACATTTTTGACGCCAAACTCAGCGGCCGTCTCGACGAGGTGGAGCTCCTGTCAGAGAACCTCAGAGAGTTACAGCACACCCTACAGGAGCAGAAGAAAAAGAAGCACTGACACCTCTCCCTCAACTCTCCCTCCTTGATTACCTGCTACTTACCAAGTCCTGTAAGGTTAGCTCACTTTACATGACTAATGAGCCCATTGATTTTAGTTTGGGTGAGGTCTGCAGCACCACAGAATGATTAGGTTAATCCCAATATTGAGTTCAGTAGTCTGGAGTGACACCCCTAATTTCCAAACATCTTTCTTAACCACTTATCCTGTACAGGGTCACAAAGGGCTGGAGCCTCTCCCAGCACGCACAGTTTTTAAGCACTGCAAAAAAAAAAAAAAATCATCAGTGCAAACATGAACAATGGAAGACAGAAGGATGCCACTTAAAAGATTTTTTAATGGGACAGTCAGATGGTTGTTTGAAATGAGTGTGGCTTTGGTCTTGTGGAAGTCAGGATGTGTGATTTGGCTCTCTGGCACAGAACAAAGTCAAAATATAAACATGGCTAAGGTTGAACAAATGTGAGCCATGAAGCAGTTTATGTACGTTTTAAAATATATGGTTGAATAATAATAATGTTTCAAGGGCTTTTTTCCCACCAAAATAAGTTAAAAAGAGTACTACACCAACTTACCATAGCACTCCTATAAGGCTGTTTTTTTTTTTTTTTTTTTAATAAAGGATAAAAATCCTTGCAGCAGGACCAGAAATACTGTATATTTTTATTTCATGCATTCTTCTTCCTTTTCAAAGCATGGTCAAAACCTGGCGCCTACATCACCCACAATGCAATCTGATGGCAGAGATTTGGGTATGTTATGTTAGTAGCAGCCACTAGCCACAAGCGGGCTACAGGGGTCTGGTAAGCTCACTTCTTTGTTCTCCACACACACCCAGAATATTTTTCATTTTTAAAATTGTAGTCTCCAGCGCCTGTTGGTGCTGACTCAAGTGACATCACAGGAGGATGCTCCGGAGCCACAAAAGGCTTCATGCAACAGTATAGTACCAAGACCTGTAAACGTTGATGTGTAAAATTGGTGGAGTTCCTATTTAATTCCATCGCTATTAGAGGCATCTTGTTGGACAACTTTGGTTTATTTGTGGTAAACGAAATTCTTGCTGCTCATCACTGAACTGAATTCCAAAGAACCAGACCATGCATTACTGTTCTAACTGGGCCATTAACAACACTCAGACAAAATAACCATCTGATAATTTAATGGCAAACAGCCTAGCGCTTGAAGGAAACTGATCATTAAATTGTTATATATTAAAACTCAATCACAGGCTTAAATTACTAATTCAGTCACACGACTTGCACCATTTGTAGTCGCGGTCTCTGACCACTTTGTGTCATAGATTTATAATGGAAATGAAAGGCACATTACACAGAACCAAGCTATTCTTGTTGCAGACTATGATGACATTATCACAAGGAAACACTTTTAATCTTTTACCGTGCTGTTAATAACCACAAGTACATCTGCAATCAAAGCGTTTGCTCTGACAGCAGCTTATTTCTGTTTCAGTGAAAGTTGCCTTTTTTGTACAACTGAATTCAAATGAACATGTAAACCTGTCCCCCGTTAAGTGACATTTTCTCTCTGTTTACATGGTTTGGATGCTCAAATTAATTCAGTTCACTAATCAATGTTTTGTGCATCTTGTCTATGTGATGTTGGCCTTGGCATGGTTGCATCTTTTTTTTTTTTTTTAAAGCATCTTAAATGCCACATTGAGCCAAGTGAACAAAATGTTTTCCATGTCATAATGTGTGACCCCCTAAAGGTTGGGATCTTATTTACAGTGGCACTACTGATCCAACTGAGCACTTGGGTTGCATGATTCACGTGTCTGTGTTTCTTTGAAATGCTGTTTGATGCTGGTCTTTACGTCAAACTAGTGGCCAAGCTTGTCTTCTGGCTTTCGTGTTTTATACATTTGGACATATTGATAAAAAACACGTTGCTACTGTTCCATGCTGTCAGACAAGATCTCTATGTAAAGCATGTTATCTGTTCAGTTGTTTCAAGAAGTGCATTCATAGTCCATCCACCCAGCACTCACCAGGAGCATAGTAAACACTATTTGCCAAGGAATATCGTAGGCAACTTTAAGTCAACAAATAAGACACCAGAATTTCATTGAAATCCCAGTATGTACAGAGGTTAATACATATATGTAAACTCAGACTCAGTTCTTAAGTCAAAGCAACATTTTAGACACATTCTTTTGGCATATAAATGAACACTACATGAATGCCAGCAAGTATTATCACTCAGTGCTGCTAAGTCCTTACATTGATTTGCTATAGTGCTTTCCTATCAGTCAGTCCTTATTTCTCTTCAGACAAAAACAGTGTTGTGTGCAGCCTGTTGATCTCACACTGCTTATCTGTGACATCCACAGAAGACTGTAAGCAAAACATGTGGCAATGTAAATGTTTTGTGATAGTGTGAATAACTCGAGGAGCTTCTTTAATGTGTGTTAGCAGTTGATTTTAGCAACACTTTTGCATTTAAAACAATAATTGCAAAATTTAAACATTTGACACACCGACATCAATTTGTTAACTTTAGAAAATTCCATCTCAGCACCAATAAAAAAAAGTTGTCTCTGTAAAATGTGTGTATTTCTTGTTCCTGTCATAAATCTGGTGACCCTGTGTCTAAAATATTGGGTTTTTTATTCCGTAAGGTTTAAGATTTTCCTGATTTTACATAGAGCGACCACTACAGCCACACAGGCAAATTAGTTTATTTGAATGTTTACATTGTGGAGTAACACTGTGCTGGATCCAGATGGGTGGGTTTTTCACATCATCTACAAATACCAGGTGGGAAGTCAAGTTATCCAAACCAAGACCAAGTATTAACTGCCCACAATGTCATTCTTCTGTTTATGGTGGACTGGAAAGTCAGCCTGTGACGACCTCACAATGCACACAGCGCAGTTGAACCCATTTAGTTACACATATTCACAACAGAAATATCCTTTTTATGTAATCGTACAAAATCAAACATAACATCACGGTGCCTCAATATTGTCCATTGAATCTACAAAAGTCCGCTCTCCTCATTCCTGTAAAGCTGCCATCTTGGCACGGTATTTGCCCGTCATCTCCTGGGGAAGCGGCGTGGTGCCAGGACACGGCACCTGGCCCTCCACCTCGCAGATACACTCCCTCAAACAGTATTTTTTTGGCCCAAAGTTGGCGGGGTTGGAGGCCTGCATCTTGGCTTCAGCCTCAGCTTGTAACACTTCTCTGTAAACAAGGGAGGGAGTAAAATAAACACATTTATAGATTAGATTAGATCATAATGGGCCTTTTTCACAGAAGAAATTTTGACATGCAACATTAGGAAAAGTACAGTTGTAAATAATAAAACTAATGATGGCTGAATTCCATTTGGCTGCTCCTGCATTGTGCGTGCTGGCTCACCATCACACTATAATACTTTACAGGGACACTTGAATAGAACAGAGTTAATGTTATGACTAACACACAAATGCTTTTATTTCTCTGACAAATAAAAATGTCTGCTGTGGAAAAAAAGGCCTACTGTGCTGTGGACACACGCATGCTCAGTGTTAATTACAGTAAAGATATCTTACTGTGATTTGCCCAAAATCGTATTCACATGTTTTGAAATTTGTTTGTAGTCCTTCCCTTCCACATCCACCAGGACTTGCTCCCCATCGTCTGTAAAAGAGACAGAGGCAATTGAGCTTGATATGGTATATAATAATAATAATAATAATAATAATAATACAGGTCAAACAACAGTGCAAAGCTACACACCCAGGTAGAACTTCAAGAACGGTGATGGGGTCATATTTTTGAACATCATTATCTGGACCCACGGGTTTTTGTACTGAATCTGAGGAATATTGAAGAACACAAACTTTCTGCAAAACAAAAAGGAGAAAGACACAATTTAACAACAACTTGTCTGAATTCCAGCAGTTCATAAATTCTTCCTGGTTCTGAATGGACAATACCATGCAGTCTTTAATTTACCCTACTATTTTCTGATTATTAGTTGTCATAGCAACGGCCTTAAGGTTGCATTACATTAGTAAGTGAGTTATTTGATCTAAACCATAACATTGTCCACATTCTTTGATCTTTGAACAGTAATTATTCTGTATTATTCATTATCTCGTGTAATAACTATTGGCATGGACACTGCTGCTACCTTTCGTTAGTGGTTTTAGATGGATGTATTTGAAGGTCCATTTGAACTTTTTAAGTGTTATTTTTGGATGAAATCAGAGGTAGCTAACAGATACACAGAATAGTTCATCTGGGGTAAAAATCAAAATCAATTATCGATTAACTGGCCACAAAAACTAATTCCAGCTTCTGTAACCTGAAACTTTTCTGCCTCTTGTCTTCTATAATAGTAAAACGAATAATATTAGGGTCTTTAGACAAACCCCGTTCACCCGCCACCTGTTAAATGATCTCAGTTAAAGCGGTGGAGCCACTGAACCAGCTGTACCGCTGTTAGCTGTTAGCTGTTAGCTGACCTTGCTCCGTCGCTGAGCTCTCCGTGCGTGTTGTAATTGACCGTCATGATCTTCACTCTGTTCTTAAAGATGATGTCACCCTTCTGGAGGTATTCCAGAGTCCTCCTGATCGGAAATCTTCCTTTCATGGGCATTTTAAAGTCCTTTTTTTTTTTTTTTTAAATGTACAAAATGACATGGGAGAGGGAGTCTGCAACTGGAGTCGCACAAGCACACGAGAGTCGCCTGTTGATGACGTCGGAAGACGTTGTCACCGTCACCCGAGCAACCAGTTTGTTGTTAATGAGGAAAAAGCTGGTGTGATGTTGTTTCCATGTTTCCAAATCTTTATTAATATGAGAAATCCCACTTTACTTCGGCGGTAATGTCCAGGTGTTGGATAACAAACACTCTTACTGCCTTTGTTTTTAGCATGAACAGACTCAGTCATGTCATATTTCATAATTCATTGTTTATTTCTTTTATAATGTGCAGCTTCAGAGAAGCCAGCCTCAGAGACTGGAATGCTGATACAGGAGCTCAGTCGTTAACACATTTGTTTTATATTGTCATCGGTGTGAGGTAGAAATGTAGGGTTGTGACAAACTTGAGCAAAACATGAATGTTGTTTGAATTCCTCGATCTCAATGTTTGAAGAAATACATTTTACATGAGCAGAAAAACAAATTACATTTACATGGTATAAAATTTGAACCATAGGATACTCAATCCACAAAGCTGAGTTAAAAAAAAAAAAAAAAAGTTCTTATTTAATATCCTCTAATGTGAGAGCTGCTCATGGTAAATATTTTAAAGCCACGACATTTAAATTAACATTTTTCATACAGCATTTAATAAAATGCACTTAAGCAACTTCATCATGCACTGCAATGCACTATAAAAATTATAACAATGCTCCTTATTAGAACAGACAGCGACAAGATTATAAAACCCAGCTTAAAAACAACATGCACTCATTTTTATGAAATTACATGTACAAAGGTCATTTTACGACAGTGCCTTTACAAACAGTCTGTATGGGTTTTAAACCCAAATATTACAATTGACATTTATTCACAAGACATAATCCTGTTTACTTCTTTAAATCCCCATTACCATTCATGTTGCTGTGGATGCTTATTCTGAACCGTTATATAAGTGGGTAAGCCGATACACATCTCATTATGGTCTTCAAGACATCAATGCACTTGAGACTGGCTTCCCAGAAAGTCTAGTTTATTTTTTTTAAATCAGGGAAACCTGCCCAAAAGTACTTTAAGTACACTTAGTATGCAACAAGCAAATTTGTTCACAACAAATTAAAGTTTTTAGAAAACATATAAAACACAAAGTTTTAGTCAGCATTAACACAGTGGAACGCCACAAAAGCTGATTGATGTGCACTTAGCAGAGTACAAATGCAAACACAAGTACAAAAACAGTAGCATAGCTACACATAAGTAACATTTATGAACCCAAAATCTTAATCTAACTCCTTAAAAGAAAACAAAATGCCATTGATAAATACACATACAAAATGCAGATTGAGAACAATAATGACACTGATGGGACAGAAAGAAATAACATATAATTGATTGTCATAAAGGGAAAAGTGATGAGGTGATTGCACAGGTTATATTAGCAACACATTCATGATAACCCAGAAATAAGTGTACCTAAACATAAGAACACCCCCAAGCCTAAAAATCTCTGAGATGTCTTTCAGTACAAAAAAAGGACATATTGTCAATTTAAATGGCTAATTTGGCTTACAAGACCTTGTGAATGTGAGTTAAAAGTGAACAAGAGAAGTTGGTTATGTTATAATGATCAGAGAATGCACTGTGTGGTAATGCTATGATAGGCAGTCCATATCAATATAGATTAAGGATTAATTAATTGAGGTTTAAGTTAGTTCTTGTACCTGACTGAAGTTCCCATTCCAACAATTATTTGAAGTTATTTGATGTAAAGAACTGTACGCTAATGTCTCGCACCTTCTAGGCAATTGTGTCAGTTTAAAGGTTAAAAAGGGAAAAAATGATTATAAACGTTTTAAATCTGTGTTACATGACATTCAGAAAAGTCACACTTTGTAAAAGCCTGAATTCTCAATTAACAGATCTAAAAGGTCAATAAAAATACCAGATTACACAGTGCCAATGTTCCCAAATGCCAACATGAACCATTGCTTTACAGCTTCAAAGTACACTTTTTTAGGTAAGTACTCAGATGTATTAGAGTCTTAAGATTAGACTTTTTAATAAATAGGTGAAATTCCACTTCCACGTGTAAGATTTCTGTTTGTAAGTTTTAGATTACGGACTGGGCTTGTTAATATAGCTCATCTGATATCTGCAACAATTGCTAGTGCTATGTGATCAACATGAGAGCATGGTAAGGCTTATGTAAGACTAAAACTATATAAAAGGCTTAGCTCAGAAGGTAAAGTTCACATGTCATCAGCTCAAAGTGCTATAAAGACATTAAAGGAGATGAGCACTGTTGCAGCTGCAGAGGATTCCTTTTTCCTTCAATTCAGAGTGACTGAGTTTAGGCCAGAAACTCAAGATTACCACACTGCATCAGAGCCAGAAAACATTCAAATGTTCATCCTGGCTTTCCAATGATAGATTATCTCGATCTACCAAGGATTCCTGAATGACACTGCACCATGCATCATTAGAAAACAGGGAGTTGCTGCAGGAGTTTGGACTGGGGTTCAACAGTAAACCTCAAGAGACAGAGAGTACCTGAAGTGGAGACTCATTAATCTTTAATTCGACAGTTCTGGGTGCTGGAGTGATGGGGTGTCATTCTGTAGGGTCAGAGTCCTGGCTGTTATACTCAGCCGTCTCCATCTTGAGGATGTAGGGAATGATGCTGTCAATAGAGACGTTACCTATCAAGCCAGTGAAGAAGAGCTCCTCTGTGATGCTGGAGTTCATGAGGCGCAGGGCTGGGAGACGAGTCAGGATACGGGTCAACCTGGGGAAACAAACAATTCATGCAAAATCATCTTGATATCTTGTATTAACTTTGATAATAAGATGTTTTTAAAAGCTCCTTGGCATTTCCTTACTATGCACTCACTGTGTCACCGTCTTCAAATGTATGTCAAGTTAACCAGACAGGCACTTAAAGGTATCTTAAATGGTATCTAGCGGTGTAATTGCAGATCTATCACTTCCCCCTCCCCTTTCAAGCGTAAAAGAGAAACTAGGGTGGCAGAGAAAGACGTGAAAACCCCAATCTAGAGCCAGCGTTAGGTTTGACCCTTCTGGAAAACATGGCAGTTCAACAGTGAAGGTGACCCACAACATCTGTAGATATAAAAGGCTCATTCTAAGGTAAAAAAAACCATAACAATTCTTATTTTCAGATGATTATACACTAATGAAAACATACCTATGAATCCAATAGATCCTCCTAAATGTTACACACTAGACCTTTAAATCCTCTACTTCTAATCCTTAACCACCTCCTGCTATGTCCCAAATGTATTCATTTATTTATTAATGGATTTTAAACTGAATGCCCACTATTAATAACATAAAAGTGGATAGAGTTAAAATATTTTTAGTGATTAATCCACCCAGACATATTGCCTGGACCAGCCAAACATTGGTGCTGTTGCCCCAGGAGGCAATAAATGGGAAGGGGACTGGCCAAAAAACTGGAAATCAGAGACTGTTGTGCAAACATATTTATAAAGATCTGCTCCATCAACATCCCGGATCCCTAACAGGCGGACCATGTTCTGACCATGCGCCTGACGAGAGGAAGAGGACTCTGTGTTTAAACCAAAGATTCAATAAATACTTATATTATTTTATTTTATAATAATATATTATTAAAATATATAAATGCAATTATCTATTTCTGTGTGTAGCATGAAGAGACTGTATAATGATGAATTAAATTATCTTTTTTTCTGTATTGTTCAGGTTTGTATTGGTACTACTAAGACTTGGAGTGGATGTTTCAACCTATTATCCAATACTTTTTGGCGTTGTTTGCTCACTTTGTGACTACTTTTCATGATCTTAATCGCAGCATGTGTTGTTTATGTATCAGGTTGAACAATCACATGTAATTCACTATGGTTTTACTGCTACCACTATGGTGGGCAGGTTGAGCAGAGATTAGATTAATGTATCAGTGTACCTGTAAGTGTCCTCTGGGTAGGTTTTCTGCACGTAGTCCTGCAGCTCCATTAATGCTTTCTCCTGGAACTTCTCAATCTGCCCGCTGCCGTCCACACCCGGGTGATCTGACAAGTCAAACACACAACCGTTGTTGCAAGAATGAATTATTTTTTTCATTTGATTGAAAAAAGCTCCAATGTCTATTATTAACTTGACTAAGAAAAGCAGACTCACCGGGGCTGAACAACACTATAGCCTTCAGGTAGGCATATTCGTAGCTGTCAGTCTCCAACCTCGTCATGCTGTTACAGAACTCCTGGAACTTCCAAATATGCTCCATCACCTGCTTCACCCTCTCCCCCGATAACTTGTCTGAGAGAAGAAAATGCCCAGTTTGATATATCAAGATTTGTAATTTACTTATTTAGTTTTTGATTAAGCATTATCTAACCAGGAAACTCACTGGTCACTCAATAAAAAAACCTGTCATCACCAAAATTTGCAATTTCTCATCACTGTTAGTTAATGAAAATGCTGTCATGTTGTTTTGACATGTAGTAGGCCCTAATTAACCCAACAAGATTTTACTGTAGCGTGGATATGCATAAATTTGCCAATTTACATAAAAATTCAAACTATTTTTCACATGGACAAAAAAACAAAGACGCAGCACTGTCTGGGGTTCATGAGTGTAATTCTGGAATAAAGTGGTAAAACACATGATTTTTAAAAAAGTTATAACACAGTCAAATGAACAATACCTACAATGCCACAAGTGCTTGTCAAATGAAAAGAGCAATGAGAGAAAACTTAGCTACAGTCCTCCCCAATGGCTCTTCTGCGCTTTAGGCCTTGTTTGTTATGGTAACAACTCACACTTCTGTTTATATGTGTGTGTCCTACTGAGAAATGATGACGAGGTCTGTGGTCCATACCGTCCTGGATGCTGCTTTGAAGGTGGTTGATGATGGCGGTGAGGATGGTTGACAGGTTCATTACATGAGCGCACTGAGCAAGACCCAGAGTAAACAGCTCATTCCAGCAGGCTCGCACCAAACTGGTGTTTGCCTCCTGACTGCGAAAGAGAGCGACAAAAAACATAGGTGAGTGTCAGCAAGTAGATGGATGAAAAAGCACTTCATTTCTGTAATGTTCACAACAGATGAGTGGTTGCAGTGTAATGGTATTTCCTAAAGCCCTTTTTCAGACGTGGAGCACACAACATTGCTGGCTTTATTAAATTGACTTTTTACATTATTGTTCCTTATGGCTTCATTCAGACATGACAGGATATTTATAGGTGAGAGAAGAGAGAGAGAGAGAGAGAGAGAGAGAGAGAGAGAGAGAGGGTACAGTGGTTAGGTAAAAAGTGTTATAATAGAAGAGAAGGCAGCAGTGATAGATTTAAAAACATATTTGCGGTTTGAACCTTAATTAAAACTAGCCCCTGCTTCTCCCAGTGAAGCCAATGACACATTTTCACACCAATTTCACCATTTAATGTTAAAAGAGAGCAAACTGTGCTGCCTGTTTTATAATAAAATCCAACATGAACAAGCACTGACTGATGATAAGGACTCATCTTTAATCCCACTTTGCTCACATGCTTAATGTAAAGTGTTTGCTGCATATCCTTTATGCTAAACAAGTTCTTATCTATCTATCTATCTATCTATCTATCTATCTATCTATCTATCTATCTATCTATCTATCTATCTATCTATCTATCTATCTGCCTTTTACGTAAAAGTGACAAGGGTTCTCATTCAGACATGAGACCAACACGTTGCATTGCCATCAAATGAGGTAAAGGGGTGCATGTCTGAGAGGGGTTCAACAGTATAATATAGGCATTTGTGTGTCAAATGTATTCTCACCCAAGAGCTGAGAAGGCAGGGATGGAGCGTGCCCAGTGCATGGAGAGAAAGAGAAGTCTGGATGCTGACTCACAGATGTAGTGTACATTTAGATACTCAGGCATCGGGCTGGGCATGGTCAGCTAGACAGAGAGGAAAAGGAAAAAGGAAAAAAATATTTGATATATGATGACCTACAGATGAATGCCAGCACAAGTGTCTCAATTGCACTTGACAACGAGCCACTTGAAAAGTTTCTGTCAATTTGTATTCCTAAATGATTAATAATGCCAGTCAAGTGTGTCTGTTATACGAGTCAACTCCACCCACCTTAAAGCCAACATGGCTGTCTGTGAGCAGTGGTCCTTCCACCTCAATGATGGGGGTCTCCTGGTCTCGACCAATCAGCTGGATGGTTGTTCCACCAACACACTGCAACTTATCTGCCAGTCTCTGTCTGACCCCTACTTCAGGTGGGTTGAAAACCTTGGCCAGGGTGTCAAAGGCACTGTGCAGAACACACACACACACCTTTAAATTAATTGATCTGACAGAAAATGCTCTGCAGCATAAACATAAATGAGTCTGCTTCTTGCATGCCTATCATTTCATACATACTTGAGTAGGCATGAAAAAGGTAAAATCAGATAAAAACCAATGCTAATAAATTCAAATTGAACACTGAATATCCATCTAAATGCCTAGAATAGGCAGATGTCAGTGGTAAAATCATTGTGGATACTACCAAACTAAATACAAATGACATTAAATGTTGCATTGCACTGTTGACTGACCGTGTTATCTCACTGGCAGATTGCTCTTCATGTTGGCTGTCCGAGGTATCACCATTGTTTAGATTCTCTTTTAGTGAGTCACTCAGGTTGGCCAGTGATGTCACCACGTTGGCTAGTGTCCCCAAGTCCCCTTGCCCAGAGTCCATCTGAAGACAAATACAACAATGCAGATTATTTTGTTGCCTGCAACAAAAAGGAATGACAAATGCTTCTTAAAACATATTAAAGGGATGGATAAAGATCTAAAAAACAAATCTGCCTTAAATTGGGAAGGCGAATTGGTCGCCCCCGACTAATTTTAGAATTGGGTACAAATTTCTGATAGTTCGGTTTTCATTTGAGGGACGTGTCCATGGCTGATTAATTGCCTGAACAATCAAAGATCTACTGTCTAAAGATCTGTTATAAACTGTGGTGTGGTGTTTTAATATTGTTAGAGCAATATGCATTACGGCTAAAACTGTGGTCTTGACTCAGACCACAGTGACATAACTGAACTTCAGAGCACAAGACAGACTACAATGTCTGCATATTTCAGCCATTTGCAGCTCCATTATTATTTTTCTCTTCCTAGTTTCAGTTAATAATAAGAATCAGAATCAGAATCAGAATCAGCTTTATTGACCAAGTATGTGTACACATACAAGGAAGTTCCAAGAACAATTTATCGGTAATTAGAGAGAGACATACAGCTTATAACAGTGACAGCAAATCTGAACAAAAATCGGTAAACATAAACATAGAATTATTATGTACATACAAGTAGGTGAAAACAGATGTGCATATAAATATATATATAAAAAGCAACAGTGATCAACAACATACAATGTCAAATGTTTCTATAAACTGTAAACAAAATAGAATTGCAAGTAATGCTGCCTTTCTCTCTTTTTGTCAACCTTGACAGTTATTTAGTTTGAATAAACTTTATTAGAACTGTCAATGGATAAAACTGACCAAGGGTTCTGTGCTTACGTACAGTGTAAGCATAAAAGTTGCAGGTTCTGACGGTTCAGACAGACGATTAAAAACGTGAAATGTGAGTTAAAGATACAAGATTAATAAAACCGTGCAGTGTCTGCCCAGCTTAACAGACTTTCAAGTTCAAACTTCTTTATTTGTTGAAACAGTAATATTAAGCACCAAATATAACAGCCTCGTAATGCTGATTCTTCCTCCGTCTGAAGAATCATACTTCTATAACAGGTAGCAGAAGAGACAGACAGCAGCAGAACAGGCAGATGTTATATTTACAGTAACTGCAGCTGTACCTTTGAGTCAGTGGCCAGCAGCAAAGTTCCATCACTCTGGATGACCGGCTGTTGGATATTAACCAGCATCCCCTGGTCCAGCAGGCTGGATCTGCACGACACAGAGCATCATCAAAAACCAGTTCACATAACATCAACAGCTGAGAGATAGAACAACAACGCACAGAGCCCAGGCCTGAGGTTTGTCTGTAGGTCTGATTCCCACTGACCTGGAGCCATCTGTCTCTGTATCGGAGATAAAGGTTGGCGTGGCGATGAGTGGACTGTTTAGGTCTTTGCGAATGTAGATCTTTTGGGTGGAGGCAGCACAGTTTGCATGCTTCTCTCTGGGCACTACATCAATGGGCTTTCTCTCGCTCTGGACAGCTGAGGATAAACACCAAGCAGACATACTGTATTTACTTTATTTCTAATGGTTTTAAGTGGTTACAATAATAAAAGTGATCCCAGAGGAATGTTGTTTTTGCTTAGGTAGAGAGTCTTGTTAAACAACATCCTTTTGGTTTTGATGAATAGAATTCTTCAAATTATTAAGGACATGCAATGGATCAGGGGGTTGAACCTGTATTATTTGGTTAAAGCAAAGCCTCGGCTCTCTACATCCTGCATAATTTAATGCAGTTCTATGCCTTTATGGGGCAAGATGGCCTTCAGCTATACAATATGTATACTACAAAGTACATGAGATTAGTTACATTTATATCACATTTTTCCAGTACTCCCCAGCTATATAGAACAATAATTAATAGTAATATGTTATAATGTTTTTGTTTGTTTGCTATAGATTGCTGTCTAAAAATCGTCAGCCGACATCCACGTACAATAAAAGGTTACAACTACTGTTACTGTCTACATGCTTTTGTATGATGTCCTAACTCACACTCAGTCTTCATCCCCATTTTAAGGCATTTCCTCAACCGACAGAACTGGCAGCGATTGCGGTGGTGTTTGTTGATCACGCAGTCCTGTTTACTGCGGCAGCTGTAGGTCAGGTTCTTCCTCACGCTGCGCTTGAAAAAGCCTTTACATCCCTCACAACTGACCGCTCCGTAGTGACGCCCTGAACAAGAGAGAAAACTAGTCAGAGTGTGTGAGTCACTGCGTGCGTGGGTGCACATCAGATTGCTTACAGTGTGTCAGATTTGGCATCAGGATACATCAGTAAAGGCACAGGCACAATACCCAAGTAATGTAACTGTGAGCTTAAGTACCTGAAGCTTTGTCCCCACACACCACACAGTACTCCACCGGCTGCGGTCGGCTCAAGTCCCCTGACTGCCCTAACAACCGTTCCATTGACACTGGATCTGTGACAATCTGGAAAGCAAAGTCAAATACAGACCATTAATCTTGTGCTCCACCTTAATGCAATGTCAAGATCACTGTTATAACACTGTCTGAAAATAATAACAAATGTCAACACCAAGATACTGCCAATAGTATCATCACAGTACAGGGGGCGATATTATGGGGGAAATGTACCTGTATCCTTCCTGGCATCAGGCTGTCTGCAGAAGTGAAGATGAGCTGCTTAGTGTTGTGGCTGTCTGGTGAGGCTAGGATAACCTTGCCTGCCCCTGAGCTGTCTGCTGTAGTCAGAATGAACTGCTGTTTAGGAGCACTGGAAGGCTTCATCGCTGTCACTATCTGGATCTTCTGACCTGTCTGCTGGTCTGTTACAATCTGAAGGTGTTAGAGATCAAGGAGGGAGAAAGAAAGAGAGGGAGGTGGAAATGAACATGTACCAATGGGGTAAAAAAGAAGAAGTGAGTGACACTGAAGGTGGGAGAGCTAAGTCACATGTTGTAACATCAACTAGTTCATTGCTGCGGCTAATGCGCCGAAAGAGGACAACGTCACCAGGTAGCAACAGTGTCACATTCCCTGAAGCCAACTAATGTTGAGAGTACAGCAATTACCTGTATTCGCTGTGGTGTTGTGGCAGGCTCAGCGGAGATGACCTGAAAGCGCTGTGGAGACTCACTCATCACTGAGTCTGAAGGAGAGGATGACACCTACAATTTGAAATACATTCCAACAAGCTTAAACACATCAATAAGTCTGCAGTACAAATATATTTTACACAATGTAAAGCATGGAAATGTTACTATACAACCCTTTTGTAAATACAAGTTGGAACTGCCAAGAGAACCTGGCTACAGAAACTATGTCTCTATGGCAACGAATAAAGGTATCATCCACTAACCACACAGCCAAAGAAAGGAGCGCCACAGTATTTTCAATCAAAAACAACCTTCATATGGGTTACATGGATCCACTCAGACTGCCAGCAAACAGTACATCATTGAAGTCTTCCTTTGCACACTCACCTCTGCCTCGTGCTCAGAGTCCACTTTCTGCTGAGAGAGCAGATTGAGGTTGGTCGTCATGATGATGTAAGGTCATTAGTGAGGTCTGTTTGGAAAGATTTTATCTTCATTGTTAAAAACACGAGTAATCAAAAAAAATAAAAAATGCTGTCACAAAAAAACCTCACTCAAAAATTTAAAAATTCTTTCTTTTTTCAACTTTAATACATCAGATGATAAGTTCACACAAGCAGTAATTTAATGGTAATAAACAAAACAGAAAATAAAATTAACAAAATAGTTACAATATCTGTTTACTGCTCCACCTGTCATTAATTCCAAGTTAAATATTTTCTTCCACATCACACCTACTGTAGTATGCATCCTGTTCAGACACCTGAGGTAAATGTTTTGTCTGACAAATCCAGCCTTGGCATGACTGCAGTGATGTCACCACAAGCCAAATCCATGACCTCTGAGCGTGACCTGGACATGAGATTTGAGAGACCGTTGATAACCAGATTACACTACGGTCTGAACCTCACAGTGTCCAATATGACACTGCGACAAGGGTGGACGACTACCTCCCCTCCATATAAATCTACCACCACTTGTATGCACATCCCGAGATCTCAGCTGCTTTTCCTACTGTTGTCTTTATTTGTGCAATTTACATGTGACTTCATACTGATTATAGAGTCAGAAAGTTTTGTATGTATCCTCATATATTCACACACAGAATGAGTTGACACCACATGAAAAATATGATAGTGCGAGCAGAAAACCCTTTTTTGCAAACCCGGTGATAGCTGTGCAAAAAAGCAAAGAGGAGAAATCATTAAAAGTTATATAAACACATTTCAAGTGATCACTGCATTTGAACACAGTAGGCAAAGGTGCATCAAATTAGCGGAGAAACACTGTAATTAAGTACTCTTTCCACAAATACCCTCTCTATGCAAATGTAATACACCTAATGGTACAACCCTCACCTCCACTATTGTATTTGAAAATCTATATTTTAATTGTGAGTGACCACAGTGCTTTTGAGCATCTTCCTTAGAAGAATGAAGTGGCAGCATGTACACCTGACACCAATAACCTTTTTACACTTGACAGTTCTGACTGTGTCTTTGTTGATTTGGGATTTTAATAAAGAATACAGTTTGACAGCTTAAGGGAAAACTGATTTATGTGCCTTCAGCAGCTCCACATGCAGTGACCAAAGGGAGGAACATAATGCTTCATATTGTTGACCAATTGGACAAACTGAATGCCAATCAGTACCTCCTTCCAGAGACGCATCAAAACACAGAACAAAATGGCGAATCTGGCAGTCAGCCAATAACACTGGATACGAAACCTTATGATAAATATATTGGAGCAATTTTCTTTCCAGACAGCAGAGTGTACCATATGTCGATGTGCTTATAATAAATGTAAAAAAAAAAATGCAGCTTTGGTGAATAATGTCACACTCATAGTAATTTCAACCCACTACTGTCCCCGGGATGGCAAAGGTAAAAGGGTCGAGTTCATCTGCAAGCAACTACAGCTTTCCAATGTTAGCTGTTCAGGCTAATATAAGAGAGCTACAAGTAAACGCAACAAGGGCTGCTTGAGGAGCCGACTGTACCCGTCTCTCCCCTTGGACATGTCGGTGTAACAAGCAGGGATTGGTTCGGGTTACAATAGCAGTGTCACCTATTAATAATTAGTTTAACTGTCAGTAAAGCATATCAGACTTGCGCCCAGCGTTTCGCGTCCCTTTGCCCAGATCCCGAGCAGGCAGAGTCGGGCAGGAAGGGAGCTCCGCATCGGCAGGCTAACAAGCTAGCTGGGAGATTAGCTGCGCTCTTTTTTTTTTTTTTTTTATCATCCAGTATCTCGGAGAGCTTTGTACGGTTTTCAATCCGGGACCGAGACTTACCTCCGAGAAACGGTGGTCACGGATTTAGCGCTCTCTTCTATTTTATAAAATATTTGTTTTGGTTTTCTTCTGTTAAAGGTCATAGTTCGTGACCCCGCACCGCCAGCGCGTAGATGATGGTTGAAGGTTTTTTTTTTTTTTTTCTCTCTCTCTCTCCCTCTCTCTCCCTCTCTCTCTCTCTCCCTCTCTCTCTCCTTCCTCTCGTGCGCGTCCCCCGCGCGCTTCCAACCCCCACCCACCCTTGGCGCGAGCCAGACAGGACTGACGTCATCATGTCTGACTATCTATGGATTTCGCTGTCAAGTTATGTGTTATAAAATTAGCACAATTAAAGAAGAAAACGTGTAATAACAGAAGTATTAGAGACAAACTGACAAGCGTTGTTTCTCATTGGGTGTGTGTCTCCTCAATGGAAAAATAAAACACAAGTGACAGGCACATTTATTACATTACAAATATGTATTTATGTATAAAGTAAATTCATAGCCATTTGATCCATTTGTATGATGTAGTAGGCTAATTATGTTTTAATGTCTTCAAATTTGACTCTGACTTTGTTTTTTGGACTTTTGAAGAATGTCAGTTCCTCTTTGGCTCTAGTTACCAGGACAAAAAACATCTGTACAGTTAGCTGCTGTTAATGTATAGGAATACCATCACCGTGACAAATATGACATCCCTTTTCAACACATTGTCTATTACTATTACTATAAAAAAAGAAAAACAGCCAGACAGCTTTGATCACAAACTTTTTATCACTTTGCATGATCAAAACAAATGATAAACATTATGGTTTCTCTTTCCCTTGATGTGAATATTTAGCAGTAGATCGTTATACAACTGCATTAACTCATATTGCTAAATTGCAGTAAAGTGCCTCATTGAGATTTAAAATACAAGAGTGTCCTGGCCAAGATTGCAGCACCAGAACATAAAACATATTGAAAAAATGTATAAAACACCCTTGGGTAAAATATAAAAGAGTATAATCTAATCATTAGATCAAAAGTGTAAAGGTAAAGATGATAAAATGACAGCAATAAATATACCATAACAAGTAATATTAACAAATATTAATATATTAACAATAAAACACACACATTGCTCAATTCCTTCATTTCAGGTTATTTACAATTAATTTAAGAGAGATGTTGCTCAAACACAGTGTTAAAAAACATTTGGTTAGGATTTTATTTATAATGCAGTTCTCAAGCGACTTATCTTCTGTAGGCTATAACACACTGAAGCAGGGATCTCAAATTCAAATTGGTGTGGGGCTGGTGTTGGCATCTCATAGGAGGGCAATTTTAATATAAAAGTACTACAAGAAAGCACAATATTCTGAAAATATTTCCATTGCTAACACCCTACCTAACAGAAAAAGCAGCAGCTTAATTGTATATGAAGGGGTAGTTTGAATTGATATGAAACAACTAGAAAACAAAATCTTGCGGCCCAGATTATATTCTATTTTTTACATCATGTTGTGGCTGAAAGCAGGGGGATGGAGGCAGGGGGGTTTCCGGGAGGGTGTTAGAGTGGCCTGAGGTGGCCCCTGAAATCTGATTGGCCACTCCAAGTGCCACCCCATAATCCTAACTTCTTTCACTCCGCAGTGTCTTTCAGAGGCTGTAATGGGCTCTGTATTAAAGCTAGTGAAGATGGAAACTAGATGACCTAACGCATCCATTGTTAGCAACCATGTGGTGCTAACATGTATCGGGAAGGGGGCTAATGGAACAACTGACATGGACGTTTTCAAAGGAATCCCTTGACCTCTGGCCTCAAGATATCTGAATAAAAATGGGTTCTATGAGTACCCAAGAGTCTCTCCTTTGCAGACATTCCCACTTTATGCTAATGCATGCCCTTTTTTTTGCATGTGGTATACATGTGTTATTTTTGCCTAGTGTATTTGAATATTTCTGCATACTATGGTCCCTAAACAATATTTAAATTGCCTAAATTGGTAATGACGGTAATTGGAGAAACATACTTGATGTCACGTGGAAATCTTGTGTCCAGCAGTTATTATGGTTTTGTATTTTTCATTTTGTTTTTTATTCAGTTTAGTTTAGTCATTTTCTTTTCTTTTCTTTTTCTCACCATAGTCTAGTTTTTATTTTAATTTCAATTAAAAAATATTTTTATTGATCTATAAAAACATTGGTGCCCAGTAGTTACATAATCTGCGTATTTAAAGTTTATAATCTGGATTTATTTAAAGGGGAAAAGGAGGACTTCGTCATGGAAAAACATCAGACACAAATCATTATAATAAGCAGGGTATATTCTATGTCTTCAAACATTTCTCTGCAGTCTTTAAACAAATATCCATCTCATCACAACATTGTTGTATTGTTTCATCTGCAGTTTTTTTTACCTTTATTTGTATTTAAACAAATGGAGGTAATGTGAGTGTGTTTGCATGGCCCCATCAAGTAAATAACTATTCCAACTAATATATTGAATGATATATATATATATTCATATTTGCATGAGCCATTTGCCTGCATTTACATGACCTCTCCCATTTTATGGAAACAATTAGAGCTTTAATGGTCCAATATCAGCAATAACAAAACCCTGAATGACCACCAGGTGTCGCCCTGCACCACCAGACATGATAGGACTGAGTATGCAGGATAACAAAAGGGCAGACCATCGAACTGCGGCCCTGTAAAAGAGAGGAGATAAACTATATTTGCCTAACAACGGTTAAATATATTTGTTACAGCAGCTCAAGAGTCAAAAGTAGAGGAAAGAAAGAGGGAGCTGTACACACCTTTCACTTACAAAGACTTAACACCTATGTACATACAGTGTATAGCATTATTCTAATATATACACTGAACAAAATTATAAACGCAACACTTTTGTTTTTGCCCCCATTCATCATGAGCTGAACTTAAAGATCTAAGACTTTCTCTATGTACACAAAAGGCCTATTTCTCTCAAATATTGTTCACAAATCTGTCAAAATCTGTGTTAGTGAGCACTTCTCCTTTGCCAAGATAATCCATCCACCTCACAGGTGTGGCATATCAAGATGCTGATCAGACAGCATGGGTATTGCACAGGTGTGCCTTAGGCTGGCCACAATAAAAGGCCACTCGAAAATGTGCAGTTCCATCACACAGCACAATGCCACAGATGTCGCAAGTTTTGAGGGAGTGTGCAATAGGCATGCTGACTGCAGGAATGTCCACCAGAGCTGTTTCCTGTGAATTAAATGTTCATTTCTCTACCATAAGCTGTCTCCAAAGATGTTTCAGAGAATTTGGCAGTACATCCAATCAGCCTCACAACCGCAGACCACGTGTAACCACACCAGCCCAGGACCTCCACATCCAGCATCTTCACCTCCAAGATCATCTGAGACCAGCCACCCGGTCAGCTGCTGCAACAATCGGTTTGCATAACCAAAGAATTTCTGCACAAACTGTCAGGAACCGTCTCAGGGAAGCTCATCTGCATGTTCGTTGTCCTCATCGGGGTCTCGACCTGACTGCAGTTTGTCGTCGTAACCGACTTGAGTGGGCAAATGCTCATATTCGATGCCGTCTGGCACTTTGGAGAGGTGTTCTCTTTACGGATGAATCCCAGTTTTTACTGTACAGGGCAGATGGCAGACAGCGTGTATGGCGTCGTGTGGGTGAGCGGTTTGCTGATGTCAACGTTGTGGATCGTGTGGCCCATAATGGCAGTGGGGTTATGGTATGGGCAGGCATGTGTTATGGACAACGAACACAGGTGCATTTTATTGATGGCAGTTTGAATGCACAGAGATACCATGACAAGATCCTAAGGCCCATTGTTGTGCCATTCATCCACAACCATCACCCCATGTTGCAGCATGATAATGCACAGCCCCATGTTGCAAGGATTTGCACACAATTCCTGGAAGCTGAAAACATGCCAGTGCTTGCACGGGTAGCATACTCACCAGACATGTTTCCCATTGAGCATGTTTGGGATGCTCTGGATAGGCATATACGACAGCGTGTTCCAGGTCCTGCCAATATCCAGCAACTTCGCACAGTCATTTAAGACCAACATTCCACAGGCCACAATCAACAACCTGATCAACTCTATGCGAAGGAGATGTGTTGTACTGCGTGAAGCAAATGGTGGTCATACCAGATATTGACTGGTTTCCGGACCCCCCGGACTCCCCCAATACAGTGAAACTGCACATTTTCGAGTGGCCTTTTATTTGGGCCAGCCTAAAGCACACCTGTGCAATACCCACGCTGTCTGATCAGCATCTTGATATGCCACACCTGTGAGGTGGATGGATTATCTCGGAAAAGGAGAAGTGCTCACTAACACAGATTTTGACAGATTTGTGAACAATATTTGAGAGATGTAGGCCTTTTGTGTACATAGAGAAAGTCTTAGATCTTTGAGTTCAGCTCATGATGAATGGGGGCAAAAACAAAAGTGTTGCGTTTATAATTTTGTTCAGTGTATATATATTGCCAGAACAGGTCAAAAATGTCCCTACGGTCAGGTGTTATCAGGTTGATATCTGCTAACTGTGAAGGCCCTAGAAAATGATTACCATTTTCATTCTCATCAAATCATTCATCGTAGGTTAAAGGTGATCACTTCCCTCTGAGGGGAGAAGTGGGCTCAAACCATGCCAGAAAATGCCCCCCATTGCATTGAAGAGTCACCGGGTCCCCTCATACAGAGGACAAGACACACACCATTTGTCGAGAATAACTCAACTAAGCATATGCTCTGTGTGGACCAGGGTCATGTGGTTTTTGCACAACTGAACTGTCAAATGTGCGTTCATCTACAACAATGATATAGGATAATTACAATGTACAGTCATATGTAGTCCAAATATCATTACTGATATAGCCATGTAGTTAGCCTAATGATGTAACATCTGACAAATATGATTTATTAAACCAATATATACGTAGATGGGCTTAACAATGCGAACAAAAACCTTTTTTTCCCCAAGTACCACTTGACCCATTTTTGTTATGCAGTGCCTTTGGTTTTAGCACAACTGAAGTGGCATTCATCTTTGTACTGCACTGCAACCACACAGTTATAACACAGGATAATCGCAATGTATATGTATATGTATATGAATATGCATATGTATGAATACAATATACTATAATAATATGATATGTAGGCTATATAACCTATACATATAATGTTTGTGATAAAAAATATTCCCTCTGATGTGTTCTCAATTCATTCAAATAGTAACCTTTGTCTTCTTTCCACTTCATTTAATATCGTCTCATGGCGACAGTACATGATTACTCGTTTTTTTTTGGATCTCCATCCATGTAGCCAATAAATATTTCGCCATTATTTGTCCACGTTGCAGCTGCTATGGTAATTTATGTCTGTTGGTAAATAGCGGGGGTATAATTTTACATTTTCTCTGTAGTCCAGGTATCATTAGGTGATATAACCATTAAATTAGCCTAATGATCAAACGGTGACATCTGACAAATAGTAGCCTATTTATTAAACCAATACACGTAGACTGGCCATACCTATGCAAACAAAAGGTGTTGTGCATTAGGTCGAAATTTGTCGACAACGAATTGGAAAGCAAAGAGGAATTTGGATCCATGTGCCTAAGGCTGGTTTGTTCATAGGACAGTCGAGGAATAAGCAGCCGGATGACCGTTAAACAAACAATGATCTTGAAGAGGAAATCATCAGAGCATCATACCACGTTTATTGCACCTAATAGAGGAGTTATTACGCAGCCGAATTGGAACATTTCCACGTGTAGTAAACGACCTTAGAGCTCTAGGTTAGTCAGGGCGAAAATAGCTTCGGGTTGCTGCCGAATCGACCGCTTCATTTGCGCAGCTGCATATCCCACTCCTGTAAAAGTAACTGGGCTGCAGCATCAACACGGGTTCCCAGCTCCTTTACCGCATCCTCGCCGATCCGGCACTCGCCCCCGGTTTTTTCGGGTTTACTGGACCTTTGATCAAAGACGAGAAAGAGCGGAGGACGCGCAATGATAGAAGAGGGGTTATAGCCGTGGAGACAAGGGAAGGAGCACCAGTGAGAAACGGGGGAGTGTGTAGCAGCTACATCCTTTTTCAGAGCTGCGCAGTGGTAGTGCGGGTTGGTCATGGTCGGACGGGGACTATGGGTATGTAAGTCCCGGTTTGGGAAGCGAGGGAACAGGCTTGGTGTTTTGTCTTTTCTGTGCGCGGCGACGGCGACCGCAGCCCTGCTGGCTCTGCTCTTTGTGGACATCATCGAGTCATGGGTCACCTCCATGAGCATGAACACGGTGATGGAGCCGCACGCCGGCATCATCCCCCTACAGAGCGTGCCTCCCACCAGACCCGAGGAGTTCCTGCTGATGCCCAGTCCGCTCGTGTGCCAGCGTGCCAAGCCATACCTCATCACCATGGTTACCTCGGCTCCTGCCAATCAGAGGGCCCGCCAAGCCATCAGAGACACCTGGGGAGGGGAGGTCGAGGTGAGGGGCCTGCGGGTCATGACTCTCTTCATGGTAGGTGTGGCGTCTGACCCTGGACTGGCCAAGCTGCTGATAGAGGAGGCCAGAGAGCGAGGAGACCTGGTGCAGGGGCGTTTTCTGGACACCTACTCCAACCTCACCCTGAAGACCCTGTCCATGCTGGGATGGGCCCGCCGCTTCTGCCCTCAGGCTCAATTCATGGCCAAAGTGGATGATGATGTCCTGTTCAATCCCAGCGCCCTCCTGCACTTCCTGAACAAGAGCCGTAACCCGTATGAACAAGGAGACTTGTACCTTGGCAGGGTACATCTCCATGTGGCTCCGGACCGGGACCCGGAAAGCAAGCACTATCTCCCTTCAGGGGCCTACCCTCCCTCTGTCTTTCCAGACTATTGCAGTGGTACAGCCTATATTCTGTCCCGCTCTGCATTGCTCAAAATTTCCCTGGCAGCCTCTGCATCACCTTTATCCACACCTCTGCCCCCTGAGGATGTGTTTGTTGGTCTGTGTGCCCGGGCAGCTGGTGTGCTGCCTTCGCACTGCCCACTATTCTCTGGTGGCCCAGGTGTGCCATACGGGCGCTGCTGCTATCAGGCGATGGTGTCCATCCACCACATCTCACCTAGGGAGATGCTGCATTATTGGGCTGATGTCCATACATCACAGTCCTGCTCCTGGCTGAGTCTACGTGCTTCTCTGGGGGTGTGCAAGGTCAGGGCGATGCTCGGTTCAGCTCTGGGGCTCGAGCAGGGCTTGTGAGGGTTATTGAAGAGGAAAACTGGACACATTGGGGCTGGGCCTCGCTTCGATACTGTGAACAGCACAAGTGCTCTTCAGGCTGTGAAGCTACACTATGTTCACTGAGAAAATGTTACATTATTTTTATAGCTTTATTTTTTTAAACATTATAATGTATTTAACTGGCTTTTTTGCAGAAAAGGGGACGATCAGCTGGTAGAATTGAGAATTGTCACAGTAGTCTTTAATCTATCCTTGGACTGTTATAGCATCCTTAATTGTCACACTGACACATATGGTAGGTGTAGAACTAACAACATCGGCATGCTGATAGCATACAATGAGGAAATACAGCCACTTATGTGATGAATGCACATTGGATATAAGTATTTCTATTAACACGCCAAGTCTTACTTCTATATGCTGCTATATTTCATATATTTAACACCCATGTAGTACACCACAAGGTACTTCAATTGTAGATATTAGTCTATTAAGATCCCTAAATGCATGATGTTCCAAACAATAGTATAATAGGTACGTATTATCAAACAACAGGCTTCATATACCCAGTAATATAAAATATATGCATATTAGATAAAACCTTTTTGCTCAAAATGGAAAAATAATCGCCTCAGTACAGGATGTATTCAAAGAACTTAAGTAATAAAAAATGACCTGCCATTAACTGGATGGTTGGACAATGAAATGCATTTTGGCCAGTTCTGAGAAAACCGTTTCTCTTCCTTATTTATTCTGCTGCCTACAGCCAATTTAACCACTAAATGGATGTGGCACACAGCTATAACCCCACATAGCTGCAGTATGCATATGACCTGTCTTCGTATGCAAGATTAAACATTAAACTGACTGTGAAGGTCAGGTTTATCTGGTCTGAATACATTTTAAACAGTCAAAGTCAGTGTGTTTACACTCAGGAAATATGTTCAAATGAAATACTGTCACCAATAAACTATTCTCACAGTTTATGTTACATATGTCTTTCTTAGAAGAGAAACACACACTCACTTCCTTAGAAGCTAAACACGCACACACAGATCTGCTTTATTTCAACACTACTCATATAAACACTGAACATTTCAACATGTAACAATTTAACAGTCAACATTTCAACACACAACATTTCAGTCACATTGTTTTGCACTTTCTCCGTGCCAAATTTAACGGCCCAATGTAATGTAACACGATTACAAGGAAACAAAGGTTGTGGAGGATGAACAGTTAGACTATGTTAATGAATAGATGCCAGCCAAACAGGTGCCTCACTAACATCAGTCATCCTGTTAAGGAGAATTTATTCAGCGAATCTTATTTAAATAAATATCACTGACAATAATATAATACAGACTGTAATCCCAACTAAGTAGCTATAACACACACAGACATACACTCTAAAAACAAATGTCTTGGCTCAACAAAGAAAATTTCAGTTTCCATGTATCATTTTGAGTTGTGACAACATAGAATGAAATAATGTTCAACCAATGAACTATATTAAGGTGAATTAGCTTTTCCTCTACAATGAAAGGTATTTTAAATTACCACCTACTTAATTATTGGTAGCATAAACACAAGTTTTTAAGTTGATTAGTCATAAAATAAAGTTGTTCCAAATAGTTTCCCCACATTATTTAAAAGGCATTTTAAGTGTTTAAATAATGGTTTTGAAGTTGACACACTTTCCTTTTGCTTTCAAGATGTTGAATTACTTACTTTAAACTCTTTGAGAATGGTCCTCTTCCTTCTTTGGATAGCTACATCTCTGTGTACTTCAATTGTATTGGGCTACTTAAGAAAAAGGAAAAAAAAGTATATAATCTGAATTGGTAACTGTCAACAAAGATTAGCCTTATAATTTCCATACCTCGAGAAGCATGTCTTTTATACGTCTGATTGTCACTCCTGTAGTTCCTCTCCTTGATGAGACTACACCCATCATTTTTGATGTGCAATGGTCAAGTCTGCCCATGTTTCCTGGAATTCTTTATTCATCTGTAGACCACACAAATGGAAGAATTCAGAATTTTGTTCCAAGTAGTCGCTCTCCATAGGGGCAACTTGGAACCAAAGATCAGGCATTAAGACGGGCCAGTGAAGTACCCTGCTAAATTATTAATATTTATCCAGTTGAATACATACAAACAACAACGTAGTTGAGCACTAAAAACACACGCATCATGCTATTCCTCTACATGGCTCAAATAAAAAGCTCTCTCAAGCTGAGCCGATTTGCCAAATAAAACTTTATCATTCGTATCCACTGCTATGCTACACTGAAGGGTAGGATGGCTAAACTACACTGCTAAATATGATTAGCCTCAACTATGTTTATTAGTACAACATTTACCATTAACTGTATTAAAAGATGTAGCCTAACTTTCAGTCACAAGTCTACTGCTGGTCAAATCACAATTGAGAATATGTCCAAATTCTTGTAAGACTTTATTTGCAAATAAAATGATACCTAAAAAATGTCCTTTGTATATCATATTTGCTCAGCCTACAGGTCCTTAACTGTCTGAATTTGCCCAGGCATGTGAAGTGGGTAGGGTAGGGGACTTGAAATGCTGAACTCAATGTGGAGAAGTTATCAAGCAAATTTTATTAAGTTATTACAACTTGACTTTTGTTTTGAACCAATTAACGCAGAAATGTTAGTTCAAATTACTCACAATATTAAGTTGACGTAAATACCAACATTATCATAACAAAAAAAACTAATTTTTTGCAACTTAAAAGGTCGATCTAAATCAATATATTAGAATGTATAACTTGCAATCATGCATTTAATTACGTGGTGATAATAGGGCCACTAAGTCACTTTTCAGTGTACCATTTAAACTATTATCAATAGTATCAGTAATCAAAATTTAAATGTCCCTCAGAGGAATGTGTCTCTCTGACCTCCATGTACTTCAGTTTATTTAATTGATAAGTAAGTAATTCACAATTGGTATGAGAAACATTTCAATCTAACCTATCCCGAGAACTGGTATAACAGTCACTATAAATTTCAGTAACTTTAGTCAGTTAAGGCGCAGTGGACAATTACTTTAGGAATTTCTTGAGCCACTGTTCATCTTCCTCCTTCATCATACTTCATACATATTCATATATATTAATAAATAAATCAATTTGGGAGGGCTGCAGTCTGTGTCAAAATCAGTAAACTCTGAGTCATTCTGTTAGTGAGTTAACAATGCAATGATCAAGTGTGAGCATATTTCACATTCAGTTGTTATCCCAAATAAAACACAATCAGAGACTTGGTATTATGTTGTTTATTTAACAACATATTTATATAAAACATCTGACATGCTGATTCAGTTCAGGAACCAAACCACAATGAGTGAAAAATATATTTACCAGTAGAGAAGAAAATACAACTTAACACAAATTCTGGGCGACACCCATTGCAGCCACGGTGTTATCTGCCCCATGTTGACAGGAAGTGCTTCTGGCCACAGGCTACAAACTCAACTGCCACATGACTGCACTCAACATTGATTACAAATGAACCCGTCAGATTGAGTCTCGACTTGAATGAACCGACACCATTCAGAAGTTTGTGTTTTGTTCCCACAGTACAGTCATGTGTCCAAAAAAAAGTACCCTTTATATGAGGTTCAAAGGTCACTCCCACAGAATGTCACTGGGTTTTGGGCTGCATAAAGGGTCCTGCTTTTCTATTTTTTGAATCTGTCCAGAGCAGATCTCTGGTTAGATAACACTGCCGCCTTCTTCTCCCTCTGCTTTTTCTCTTTTTCCATTTTCATTTTGTCTTCCACAGTCTTCCTGATAACATCCTGGGGGTTATGGTCGGGAAAGGTGGGTAGAGAAGTCAAGACAAATGAGCCAAACACCGCAGATATACCAGAATTATTAATTAATTGTTATTATTATTATTAATGTCACTGCAACAATCTTTGTCATATATTTAGGATTACTTACCCTCTGGTCCTCATGAGCCACTTGTTTCTTGCGCTTTTCAACATTGCCAGCAGAACTACGCCCTTTTTTCTTATACTTGGGAACAAATTTCTCTTTGGCAAGTGGGTCAAAGCCCTGGACAAACAAAAAAAATGCTTTTAGGAGGCTGTAAACAACAATCAGCCAACTATGATCAAGAGTCAGTATTTTTTTAAAAAAGGGACAGATCTACAGTATATCTTAAAATAAAATTGGATGTTTGACTGACCAGAGCTTGGACCCTGTCTTGGTGCCTTTGCTCAAAGGTGGCGTGGTCAACCCGTCCCAGTTCGCTGGGGTCAAGGCTGATGAGCTCTGGCTGGATCTTCTCCAGCAGAGCTTTGACTTCCCATTCCTGCCTCTGTTTTGCACTACGGTATGGATTTGCATCTAGACCATCGAAATTAGGCTCTCCTGCACCTGTAAATGCAAATGGAGGAGGACAGAAGTAAAGATGGAAACAATCAGTTTCAATTCACAGAAAAATGTAATGCATAGATCATTTTCTAAATGATGCATCTGAATATAGTTCTAGTGATGGCAGGTTTGTTTTACACATCAGAAAACACACAAGACTTCAACAAGCTGAACCTCTCATGATGCTTTGTGCCACCTTGTTGGTTCAGCCTACTTTGGATTATCTATGTATAATGTGAAATTGAGTAGGACCTGGTACGAGCATGCTGGTGAAACCCTCTCCATGCCCCACCCCAAGGACATCCTCAAAGGGACAGAAGTGTAGCCCCCAAGCTGTTCCTCGAACTCTGTGAGCCATGTAGGGTTTAGTCACCGGAGTGCTCCACACGTCCCTGTATACCTGCAGAGAAACAGTTTCCAGATGTAAATGAAGTGGTAAGAAGGTAAAAGTTAACCAATATGATTTGTATTGCTAGTTTAAAAAAAAAAAAAAGAAAGAAAAAACAGCTGTGTTATCGGTAATGTGAAAACAAGAGATTTAATCTTTGGTGAGAAGAAGTCTGCACAGATATGAACTTCTATTTAACCTGTTCTGCTGCTATAAAAAGTCAAAAAGATCTATTGTGTTGTTCCTGTGTTGTGAAATTCCTCAACGACAGCTTTTAAATATAACACTATAACAGAACTATATCTGTCTCAGAGCTGTGTCTCTATTTCCCCTCTTATTAATACCAAAGTTCTTTATGGAAAACTTCCTTGATCATTATTAGGAACTTTTGAGACAAGAATTTCACTATTCAGAAATGTCACCAACACCGTGACATTTCATTTTCAATATGATAGTGTTAACACTATTTCATATCACTATTTACACTATCATAGTAAAAACTGTCAGGACAAAACCACTTGTGCAAACGCATCACCTTCTGTTCGCTAGATAAACAGATTAATAATTGTACAGTGTGGAGATAATGACCTGAACAATATCCCCCGTGGCTGCAGACAGCAGCCCCCTCTGGCTCAGTGACAAAGAGGAAGCTCCAGCAGGGAGGAAGTAGGACTTGAGGGGCTTGAAGGTTCGAATGTCAAATACCTTCAGCTTTTTATCCATGCCAGATGTCACCATGTATCTGCCAAAAGAGGAGACCATTACAACAGAGTGCTCTCTGGAGGACACTGAAGGAACTGCAGTTCAGTGCTCACAACTGAGATCGTAGCAGTTAATCAACCTGACTGGATTTCCTCAAAATTGTTAAAAACTCACAATGGAAAGATGCGTTAATGGGAACATGCAAAATACTGTATTTATCAATAATGTTGTCATGAGAACCGATACCAAGTTGATGCAAAAATTGACCGTAGGTACCGGGGATGCAATTCTTGTGGTCCATGTTTAAGATGGCGACAAGTGCAATGGTACAAGCATTTTGCTCGCAAAACTTTAATGCAGTGCATTAATTGTAAACTGTAAAAACTGTGTGCAGGAGCTCAGCCCCCGGACCTCAGCACAGTGGCGTGATGAATGTGCAGCTGTTCAAAGCTGCACACTCATCACACCAATGCAAGTGCAACAAAAGCCCAGGGAACAAAAAACAAATAAGTAATTTATTAATGTAATCTGCTCAAAACATGAACAGACAATGAAAATAAACACTCAGCAGAATACAGTCCATTTAGGTAACTCAGGCAAAGGCTGCACCTTAGCAACATAGACTGGAAGACACTTTTTATGGCAGAGAGATATTCCCTTGAGACAGTGACAACACCAAAAACAAATTACAGAGAGCATTTGTTAGGCTATTTATAGCCTACTTTGTTATTTCGTAAAGTATAAAAAAAACATTCAGGAACAGCTAAGACGCAGGCAATTTCTTTCATAATGCAATAAAGAGCGGTTCACCTGTATTATCTAGGAAAATAATACAGTAAGTATCGGATTGGAGCTCAGTTTCAACAGATACTCAATATTAAATGGAGGAAAAAAAACTTGATCAGACATCCCTATTTTTTACTGTGGTATCAAGAAATGATACAGTCAATGATTACAATGATTTATTACTCTCAAAGAATTAAGTAAAATACAAAAATTTTACTGGAACTACTGTGAAGCAGCCTCTATGTTATATACACAGACAATTATCCACAGCCTTCTGCCTGTAAAATAAATCCAATATCTATCAAAGTTTTAAGGTGACTCACGTGCCCGTCTTGTCTACAGTGACAGAGCGCACGCCGCCCTGGTGACAGAGCATCTTGACAAGGGCTTCTTTCTGGTTGGGGGACCAGAGGGTAACCGTGCCGTTGTGGTGTCCTAGGTGGATTATAGCATTATGAGGGTTCTGGCACATCACGTCAAGACGGCCAGTCTTGGTGCAGATGGCTGCCACCTCCTTTCCCACAGACACATCCAGGTACTGCAGGAAACTTGTAGCACTCTGAAGACAAGAGGAGAGAACAACAAGTTTTTACAGAACTTTATGCTGGATTATGGGTTTTCCAACTGTGAGTACATGCTGGTGCTACAAACAACTGGAAGTGAATCATAGTTTGTAGTGCTTATCATTACACACAGCTCATAAAAGCATTTAATGTTAACAGTCTGCATCAATATCTGTACTCATTTTAACTGTTGTAACTGAATTAAGTCTAAACACACTGACTTGATACACATATTTTAAGAAGATCCAACACCTAGTGTGCATTGCAAAGATATGTCCATAAATGCGCTTAGAAATTTTAGAAAAACCCTTGAACCAGAGAATTGTGAAGTTTTCTTAATCCAGTGATAGTTGTCTGTACATCGAAACTGCTAATAACTAATTGGGCATAATTTTAATGGGGCCAATTTGCAAGAACTATAGGCTAAAACAAAACATTTTCAATCTTGTCTGAGGGAGGCCCACAATGTCATGTCAGACTTTGAAAACCCCTGCTATAGATTAGTTTTGTAAGCTCATACATGTTCATGTATATAAACTGGATATTGTCTATATTCTTTTGAGGTGTGCGATAAGTTCTCGTTTGTTCACTGCAACAATGCTGTTTCAATGCTGCCCTCTGCAGAAGGTTTAACCAAAAGAAAATTTCTCTCAACCGAACGTCTGCGGGAAATTCAGCATCAAACAGAAGACAACTTTTAGTTATTGTGCTGTTATATATAGAATAAACATGCAATACATCATGCGCAAAAATCTATAAGAACGGTTTTAATGAACACACCGCTGTGGCTAGCAAAAAGTGGTATGGGAGGAACTGCATGCGAAGGACGTCATTGAATTTGCGGATGCAGTGAAGCTCTATTCCATTGGAGTCGTAGATATACAGCCACTTCTTCTGGGCCACCGCATACATTGTCTCACTGTGGAGCCACCTAAACAAAGGCAGAAATTAGTGATGCACCGATCCACATTTTTTCACTTCCGATCCGATCCTTGAATTTGGATATCGGCCGATACCGATACTATTCCGATACCAGAGCTCTGTTTGCTTTAATATTATTATTATCGTTATTGTTGATTTTATATGAGGCTGAAATAAACTCCTCTCAACAGGCAAGTATGATATGTACGTATGTATGCATGTATGTCCCAAAAGGCAACTTGAGGTAAGTATAAGGTCAGAAGTTTTTGGAATGACTCTAGAAGTGATTCCTGACAGCTCAACTAAAAAGATCCTTGTGCTGTTTCGTGCGGTGCTTTTTTAAAGTGTTGGATTGCGTTCTTAGTGTTGTACGATGCGAGGGAGCTTCCGCGTCTCTGAATTATGGCTTCGCAAACATTGCATTTTGCTGTCTTGCTCTGCGGTGTTTCCAGTGTAAAGTATTTCCGCACAGCGGACATGTTGGCTATCCTGCTAGCTGGCTGCAAACTGCAGAATGTATTTCCTGAGCGGACGCGTGTCTCATAACTCTGTGTCTCATTGAGCCACGCCTCCGTTCAGGAAATCCATTCCACAGTTTGCAGCCAGCTAGCAGACTGGCTGGCAGGAATCACCTGTGGAGTCATTTCAGCAGACAACGTTAAAGAGCAGACATGGATATCGGAAATCTGCGCAGGTTGGATTTGGGGTTCAGTATCTTGCTCAAGGATACTTCGACATGTGGCACCAGGGGCTGGGGATCGAACCCACAACCGTCCGATTTAGGAACGACCCGCTCTGCCTCTGAGCCACAGCCGCCCCCTTTAGAGAAAGGATGTTCAGTTGCTGGTAAGTGAAGCATGATGGTAATATACCATGTTTTGTGCTGCGCAATGTAGGGTTGGATGACTTACTTTACATCATTCACAGACTCCATCACGTTTATCTCACACATTAACTGTTTGGACTGCCAGTCAATACAAGAAACATGGCCTCTCCTCCCACCAAGCAAAAGGTGACTGAAATGAAGAGAACACACGGTTAACAACATACACACAACTCAAACATTTGAATTAATATTTTTATAGAACAATAGAGGCCTGTGTATAATGTGAATGGGCTTGCTTGTTACCGAAAACTGGCCACAGCTTCCTTCAGCGCTACGGGAAGTTTTATTCTTTTCTAATTTAAATACCATATTTGAATATTTGTTTGTACATTTCCTGTGTATGTAGCACAGAGGGGGGTACAACTAACTGTCACTGTGCAACCCTTTACTGTATAATGACAATAACACCTGAATGACCCAGCATGAAAGCAACCCCAAGACAAACACTTCATACCGTCCGGTCTTGCTGTAATCCAGTCGATATGGTCCAAACTGAGGGAGTTTCAGATTAAAATACTGAAGAAGAGAAAGAGAGAAAAAAACAAATTGATAAAAAGGAAAACTATCTGGCAACAACATAAAACCTGGGAACCTATATATGTATATAAAATGGCCTTTGCAATTCAACTTAACGGTGTGTAACATTTATGAGCATCAACTAGCAGAAGTGGAATATAATATTCCTAGGTGTGTTTTCTACGGCTGCATACGAAAAGTCGATGATTCAAATCTTTAGTTAGAAGACCCTGAGTCGACTTACATTTTATCAGTTGAATCTCTGCAATTTAGTTTTTTAACTGTACACAGAGAGTACATGTACTCGAACCCATGTTCCATTTGCTAACATGTAGACAATGGGCTTTCAACCTATGCTGCTGTCAACAACCAGAGGACAATTGAGATGTTTTGATTTCGCTTTTGGAGAGCTGTCATGACGTCTTTACAGGTTTCACAGCCACCGTAGTTTCTTCTACACGCCCTTCTAAACAAACACTGTTCTAATAGCCCTGAGACCCTTTCTTGTAAATAAGTTGGCAATGCCCCATGGAGCACAAGAACACAGAGCCAATGTACTCTGTGTCCTTGTCTGGTGTAGGTGGCAAACCTGGAGTGCACCAGCAGACAATTTACATAAAGCGTGTCTACACTAGAATTTGCATACATTCACAAAAGTGAAATTAAACAGATATCCTATCATGGGTTTTATTAGTTGGTAATTAAACTGTGAAATTAACATATGATCTTTTAAAAGGTCAAAACAGACATGTTTTACAACTGAGGCTTCTATTATCTACATTAGGGTTGACTCAGTGTCTCACCTTCGCCCCAGATGTTATATCTACAGCACCTGCAATATCTTCCTGAGAGATTGTACATGTGTCTTCATCTTCATCTCCTTCCAGAAACCTGAGATAACAGAGAAATATGTCACAATCAGTTTTCAAAGAGTTTTCAACAGTTTTCATCATTTAATCTCTGTCATATTGTACACTATGAGACAAAGAAATTACCCTGCATCCTCTGGGAGGAGAAGGTCAAACCGGGCAGCTTGTTTCTGAGCCATTTCAGAAGCTTCTTCTGAGCGAGCTATCACGTCTCTCAGCTTGTAATGCTGGTGGGGAGGCTAGGATGAGAAGAATAAAAGGAATGAGAGGTAATAGTGGCAACGACTAATGAAACTTATTAACTAAAAGTAAATGTAAATGAGAGCCATTGGGGGGCTTACCTTTTTAATTTTATCTTTCCTCTTGAACTTTTGCACCCTGTCTTCTGGAATAGGAGCAGGCCCAGGGAAAGGGTCTGATTTCTGAGGGAATATGAACATTGATCAGAAGTAATACACTGGATTTAAACACTAAATTGAGGTAGGTTAATGAAGCTGGGAGATATATTGATATAATCTCAATACTGAAGCATGAAAATAGATGTTGATTATTATTACCAATATATTGGTTTTGGTATATTGGGTATTGCAATATTGTGGTATGGCTTAAATATTATGTTCTTCTGGCCATAGATGCTGCATCACAGTTAAGGGATGCACTGCACTCAACATTCAGTACAGGGCTAGATTAATTCTATACTATATTGTAAACAGAAATGTCAGCAAACAGTGTTTCTGCATTTTAAAGACACTAGAAATGTAAGTATGAAGTTTTGGGGAAATGTGTATACTTCATTATAATGCTGATTTGTCACACATTTACCTTTCTCAAACTTTTGGTAATATTTCGATTAATTGTGTCGCCCTATATACCCATGACCCAAAACATGTCACATTATAGATATTAAATCAAAAATATTGTGATATTTTGTAGATCCCACCTCTCTGTGACAACTTCACACATCAGTCTTACCCCTGATATGAATTTCTTTCCATCCCTTTGATCCTCTTTTTGCTTTCTTTTCTTTGCTTTCTGTTTCTTCTTCTTCTTCTGTTGCAGAGTTTGTTCAGTCTGTTGTCCATCTTTCCCCTCCTCCTGTTTCTCCTTCCAGTAACGCCCTGGAGGCTGTGAGAGAGGAGCAAACGGAGGAAAGTTAGCAGCAGTGATTTTAAGGAGAGAGAATTTATTTGTGCCCACAAATGGGCTCAGCTGGCCTCCTTCGGGACCCCGTACAACCGCGCTACATGCGTTAACTGGCTGATGCTAGCAGATAAAGCTACATTGTGTCTGTCAGTGAGAGAAATCTCTGTGCTAGCCCCTCTGAGCTGATAATAATGGAAAGTTTCATACGGCTGATGATTTATTCATAATTACCGTCTTATTTTCCCCCACGTGTGATTCGTCCACCGAGGCCTCGCCAGGGACCGCCATCTTCGTTGTGTACTCCTTTCATTTCCGGTGAAAGACGTCACTTCTGGTTTTATATTTATATGGCGATGACGGGCTCTGGCGCTATCCATGGCTGCGTTTTATTAGTCGTTCACTTGCCCTCGTTCACTTGCCCTCGGGGGAATTCCCGTCGCCATCATCAGTGTCGTTCCAATTGTCTGGAAAACTGAAGTGAACCTTGTGAGATGGACCCTCGGAGGGCTGAGGGAGCGAGTGAACAACGATGGTCACTCCGAGGTGGACATCACCCACAATGCATTGCAGTTTACTTCATTGCAGCTATAACGCCGACGGCT
The DNA here is from genome assembly GCF_905237075.1 of Dicentrarchus labrax. Taxonomy (NCBI): domain Eukaryota; kingdom Metazoa; phylum Chordata; class Actinopteri; family Moronidae; genus Dicentrarchus; species Dicentrarchus labrax. The sequence goes on from NW_026136715.1 coordinate 11,062,124, forward strand.
GCCAATGAGTAGTCTCCAAGGTCAAGTCAGAGCCCGTCTACAGAGAGCCTGGCCACTCTCTATTAAGTCCCATTGTACCGAATACTGGTTGCAGTTCCACCAGAGGTCCACTGGGGGCGATCGCCCATGAGTGCAGAATGAATCTGAGCTGTAGCTGAGAAGCTGCAAATATACAAACTGAGGCTGGTGGATCTGTTACTCTCGCCACTGTGTGTCGGTCAGAACACAATTAAACAATCCAGAATCCAATATACGTCCTTTATTGTAGGCTTTGATGTAGGTATAGTGATAGATGGAGATGGCTATCCTATTCTATTAGTTGTGGTGCTACAGAAACAGAGAGATAACAAGTACAGTGTTATCAGACAAACCGTGTAACTATAAATTATACACCATTTCACACATTAAATACTACGATTATCCTGTAAGGCTTAACCGGCGAGAAATTACTTATATCAACTTAAATGTCAATAATAACCTGCAGCCTGTGATGCAGCCCGTTATTGGATAATTAACATCACTAATCAGTAACACAAAGTTAACAATATAATTTCAGACTCATAATCTTAAATGATATACAACAGCATAAATCCATATTACAATGGAATATATGATGTAATAACAATACAGATAAACGACCAGGCTAGAGGTAACATTAATAGCATAGTAGCTAGCATACAGGCAAAATGGTAATCTAAACACTTGAATTAGGGAGAAATAGCTGTCTCCACACAAAACCTAAAGAACAACAAAGATGTACTTACAAGTATTCAAGAACTCACAACCTTAATTGGGACAACTCAGCAGCTCTGTCAGCTGTGCATTAACGAGCACACACCTTCTAACCGTGAGCATTAATACAGCCAGCCAGTAGGTGGCGCATAGTCCCTGAATTAAACACACAGTTCTACAGTCACTCTGCAGTAGAAGTCCAACCTTTCTAACAGCCGCCCCCAAATGTACAAAGTACATTTGCTTCATGGAAAGGCTCCTAATTTGGTACATCTGTAACTGGAACAATGTCCTCTGTTCCTTCAGGTAAGGCGGGGAGGACTATCATCCGTTCCACCGGTCTAGTGTAGACCTTGGCCTTGTTCTGCACATCAGCAGATCTTATGCATCCATCTGCACTTGGGTGTACCTTTGTTACACGTCCAATAGGCCAACTTGCTCGTGGAAGTTGTGGGTCTATCAGCATGACCACTGCACCTGTCATCAGTGTTACGCCCCTGTCTAGGGGGAAGGAGCACCACATAAATGTGTGATGAAAATGAACCAATAATCCTACCCCGATTCCCAAACGAACAACTAACACAGTGTTAACAATCAAGTGATGTGATTTATTTACAAACAGGTGAAACAAAGTGCAACAAAGACTAAACAACAAACTTCAGGGTGAACCAAGGCCAAAACAACAAACAAAACAGGACTAACTTCCTTAAACAAAAATCCTTACTAATCCCTATGCAATATAAATAAAATACAGTTACTAAACCTAACTCCCTATCCTAATGAAAAACAGGAGAAAATTAGTACAAAGAAAATGGCAGCTCACCCTTACGATACTCACTGAACACAATCATACAAAAACACTATCTACTAAGATCCTAACAATTCACGCTATCGCAAAAACACACACTCTACAACCGAGGACAGAAGGATGCTGCTGCTGAAGGTTCTGTCGAAGAACTTCTGTGCGGTGCAGCGTTTTGAATCCCCGGCGGATGTTGCGGCTCCCTGGGAGAACCAACCAGCAGGAGACACTCCACCAGCCGAGCCCACGGCATGGACCAGTCAGCGCTGACCTACGGGTTGCCGTCAAAGATCTACAATCGACAGGCTGCACACTCCTGCAGAGGAACAGGGACAAAAAACACCAACACACACCACAGACGGAACCAATACCATAACAGAATGCTAATAATACGGCCAGGGCCGTAACACCCCCCTTCCTAAAAATCAAACATTTCCCCTAAAATGTTTGACCCTTAAGGTTAGGAAGAGACACGGGACAGTGCATCCGCCAACACGCGTTTCGGAGACCGAAATGCATAACGGTATAGGCTACTGAAGGAAAACTGTCGGACGTAACGAAAACGAAGATTTCAAATGCACGGGGAGTTAAAGGGACATCATGACCGAAATATGGCTTCAACATTTAATGTGGCACACACAGGACTTTCTCCTCCGAACTACGTAGTCAGTTTCCCCTAATATATTTTCTATAACATACGGACCACAGAACTTTGCCTGGAGGGCAGAAACAGAGATTGTGAGCAGTGTTAAAACTTTTTCACCAACTTGGAAACGGATTTCTTGTCGAATTTCTTTTTCATTTTTTTCTGGGAGGCAGCAAGAGCGCTGCGCTCGGTCTCACGGGCTGAGTGCAGACGTTCTCTGAAAGAGCTCACATAATCTAACACATTTTGACCGGGACTAGTAGTGGCAGACAGGTATCTCTCTCTCAGCAACCGCAGAGGACCACGCACGGTGTGACCAAACACCAGCTCTGCAGGACTGAAACCTGTAGATTCCTGCACACTTTCTCTAACCTGACAAGTGTGGCATGAACGGCAGTATTTTGTCACATCGGCTTTCAAACCTGGCCAAAAGAAGTACCGCAGGATGCGATGGTAAGTTTTTTTTATTCCTAAATGGCCAGCAATGTTATCATGGGCTAGATTCAATACCTGAGGGCGAAATTTCTGTGGGACTACCACTTGTTGAAATGAATTCCAACCTAGATCATCAGTTGAGGGAGGGTGCGAATTACGCATTAATACACCGTCATTAATGCTGTACACACTGAGCGTCTCGGCACGTGAGTCGGCAGCAGATAGACACGTAGCCAGAGTTGGGTCAGTCTGTTGTGCACGGATGAACTCTCCCCTGTCAACCTCGAAACACAAGTTAGCTTCAACAGGTAACAAGTTATCAAGCACACTCTTTTCACATTTTTCGGCACGGGGGTCTGATTGTTCAGTACCATCTTCAGAGCACATGAATGAATCAGACAAATCCACCACATCACCAAGTTTACGCTTTTGTGCGCGCCTAACAGCGCAGGCCGGAAACACAGAGGACGAGTCGACAGCAGCAGGAACAGAAACACACGAGTCGGCAACGGGATTTTCAATCACTTCGGGGGTCGGAAACACTTTTTTCCCTGCCAGATCATTTCCGAGAATCATGGCAACCCCCCGCACTGGCAAACGAGTGCGCAGTCCAAAACTCATAGGGCCTGAGATGAGCGGTGAACGCAAGAAAACTGTGTGCAACGGTGCTCTTACAGTACTCATTTTCACTCCCAACACAAGTGCATCAGAACCACAAAATGAAGCAGAGGAAAAAGGCAGCACTTTTTGCAAGATGAGAGACTGATTAGCTCCCGTATCACGCAAAATTGTGATCGGTACCTGATCTTCCTCCTTTCCTGTCAAAGAGACTGAACCTTGTAAAATGAATGGTCTGTAACGCTCATCTACCTCCTCTTTTTCTGGTTCATTACTGACAGGAGACGGAGTGGGAACAGACTGAAAAAGTCCAACACTTTTTGGTCTTGTTTCACTTTGATTATTTTCTTTACGCTGGAGCGCAGGGCAGCTGGCTATCAGGTGTCCTGCCTCGTGGCAGTAAAAACATTCACGTTCAGAAGACGTAGGATTAGGTCTATGTGGATTTTTTGGTAAGATTTTATCTTTATTTCCAGGGTTTGTGATCGCAGTGTGCTTGCGGCGCCCTGCCGGAAAAACAACACGGTGCGTTAAAACAAACTCATCGGCGAGCACAGCAGCTTTGGACACAGAATCTGATTTTTGTTCATTTAAGTAAATGACGATTTTCTCTGGGAGACATGTTTTAAACTCTTCTAGCAAAAATAGTTCGCGGAGTTGAACAAAATTTGTGACTTTACTCGCAGTGCACCATTTATCAAGGAGAACAGTTTTCTCCCTGGCAAACTCCACATATGTTTGGTTTGGCGATTTTTCACACATGTCAAATTTTTGGCGATATGCCTCAGGAACCAACTCATAAGCACGCTGGTGCACTGCGAGTAAAGTCACAAATTTTGTTACGCCCCTGTCTAGGGGGAAGGAGCGCCACATAAATGTGTGATGAAAATGAACCAATAATCCTACCCCGATTCCCAAACGAACAACTAACACAGTGTTAACAATCAAGTGATGTGATTTATTTACAAACAGGTGAAACAAAGTGCAACAAAGACTAAACAACAAACTTCAGGGTGAACCAAGGCCAAAACAACAAACAAAACAGGACTAACTTCCTTAAACAAAAATCCTTACTAATCCCTATGCAATATAAATAAAATACAGTTACTAAACCTAACTCCCTATCCTAATGAAAAACAGGAGAAAATTAGTACATGGCAGCTCACCCTTACGATACTCACTGAACACAATCATACAAAAACACTATCTACTAAGATCCTAACAATTCACGCTATCGCAAAAACACACACTCTACAACCGAGGACAGAAGGATGCTGCTGCTGAAGGTTCTGTCGAAGAACTTCTGTGCGGTGCAGCGTTTTGAATCCCCGGCGGATGTTGCGGCTCCCTGGGAGAACCAACCAGCAGGAGACACTCCACCAGCCGAGCCCACGGCATGGACCAGTCAGCGCTGACCTACGGGTTGCCGTCAAAGATCTACAATCGACAGGCTGCACACTCCTGCAGAGGAACAGGGACAAAAAACACCAACACACACCACAGACGGAACCAATACCATAACAGAATGCTAATAATACGGCCAGGGCCGTAACAAGGTCCTCAGGAGTAGCATGCCACTTCTGTCTGACTTGGAGACTGGGGAGATATTCACGGAAGAATCTCGACCAGAAATGGTCTGCTAGGACCTGGGAGTGGCACCAGCGTCGTCTGCTCAAAAGCCCAGTTTCAGGGTAAACAACCTGAGGCAGCGATCCATCTGGCCGCCCCATCAGCAGGTGGTTGGGTGTCACAGGGTCAAGATCAGCGACACTGGAAGACACATAGCCTAAGGGCTTTGAATTCAGGATTCCCTCCACTTCAATGAGAACTGTCCTGAGAACCTCCTCAGTTACAGACTGAGCACCAACTGTGGTGTAGAGGGCCATCTTGGATTTCTCGTTCCCATACTCCACCAAAGTGGGGAGAACCGGGGGGGTTAAAACGAAATGTTATCCGTTGCTTGGCAAGGATCTGCTGTAAGTTGGGAGACATTTCAGTAGCAGCTTTCTGCAGTTCTTTCTCTGCCCCACGAAAGTTGGTTCCCTGGTCCGAAATAATCTCAGCAGGTGTACCCCGGCGGGAGATGAATCTTCGTAGGGCTATGAGATAAGAATCTGTGTCAATGTGAGTCAGGATGTCTAGATGTACAGCTCTAGTAGTCAGGCACTTGAAAATTATGCCCCACCTCTTTTCAGTACGTCGTCCTATCTTGACCTGAAATGGTCCAAAGCAGTCTGTCCCAGTTGAATAGAACGCTGGCTTGAAAAGCCGAAGTCGTGCGGCAGGCAGGTCAGACATCTTGGGAACTGTTGGTTTGACTTTCCATCGTCTGCAGTCAGGACAGTTATGCTGGTAACGACGTATGGCTTCTCTTCTGCGTAGTATCCAGAATGCCCGTCGGATTTCTGTGAATAGTCTCTCTGGTCCAGGATGACCTAAGCGCTTGTCATAATCTTGAATCAGCAGTTTGGTGAAAGGATGGCTTGGATCCAACACTAAGGGATGCACAGTAGTCAGATCTAATTCTGTACAACGTCGTAACCTCCCTCCAACCCTGATGCGTTTTCCGGATTCATCCAGTTCTGGGGACAAGGCCCTGAGTCTGCTATTGGTGGGTACAGACTTCCCTCTCTTAAGAAGCCGCAGCTCATCAGGGAAGCTCTCCTGCTGTATCCTAGTGATAATATGGCACTCAGCTTTGCAGTAGTCTTCTGCAGTTAAGTCACTTCTGGTTTCTGCCGCCTCATGAAGATTCTGCACAGTAGTCTCCAGAAGCTCTTTCCAGCTGCTGCACTGATGTTCGGCTGGAGTAGAACTCCTAGCCACTGTTGAGGCTGTGCCACAGAAATTTACCTTTCTTAGTTCAGAAGTCTCCTCTTCAGGGTGGATTATTGGCTTAACTGGCCAACTCTCTGGGCCCTGGAGGAGGAAGGGGGGTCCCTGACTCCATCTATTTGGCTCAGCTAGGTCACTCAAAGTCTTCCCTCTGGTAATGTCATCAGCCGGATTTCTAGCTGAATCGATGTACCGCCATGACTGTGGGTCTGTCAGCTCCTGAACCTCGGCTACTCAAGTGCCCACAAACACCTTGAAGCGGCATGACTCTGATTGTAGCCATGTCAGCACAGTAGTCGAGTCCGTCCACAAGATGGTGCTGTCTACTTTCAGCGTGATCTCTGCTCTTAAGATTTTAGCCAGCTGGGCTCCAGTAACTGCGGCACAAAGCTCCAGTCGGGGTATGGACATCTGACGCCTAGGTGCTACTCGAGAACAAGCCAGGAGAAAGGAGAGGTGGACTTTACCATGGCCATCTACAGTTCAGAGGTATGCAACTGAGCCATATGCTTGCTCTGATGCATCACAGAAAACATGTACCTGTCTGGTAACATCTGAAGCTCGGCATCAGTAGAGGTGTAGGGTCTCGGTAGAATAATCTGAGGCAGGGTGTGTAGCTCGTTTTCCCACTCTAGCCACAACTGCTTCAGGTCCTGAGGGAGAAGGGGATCATCCCAATCTCGCTGTTTCTCCCAGAAATGGCGAAGTAGCACCTTGGCACAAGTGGTGTATGGCAATATGTATCCAAGCGGATCATATTGTGATGCTAGCACTTTGTAGATGTTTCTCATTGTCAACAACCCATACTCTAACTGTCTGTGTTTGTAACCCAGGGTGTCCTTGTGGGTATTCCAGCTGAGTCCAAGTGTGTTTTCAGACGTATCTGACTTATCCTGGGCCAGCCAGAGCTCACTACTGTCAGATCTAGATTCCTTTGGTAGGTGACTTATGACACTTGGTTCATTACTAGCCCACTGACGAAGGTCAAAACCTCCTGAAGAGAGAAGTGCTCGTAACTTATCAACCAAGGCTATTGCTTCTTCTTTGGTGGTGAGACTCTGCAGACAGTTGTCTACATAGAAACACTGCTGTGGTCTTTGACATGACGTTGTAGAGCAAATGTGGCACAGCAGGGGCTACAGGTAGTGCCAAATGGAAGCACCTGCCATTCATAAACGTCGGGGGGTTCGTCTCGTGCTAGGTTGCGCCACACAAACCTCAGCAAGGATCTGTCCTCGGGGAGAAGGCGGACTTGGTGAAACATACCTTTAATGTCTCCACTGATGGCAATTCAATTCAATTCAATTCAATTCAATTTTATTTGTATAGCGCCAATTCATAACAGAAGTTATCTCAGGACACTTTTCAAATAGAGCAGGTCTAGACCGAACTCTTTAACATTAATTACAGAGACCCAACAGTACCACCATGAGCAAGCACTTGGCGACAAGGGCAAGGAAAAACTGCCTGTTAAAAGGCAGAAACCTAGGACAGATCCTCCGGCTCTAGGTGGGTGGTCGTCTGTCTCGACCAGTTGGGGTGAGAGAGAGAGAGAGAGAGAGAGAGAGAGAGAGAGAGAGAGAGAGAGAGCGACAGACAGACAGACAGGTGCACAGCAACAACAGTATTGGCAATGGCAGTCAAGCAGGACCATGGCAGGAGGCTCCACCAGGATCCATGAGAACCTGCGAGACGAGAAAGCACAAGAACTCCGGGGAAGAAGTGGAGTTAGTAACATGCATTAAAGGGACATGAATGAGTGCAGAAAGAGAGAGGAAGAGAGTAGCTCAGTGCACCATGGGAAATCCCCCGATAGTCTAGGCCTATAGCAGCATAACTAAGGGATGGTTCAGGACTCACCTGATCCAGCCCTAACTATAAGCTTTATCAAAGAGGAATGTCTTAAGCCTACTCTTGAATGTGGTGAGGGTGTCTGCCTCCCGCAATGGCATGCTCCCGGAACCGCAACAGCACCCCAAAAAGGGAAGCACCAAGAGTTGGCCCAGGAAGTAGTTGCTCATTAAGGTTAAGTCCTTGGTACAGGTGAGAACAATTGAACACGATACGATTCTTATTGTTATGGCTAACCATATGGTGGGGTATGAACCATGATTCTCCTCCCTGAGTGACAGCTTGAGGATCTAACTTTGCCACAGCGCCAGCTTGAATCAATTTCTTGATCTCCTCACAATAGGCTTCAGACCGTTCTGAGTCTCTGCTGAGACGCTTCTCAGTACTGCGTAGGTTGGGCATGACTGACTCTTGAAAGGCTTGGAGAACTGGCATGTCCTTCTTCCGCAGGAGTGGAGTTGCATAACGGAAGACTCCGTCAACCTCCACGCGAGATGTCTTGGTCTCAAGAATGTCAAGTGCGTCTTTATCCTGCCTGGAGCGACTTACAGTCTTTTCATTCTTGTATGGGAGGATGTCCACCTGCCAAAGCTTCTCTACATTTCTCAGTAACTCAGAGGATTGGGGGGCACATACTGTGAACAGACACTGTTGAGGTTGGAGACATCGTTCTGCCAACTTCGTGGGACCCTGCAGAGTCCAGCCCAGCCTGGTGTGGACTGCCGCAGGCCCACCTTTTGGGCCCAACCTCACAGGCTCGATGGGTGTAATGAGATGAGGGTGGTCTGTGCCGATTAGCAGCAAAGGTTGCGCATTCTCAAAGGACTGTAGTGGAAGGCCAGCTAGGTGTCTGTATCGTTTCTGTAGGCTGTTAATGGCATAGGAGTGTGTGGCTAGTCCCAGGCGATCAGCTGTAAAAGCTCCCTTGATGGCGAAGCGGTTTTTGCTGTTGGATGCGGGGGAAATGTAGAACGACACTGATGCACCGTTCAGGGTCTGAATGTCTTGTCTTATTGTTCTCAGGTCTAGGGTTTCTGGGGCACCTTTCAAACCAAGCTTCTGAGCAGCCATTGGCAGGAGCATAGTGCACTCAGATCCGTCGTCTAATAGAGCGTAGGTGTCAAGGCTGTGGTTTTGGTGGTGCAAGGTCACTCTGATAACCTTAAGTAGGACCCTGTTATAGTCAGGCGATCCGTCAAGGTACAGCACTTCAGTGGTGGAACTGACCAAACAGCTCTCTTCTTTGGCTGTTTCTTTCTCTTCTCGAGTATTTACAGCATGGAGGACCTGGAGGTGTTTGCCCTGACAGAGTCCACAAAGCTTCCGGAGGTCACACTGAGCTGCATGGTGAGATCTTGCACAGCGCCAGCATCTGTTATGTGTCCTTATCCATGTACACAGTTGGTCTTTGGCCAGCTCTTGTATAGCAGAGCACTGGCTGAGATAGTGCTGCGTATCTTCACAGTAAGGGCAGTATGGCTTTGCTTTACCTTGCTTCTTAGTTTGGAGACTGGGGGGTGCTGAGTTATCCTTAGATCCATGCAGGATGGTAGTGACTCTCCTCTTCTGGCCAGGCTTGTCTCTGACTCCTGAGCTCGGAAGTTGGTTGTCATAGTCATGACACCAGGCCTCGTATTGTAGCCATTCAGAGAAATCCACTAAAGTGTAAACTGTGTTTGGATTGAGGAACATGGCTCGCCTGAAGTCTGCCCTCTGCTCTGGTGGTATCTTACTCAACAAACGGGTTACATGAGACCCACACTTCAGCTCTGCTTCACCCTCTGGGCCCAGAGTCCTAAGCATGCCTACTAAGGAGCGCACCTGAAGAGCAAACTTCTCAAAGGCAGCTATGTCCCCACGGCGAACATCTGGCAAATCCATAACACTGGCGATTCTATTCAGCGCAATCTGGTGTGGCTGACCGAACTTCTCATTCAGGGCTGTCATGGTGTCAGTGTATGGGGTTGTGGAATGAAGGTAAGAATCTGCAACAAGCCTGGCTTCTCCCAGCTTGAGGTGGTCTACCAAAATCTGGTATTTGAACAGCTCGGTGCCATCTGGGGGTAAAAGGTTTGTCAGAGCTATCTTCAGACGTGCAAATTGACTGGGGTCACGATGACTGAAGTAGGGGATGCTTGGTCTTGGCCCTCTGTATGTTGGCTCTGTGAAGGCTATAGGGTTACAGAGGGGTTGAGGGGTTGAGGTCGATGCTGACCACTTCGTTTCTGGTGCCCTGTGATCAGTTGCCTTTGCTCAGGTAGCACTGCAGTGTCTAGTAGTCTAGCTATGACAGGGTGGTGTGGTGAATCAGGGTGATGGACTGATCCCATCAGCTTCCCCATGTTGTCTTTGAGTCCAATCAGTTCTGCATGTAGTGCTCTTTGGGACTGCTGTAACTGCATTCTCTCCCTATGGATTTCCTCCAACTCTGACAGATACTGACTGGGGAGTCTGGTAGTCTCTCTGGGGTACACGAAGGGTGTAAATGGGTCTACGCAGCTCTCAAGGGTCTCTCGATGCCGTGGATGGGTCTGCGTTCCTAGGTCAGGCTCCATCCAACTGATGACAGTCTGATCACGGGAGTGTTCCAGTTCCTCCGATCTCACATGCCACGGAGCATCCTGACTGCTGTGGGTGAGGGGTGTCATCTTGGCAGCTCCCTCCATGTTAGAATGCCATTCTTCATCACTTTCGATCCTTAGCTGTGCTACATTAGGGGACAGTGGAGCTTGAATCCTTCTGCGGCCATAACTTGTGTCGTAGTCCGCCAATCGGACAGGTGGGCGGACAGACCTCCTTGGCCTGACTGCTGGCAACATATTTTCTCTGGATTGCATGATTCAATGACAAGTGTCGAATCCCGCTCGAAGGACCAAAATTGTAGCTGAGAAGCCGCAAATATACAAACTGAGGCTGGTGGATCTGTTACACTCGCCACTGTGTGTTGGTCAGAACACAATTAAACAATCCAGAATCCAATATACGTCCTTTATTGTAGGCTTTGATGTAGGTATAGTGATAGATGGAGATGGCTATTCTATTCTATTAGTTGTGGTGCCACAGAAACAGAAAGATAACAAGTACAGTGTTATCAGACAAACCGTGTAACTATAAATTATACACCATTTCACACATTAAATACTACGATTATCCTGTAAGGCTTAACCGGCGAGAAATTACTTATATCAACTTAAATGTCAATAATAACCTGCAGCCTGTGATGCAGCCCGTTATTGGATAATTAACATCACTAATCAGTAACACAAAGTTAACAATATAATTTCAGACTCATAATCTTAAATGATATACAACAGCATAAATCCATATTACAATGGAATATATGATGTAATAACAATACAGATAAACGACCAGGCTAGAGGTAACATTAATTACCTATTAAGCATAGTAGCTAGCATACAGGCAAAATGGTAATCTAAACACTTGAATTAGGGAGAAATAGCTGTCTCCACACAAAACCTAAAGAACAACAAAGATGTACTTACAAGTATTCAAGAACTCACAACCTTAATTGGGACAACTCCGCAGCTCTGTCAGCTGTGCATTAACGAGCACACGGCAACTGTGCTCTCTGCCGTCTTCCTTCTAACCGTGAGCATTAATACAGCCAGCCAGTAGGTGGCGCATAGTCCCTGAACTAAACACACAGTTCTACAGTCACTCTGCAGTAGAAGTCCAACCTTTCTAACAGGAGCAGATGGAGCTAGACGGCTACATTTGTCTCTTTCACCTGATTCTCGTTGAGAAATCTCAGATTTGATTGTAGTTTTTGCAAGTTCAACATGGGTTATAGGTCGAAAGTTGGATGAACGAGTTCTTCTGTCCTTTCGATTTCTTACAGGACGAGTTGTTGTTGCCCATAACACGCTAGCATTCTGCTAATAAACGCTGATTGGTCAGTGAAGGACTGATTACGACCAGAGATCCCGCTTGATGGCATCGTGGCATCCGAAGCGGGACCAGAATGTTATTTTTTCGCCCAAGTTCTTTTTTTTTAACACAGCAACTTTTTTTGTGTTGCTGGTACTTTTATCTGCCTATCGTTATGTCTGTGTTGTCGATGCCTCGATAGAAAAGGAAGTGCAGAGCGTGGAAGCACAAAGAGACTTGAGGCTTGCCATAAAGCAGTATCTCTGGCTGTACAATGTGTATGACGTCATTGACATTTTGGTCGGAATTTCAGCCGTCCTGGTGGCCCCTGGAGGCCCCTGGTGGCTCGAGACAAACGCCACAGCACTTGTTGAAATTGAAATAGGCGAAAATGGCAAAATATTATTGAAATGTAAGACTTGCATTAACGGAATTACTTGAAATGTTAGTGTTTCTGTAGAAAAACATATTATTTCACATTGAGCTTGGTTAGATGAGCCACAAGCAATAACAAGACAGCTGCTGCACGTCTTTCCGACTCCAAAGACAAATGGAACGCTATAAAGCCAGGCAATGACGTCACGTTCTCGCGGCAGAACAACTCGGGCTCCGAGTTCACGAGACAAATGGAAAGCACCAATAAAACCCTGAGGCACCCCGAGCTGGACAGCTGAAATTCCGACCAAAAGGGGGTGTGTCTCGGTGAAATGTCGCGAGATAGCTGCGAGATTTACACTTCGGGTTCCGAGTTCACGAGACAAATGGATAGCACCATTAGATAGATAGATACTTTATAAAAATAATAATAATAATAATAATAATATTAATAACAAGAGCAGGTCTATTTAGAAGAACTAATAGAATAAAGTAGAATAAATAGCTAAATAACAAGCATGGGGCTAGTGTCCTAAGGTGCATGGTCAAATCCAGTGCTTGAAAGGCCCAAGGTGCATAAGTGTCAGTCAGTCAGTGGTCACATAATGCAGGGTGCACTGCGTCAAGTGGTATAGTTAACTAAAGGGCAGACATATTGGAGTTTAGAGTTTTTCTCCCCTGGGTGGAGTTGAACAGGACTCTGAGTTATATTTGAAGTCTGACGTGTACAGGGTGAACAGGAACGGAGAGAGCACGGTCCCGTGCTACTCACCTGCAGTCCCTCAGTCGCACATACCGGGCTCTGTCTGTTAGGTAGTCCACTATCCATGCCAACAGATGTGAGTCTACTCCCATGTCTGCTAGTTTGTATTGCAGAAGTCGAGGCTGGATGGTATTGAAGGCGCTGGAAAAGTCCAGAAATGTAATTCTCACAGCACGGTTTCCCCTATCCAGGTGAGAAAGGGATTTGTGCATCAGGTTCACAATGGCATCCTCTACTCCCACCTTCTCCTGGTAGGCAAACTGCAGTGGGTCAAGGGCGTGGTGGACCTGTGGCCTCAGGTGGTGTAGCAGCAGCCGTTCCATGGTCTTCATCACATGTGATGTCAGGGCGACCGGTCTGAAGTCATTTAGCTCACTGGGATGATGCAGGATGTCTTCCACAGTCTAGGGACCCTCCCCTGTTCCAAGCTCAGGTTGAAGATGTGCTGTAGGGGGAGTCCCAGCTCCAACGCACAGGCCTTCAGAAGTCGAGGGGATATTCCATCTGGACCTGCTGCTTTGCTGGGACGAAGCCTCATTAGCGCTCCACACACCTGGGCTGCTGTAATAGTGGGTGGGACAACCAGCTCCTCTGTGGCTCCTGAGGGGAGGGGAGCGAGAGAGAGACAGCAGCAGAAGGGGGTATGGTGACCTGAGGTGTTAACGGGATGGGGTGGTCGAACCTGCTGAAGAATTGGTTCATCAGGTTTGCTCTTTCTGTATCTCCCTCCATGTGGGCCCCACGCTTTGAGCTGCAGCCGGTGATGATCTTCATCCCATCCCACACCTCCTTCATGCTGTTGTTCTGCAGTTTCTGCTCCAGCTTCCTTCTGTACTGCACCTTCGCTTCCCTGAGCTGGACTCTGAGTTCCCTCTGTACGCGTTTAAGCTCCTGCTAATCTCCATCTTTAAAGGCCCTCTTCTTCTGGTTAAGAAGGCCCTTGACATGACTTGTAATCCAGGGCTTGTTGTTAGCATAGCAGCGCACAGTTCTTACAGGAACAACAACATCCATACAAAAGTTGATGAAGTCAGTAGTACAGTCAACAGCCTCCTCGATGTCCTCACAGTGCGAACCCTGCAGTACATCCCAGTCCGTACTACCAAAACAAAACAGTCTTATAAAATATTTATTTATTTTATTATCAAATCCTGCAAGTAAGTAACTGACAAAATAAAACATTGTATACATGTATTATTTGTGTTCATAGTTTTTATTAAACTAGTGCAGTGCCCGTAGGAAGTATGTATTGCTATAGAAAATGGGAGGTTAAGTAGCTTTTTTATGGATGGCCAAATGAGGTTGTGTTTGAAGGTGGGACGTCAGGGACATTTAGGTTTGTTGTGAAATGTGTAGATTGATAACTATTGTGTTTTCATATAGTTTGTCTTTTAGCATGGACAGTGGAGTTGAACCCCACTAACGTGAAAGTACCACACCTCATGGTCAGCGCATATAAATTCTGAAAGAAGAAAGTGAACTACATCTGAAATGGGATGAAACCTGGCAGCATAAACAGACTAGCTTGTTGCATAGCCTAGTAAATGAACTGGGCAGGACATATTATCTACCCCTGTAATATAGGATAGCATACATCAGAGAGAGAGAGAGAGCAATGGCAGTAAGGGTTTCCACATGAAAAAGTTGTTTTGAAACTACCAAAATAGTGTGAACGGATAAGCCGACGGCGCGGAGTGAGGGCGTGTCGGTCAGACAGTCTCATAGCTGCACAGGTCTCTCACTCAACTTAATAAAGAGAAATGTCCCACAAAGCGACGTTACAGGACAACAGTAACGTAGTAATTGTAACTGTCTTTGGCAACTTACATGAAGAAAAAAAAATACCACAGCTGTACGTGGAGAAGCGTCTGTCCTCCTGTCTGTCCTCCCGCCTGTCCTACCGAGTCTTCTGTTACATTTCTGCCCGAAAAAACTTTTGTCACCGGCGGGAAACTCACAGAGTGTTTTTGATCAAAAATCACCGCGACCAACAGCCCTCCGGACCGAGACATCAGTTTACCTTCCACCAGAAAACATTCTCCGTCTTGCGAGTGAGGGAGTCAGACAGCATCCAGTTTACTGCTGGTGATTACGTATAATTATGTAATTTAGAGTGAAAAACGTAACTTTGTCACTTTCCAGGATGTTTGGTGGGTCAGGATCGCAATCACTACACATTAGGGCTCTGCAGTGATTGGCTCTGGTGCGCAGGTTACAGGCACCAGACCTAGGGGAAATCTGGACCAGCAGCAAGGGTTACTCAGACTAGGGAGCACTGTGTAGCCAATACATAAACTGTGGATTGACAGAGAGATGACGAAAGTTTGCTCATGCCAGAGCTGGTTTATTTCTGACACATTTACAAACAATTACCAGTCACATTTCTAACTTTCTGATATAAGTGCATGTCAACATCATGCAACACACAACAATGCTGTAACTTACAATGCTGTAACTTAATTACAATAAATAATATAAAACCTTTTGTCTAAATTCAAACAAGTTTACATGAATTCAAAATGAAGGTAACATTAAAAATAACAAAATTGGCTTAACTTAAAATACTCATATGTATCAAAATAATAACTTAAAAGACACAATTACTCTACAACCTACATTCACTCATACCTTAACATATACAATCCTGCTAACAATCATTCAGCACTAACATGACATACACAAAGCCTTTCCCAACATTCTTATACTCTTTTCCCGCGCTTGCACTTGCACAGCAGATATTAACAATATGGCGCGGCCACAGCGCGTTAACAAGTGACTTGGAAAGTGAAACTAACTTTAACATGAAATCTTTCTCATCACAGTTTACACACTGCGGCTGACTAATACTCTAAACAACATTTAAAACATCTTTCCTCTTGTTACAGTATGCTAATGTCAGTAAATTTACACTTTAAAAGTACTGTGTAAAACTAGTTCATTACCAAACTACAAAGCATGACAACGCTCGTCTGAACAATCATCTACAAAACTAAACTAATTACACTTAACCCACTTCTCAAATCATGTTACACATTACAAAACAATTTATGATGCATTCACATATTATACCGATTCACGGTTAAGATAGAAAAATAGTTTTTCAGTACCTGTGGATTGACAGAGAGATGACGAAAGTTAGCATCTTGCTCATGCCAGAGCTTGTTTATTTCTGAGCTGCGCATGTGCAGAGCTTGTAGCTACAGTCTCCCTAATGGATCCACAGCAGCACCACCTGCTGGCGTAATAGTGTACCACCTTAAGTGTTAGAATAAATCAATTATTACATAAAATAGAGGGGGTGTCTGTTAAACACAAACTTAACATATGGTGTTTTCCAACCCATTACACTCTCCCCTGCTTCAAGAGATGTCTCCGGACATCTAGAACATAACTAACACCAGTAATGTGTAGCTTATTGAAGAGTCAATAAAGTCTGGTTGTCAATGTACAGTCTATTGCGTATGTGCAACTAAATGTCTTTTAAGTCATAGTGTAAATCGTCACAGATCTAGCATGTCCATACTGGCATAGGGTAGTAACAGGGTTCAGGAACAGCTGGGTAAAATGGCATGGGGTATGGGACACATGTAAACCTCAGGTTTGCTCCTGGCCTCACTGACTGATACGAAGGCTGGCCAAGGTGGTCATATGTGAGCGCTTCTCGGGGTTTCACTGCTCGGCTTGACCTCTTCACCTGCGGCACCTCCTCAACTGATGGCTCTGTGGCAAGCTCACTATTATCTACATGGCCTTCTGAACCTGAATCCTCCATATAGTCAACCCTTGCTGGTTCATCTTGTAGTTCCTGTGCTGGCGGTGTAGCAGCTGGTGCAGGCATTTGCACTGAATCTGGCACTGCAACTTGGTTAGGTTCATGAATTCTCTTTTCCCAGTAAGCACGAAGTTTACCTGGGCCACCCCTCTCCGACAGATTTCTCACCAGCACCCTGTCTCCAGGCTGGAGCACCATACCTTTGACATGCTGATCATAATATTTCTTCCCCTTAGCTGAGCTCTTTTCACTGTTCTCTGAGGCGATTTTGTATGGCTCTTGCATGCGAGAAGCCCATTTATGTGCATACACTTGTCTGGACTGTGGCTCTTGGTCAGGTTTCAAGTCAAAGAGCAAATCAACAGGCAAGCGTGGGGCTCTTCCATACAGGAGAAAGAACGGTGAATAGCCCGTACTCTCATGTCTCGTACAGTTGTACACGTGGACTATGTGGGGTAGGTGATCCTTCCATTCAGCTTTTTTTTCTCTTGCAGGGTACGGAGCATCTGTAGAAGCGTCCTGTTCAGGCGCTCCACGGGATGCCCCTGAGGGTGATAGGGGGTAGTTCGAGAGTGGGCGATCCCTGTCAGCTGCTGGAGTCTCTGGAAAAGGCTGTTCTCGAACTCCCTGCCCTGATCATGATGTATCTTTTCAGGGTACCCAAAGCGTGGAATAAAGTCATAGAAGATCTTCTCAGCTGCTGTTCTGCCTGACTTGTTCTTGGTCGGGTAGGCTTGTGCAAAGCGAGTGAAGTGATCTACCAGGACTAAAATGTACTCATAACCACCTTTACTTTTTTCAAGATGGAGATAGTCAACAGAGATGAGTTCAAAAGAGGCACTGGTTGTTATTGAACCCATAGGAGCTCTCTCTGGAATGTGTGGTCGCATCTGTTTAACACACTGGCACTGGCGTATGACATAATCTTCAATTTCACGTTGCATGAAAGGCCAATAAAACCTTTCTCTTGCCAAGTGGATAACTTTGTCTGCGCCAACGTGTAGATATTTCAGAACAGTCAACTTCAACTCTTTGGGGAGGACCAACTGTTTCCGTTGTCCTGTCTGCTTGTACAGTATTCCTTTGTCAAGTGTGAGTCTGTTTCATTCATATACTAGTCTTCGTGTCTCTCGTCCCATTTGTCTCTTGTCTTTATCATTAGGATTCCATCCTCTTTCTTTCAGGTTCACCACCTCAAAGATGGAAGCAATTTCCTTCTGAGCAGCTCGAACATTTTCTGGGGTGATAACCGGAATGCTGTCATGGGGTGTGTCGTCTGCATCAGCATGCAGTTGTAACGCAGCGACCCATGGCTCATCACTGTCTCTCTTGGCTCTGTCCCCCTGCCAGATAGCAGAGACTACCTCTGGGGGCACTGCTTCTGTGTATTCATTAATGTTGTCATGAAGTTGCAGTGGATAGCGTGACAGGGTGTCAGCGTCTGTATTTGACTTGCCTGGCCGATATCTGATTGTGAAATGAAAGTCGGCTAACTCGCCCACCCAGCGATGTCCAACAGCATTCAACTTGGCCGTGCTCAAAACGTAAGTAAGTGGGTTATTGTCCATGTATACTGTGAAGGTGGGTGCATAATAGAGGTAATCCCTAAATTTATCGCAGATTGCCCATTTCAATGCAAGGAACTCGAGCTTGCCAGAATGGAGATGGTAGTTTTTTTCCGCTGGTGTGAGTGTCCTGGAGTCATAAGCAATGACACAGAGTTTGTTTGCCTGTTGTTGATAGAGCACTGCCCCCAGACCTTCATTTGATGCGTCGGTGTGGAGGACGAAGGGCAAATCAAAGTCTGGGTAGGCCAGGATGGGTGGACTGGTTAGCATGCCCACAAGGCGTGACACCACTGCACTGTGTTCTGATGTCCATTGGACAGGTGTTTTGGATGAAAGCTGAGCACTCTTTGAGCCTCTTAGTTTAGTCTTGTCAGATCTAGCTATGGTGGCATTTTTGCGAGACTCTCTGGGACTTTCTATTAACGGAAACAGTGGCCTGGCTATCCTAGAAAAGTCTTGTATAAAGGTCCTATAGTAACCTAGAAACTCCAGAAGAGCTCTGACCTCTCCCACATTCTTTGGCTCTCCATCCTTCAAATGCTGAACTGCCTCAAGATTTTTAGGGTCTATTTGGACACCTTCATTAGTCACCAGGCGCCCTAAATACCTGATCTGACTTTTAAATAGCTCACATTTTTTTGGGCGTAGCTTTACACCATGTTCTCGAAGGCGACGGAGTACCCCCCTCAGGTCGTCAATGTGGTCTTGGAAAGGCAAAGCACATCATCCAAGTATGGAGAGCAGCACTCATCCCTGAGACCATCAAGAACTCCCTCCATGCACCTTTGGAATGCTGCCGGGGCGTTGGTTAGGCCAAATGGGAGGCGGATCCACTCATATAGTCCCAAAGGCATGCTAAAGGCAGTCAGATGTCTGGAACTATCATCAACAAAACCCTGGTGGTAAGCACTGCCTTGGTCGAGTATTGGGAACCACGAGTAACCTCCGAGATTATTTAGCAGATCCTGTATGCGTGGAAGAGGGTGGCGGTCAGGAACAGTCTTGCGGTTTAACCCACGAAAGTCAATGCACAGGCGTAAACTTTTGTCTTTTTTCTGACGCAGACCACAGGAGACGAACAGAGGACAGTAAAGACAGTTCTGGCTGACTAGAACTGGCACTTGTATGGTTATATGTCCATGATTCTCACTACAGACTCGGAGTTCAACATCTACCCAACCATCAAAGGGAACATCTGTGCCATTAGCTGCAGCAATCTCTAATGGCTGGTCACTAAGGAGGGATTGCAGTGGCTGGATTTGGATGTTGGGTAGGGCTGTCTCTATCCAGGCTCTCCCCACCATAGTAACCAGAGCCCCTGAGTCGAGCAACATTTGGAGAGGGACTCCGTTGATGGCACATGAAACCATACAGCGCTTTCCTATGAGTTGTGCAAGCCGTTTTTGTGGCAGTGGTGGACACTGTGGTTTTGCTTTGGCCGGGCTGGCTGTGTTAGAGTGGTTGGCTTGCGCTGGGGGCTCTGCGGCTGTCATGATCACTGGCTGCCCCTCTCCAGTGATCTCATCCCGTTTCACGACATATTCCTTCTCAGACAGCCGATGGCACGATGCCCAGCTTGGCCACAAACAAAGCAGTGAGGGCAGCTTACTTTACTCTGTTGTACACAGTCACTGCATCTGCCCCTGGTCTCAGATGGTGGCGGCTGAGGATGGGCTGTTGGTGAGCAGGGGTCCCCCGGTTTCGCACTGTCAGTAGGTTTCACCATCTGGGCCAGATGTTTGGTCAGTGAGGAGACTTGTGCAGTCAGTTCTCTAATAGCGGCACGTACCAGGTTTTATTATCTTTATCACTGTGCGAATGACCTCTGACTCAGTAAAACCTTCTTGCAATCCTTCATCTATTTGTTTACAAAGACTGCTGTATGATATGTCAGAACCCACATCAGAGATTTGTCCACCATGTAACTTAAACTCTCTGCGTGGGAGCAGAGCTGCAACATCACTAAACCTCTGAACTTGTTCTCCCATGCTGGAAGATAGACTCACCCTACCACGGGGAACAAACCCAACACCTGTTTCATGTGACTTGGCCGAGGCTGGAGTGGCATGGTCCCTAACTGGCATACCAGAGTCTCTTCCCATTGGTGCTGGAAGTGTGTGACTGTCTCTGTTCTCTGCCGATGGGTTGGCACGCACATCTACATCCAGTGGAGAAGGTGACAGGTCCTGCAGATCTCTGTCTCCATTCACCAAATGTGTTGGACTACCCATGGTTGGTGAAGTTAGATCTCTGTCTGGTGGGTTGATGTGTTGTTCCCCTCTCAAGAAGTGCAGTCTGGCTGTCTTTAACCGCTCCTGCAGTTAGCAGGTCACTCAGCATGTCATCAAGAAGGAGGAGTTATGCCATACCTGCATCCTCCAGGGCTCCCAATTTCTCACTTCTCACATAGTCAACAATCAGGTCATACAGTTGTGGTTCATTCAGGTCATCAATGTTGTAAGTTGTACTGGTGTCATCAATTGAAGTTGCAACTGCCAGTAGCTTACTTGCACTCAGGTCAGAAAGTCTCTTCTGAATCTTAAAGATCAGCATCCGCCGTGGGGTGACAGTGGCCATTATGACGTTGGACAGGTTGCCTCCGCTCTCTGGATGACGCACTGGGCTGCAGTCTTCCCTGAAGCTTTGGACACAGGTTCACGTCGTCTCGGCACCCACTTCACCACGTGGTGGTGCTAGATCATCCTGGACGAGCCCCCAATTGTTACCAGCACCAGACCTAGGGGAAATCTGGACCAGCAGCAAGGGTTACACAGGCTAGGGAGCACTGTGTAGCCAATACATAAACTGTGGATTGACAGAGAGATGAAGAAAGTTAGCGTCTTGCTCATGCCAGAGCTGGTTTATTTCTGAGCTGCGCATGTGCAGAGCTTGTAGCTACAGTCTCCCTAATGGATCCACAGTAGCACTAGAGTACCACCTGCTGGCGTAATAGTGTACTACCTTAAGTGTTAGAATGAATCAATTATTACAAAAAATAGAGGGGGTGTCTGTTAAACACAAACTTAACATATGGTGTTTTCCAACCCATTACACGCACTTGGCTATGGTGGCTATGGTAATACTATATTTTATGAAATAATTTATTAACTGTATCTTTGTAGTCCAAACAAAGCCGACATTGCACACCCTTAAACCACACAGCAGCCATGTTGAAACTCTCAGGTCAGTCTGATCCTGATCTGCAGAGATATTTGAGCCACACACACAACACCAATGTAGTTGCAGTACAATGTAGATAAAGGGATGCACGATAATTATTGGGGCTGATGAATTATCGTCCAATAAAAAAATTATAATATTATGAATCCTGATAATTAAATTATAGCAGATAAATTACCGGTCAATAATAACAAAAACATAATTGGAATTATACAAAACGATTGGTAGGCTTTATGTTCTAAGACAGTATGATTGGGAAGTTTTTTTAATCTACTTAAATAATGTATATACAGTATATATATAATAATAAATATCAGAATATCAGTCAGAACTGTTATTCTTGTGTTAGCAGTAGTGATGTCAGTGTTTTGGTTAGGTCAGAGCTATGGAATATCAAATCATCCATCTTTGTTTAGTACTTCTCAGCCTTTCTTACCGAGTGTGTAAAATCTACAGGTTATGAACTTACTTTTAAAATGCAAAAATGTGAAATTGTTTATTTTCTTACTGGTATTGGCTATGAGAAGCAGGTCATTATCTGCCCTTTTTTTGTCATCGTATTTGGTGACAAAAAAAATCCATTGCGTGCACCCCTAGATATGAAGCCAGGTGAAGCCGCAGAGTATCTGCTCTTTGCTTGGGTGCAGTCAAAGGCAGCTCAAAGGTATGTTAGCTCATGGGTGAATGGCGTGGCCTGTTAAAGGGCTCAGTAGACTTGTGACAGCAGGTTTAAAACATCAGGAATCTGTACAAACAGGAATCTTTGGCCAAAGGAATTCCTTTTGATAACCTTTCACACATAAGAGGGTGAAAACTGGTTTCAAGTGAAATTTGTGGCGGTACTAAATCCCCAACTCTCAACTCAAAGAAAAGGAGCCTGAGAACCAGAATGAAATAGAGAACTTCTGTCGGCCAACACAGTTTTATTTTCTTTGCAAAGAAAAGGTCAATCAGCACAGGAGCGGTCAAAGATGAAGAAAGACCCTGAAAATGGGGAGATCTAAACATTTATACCTGAGAACCACCTCTTTCACACACCTTTGTCTGCTGTAGGAGTCTGGCCCTCCAGGAAGTGCTTCCACACCCCTCTGCCCACTGCAGGCATCGGGGCCGACCCCCTACTGGTGTGTTTTACATATGAGGTGTCCTGCAGGATCTTGCTTTCAGGTGCAAAGCCAAGTCCAGTCATCACAATCTACAAAACACAAAAGGACCTGGCATCTTGTGTTAGGAAGGGGGAGGTTGGGCATCTGCAGTGGCTGAAACAAAGAAACTGAATCTACCATTACACCAAATTATCCCTTTTGATCTATGTTCCTGACAAATTCTAAGCACTCTGCTAGTCTACATCTGAAATTGTATTGAATTTATTTGTTTATTCTTGACATGTTGTGTAAGTGTTCCATCACACACTTCTTTTTGTAATGCTCTCATCACTCTGTATACCAGACATACAATTTTACTTGTTCTTTAAATACAGTATGCATAAATCTCTTTCTCAAAACTATTCTGAAGTATTGTATATGTATATTGCCCTTGCGATCATGTAAGCATTTCTTTAAACTTCCTCTCCAGACTCACTGAAAAGTATTTCTGAAAATGGGCCGAGATTCTTTATCTACATACAAGAGGAGTTGTCTAGGACATCAAAGGCATACTGTTCTTTGAATTTGCAGAACTGAGCTGTTGATCGAAGAAGAACACCGCAGAAAGGGAAGCCTAAACTTTTCTTCTTCCTATGTAATAACCCTTAAGGCACTTTAAAGTAGAAAGAATGCCATGTGTTTCGAGGTGAACCCATTCACACTGTGTATACAATTCCCAAGTGGCTGGCATTGTTTATTTGTTTAAACCCAGATTGTTTGAAATGATTTAAAGACTATTTTCACTATGTCATTCTTAAAATCACGAAAATCTTTCCAATCAGGATACGTAAGTAGTAAAATCTGTTTTAAAAGTTTAAGGTCTGAAGATGAGCCTTGCTGTGACAGTTCTGATTTGCACCTTTATTATTTGTTGTAGTGTGTTAAAATTCTTGACTCTAGTAAGTGACTGTAAACATGCCCACACTGAGTTGAAGGGAAGGGGAATAAAGGGTAAACACCCAGGAAATGCGAAATGAATTTGGAAGTACAGGGAGGGGCTGGACTTTCATGTCCTATCTGAGACTGATACTCAAATTACAATGGAGACGGAGTTATGCAACAAGAAGAGAGAGGGGAAGGAAAACAGCTTGCTTCACTGGGAAAAATTACAGCAGGAGAAGAGAAGAGAAGTACAACGGAGAAACTAGCGACGATCAGAATGTCTGCTAATCAGGACAAGGTATGTATCTTCGAAGCTACAGTGTACTTTACTTTCAAGTGGAGTTCATTACTTGTTAAACATGTAATGCTGAGCTGATGAGAATGAACTGAAGTATTTTTTAAATGCTATGAATATCTTGTTTCTGTCCTTTTGAGATGACTTGTAGAAGTTACTTTTTAAAACAATCTGACTTCACTATCTGCAACAGACAGTGAACAATGTTGTTTGCATTCCTTACTGCACAATTAAGTGCTGCCACAGCAAGTATCTCATCTTATGATTCTTTTCTCTTCTTGTAAAGGGGGATGTACCTTCTCGACCAGAACTGTTTGATTTCCACGGAGTCTCAATGACCCACTATTTCACAGACAACTGGGAGAACGTTCAAAACTTTCAGGCCAGGCCAGATGATATACTTATTGCAACATACCCCAAAGCAGGTCAGTCCATATGAAGTGTTAGTGTAAATGATTAAAAGCTCATAAAATATGTGTGTATAGAGGTGAAGAGATGGCCTTTTTTATTTTCCTCTCTCTCTCTGTGTGTGTGTGTGTGTGTGTGTGTGTGTGTGTGTGTGTGTGTGTGTGTGTCTTTCTTTTAGGAACCACATGGGTCTCCTGCATTCTTGACCTGCTGTATTTTGGTCAGAAATCCCCAGAGCGTCAGACATCCATCCCAATCTATGACAGAGTGCCATTCTTGGAGATCAAGATCCCAACAGTGCATTCAGGTTGAACAGACGATCAAACGTACTCACCATATTTCACGAAACATGCATCACAAACATACAAACTACTCAATCTAATTTAACATTTAGTATACAGTGTGGTTATATTATACCTTTTTGCTTTTTTTATTTTATTTTTTACTTAAACAGACAATCATTATTCTTACAAGACATTGTATTTAGCACAGTCGCGAATTTAAGCACTTGTACAGGGTTTTGCTTACTCCATCTTTATCCCTTCTAATAGGAACTGACCTAGCGGAAAACCTCCCCACCTCTCCACGACTCATTAAAACTCATTTTCCAGTCCAGTTTGTGCCAAAATCCTTTTGGGAGCAAAACTGCAAGGTCGGTAGTTTATTTGCATGATATCAATGTGATCAAAAGATGTTAAAATAGAGGACAAAGTAACTTCACCAGTGTTAATAATATTATTTATATTTCATTTAAAGGCTGAATGGTGAGAAAAAGAAGTGGTAGAATTTAAGGCGTGTCTACTAATAGTTACTACAACAAAGACGTATGTGTGTGAAAGAACTGTTATCTTCTTCCGTAGATAGTCTACGTGGCCCGCAATGCCAAAGACAACGTGGTCTCTTTTTTTCATTTTGATCGCATGAACATGGTTGAGCCAGAGCCTGGAGACTGGAGCAGCTACCTCAACAGATTCATGGAGGGAAAGAGTATGTATAAAGAATACAATAACCTCCACCAAGGAGTTTGTGTTTGTCTGTCAGCTGGATTATGGAATAACCATTGGCCCAATTTTCATGAATTTAGTGGAAAGCTTTTAGCATGGGCCAAGGAAGAACCCATTTCTCATATTTTTCACTTTCATTAACTTTGTGAGATCAGTCAATTGCAGCAAAGTGAACTGAATTTGTTGTGAATGCTAAAGTAAACGGTGTGCCGTGACTACACATACAATAAAACGTAACAGTCACCTCAAACATCACAATAGAAACAAATCCAGCAAGTAAGAAAAAAGCAATCAGGAATGTCATTTTTCTGAATGAATACAGAATTGTGCCCTTGTAGTTTTTACTGGAACGGAGATGCATATATTTCTACTAAACATACCTGTTTTGTTTTTCTTTATTGTTATGTTGCTTTAGTGGTGTTTGGATCCTGGTATGACCATGTGAACGGCTGGTGGAAGAAGAAACAGACCCATTCAAAACTCCATTACATGTTCTATGAAGATCTGATTGAGGTACTTCAGTTGTTTTTGTGGGTTCTTCCAATTTACACTACATTTCTTAAGCTCTCCTTTTTGCTGGTAATAATGCAATGATGACATCTGATTGTGTTTCAAGGATACTGGACGGGAACTAGACAAACTCTGCTGCTTTCTCGGCTTGTCTCCTTCCGCTGAGGAGAAGAAAAGAATTACAAGTGGAGTGCAGTTTGATAATATGAAAAAGAATGACATGGCCAACTACTCTACGCTCCCAGTTATGGATTTCAAAATCTCTCCTTTCATGAGAAAAGGTAACCTGATAAATAAACTAAATGTGTCTGAAAAGAAAAAAAATACTCTGATCTCCACCTTTATGTAGGCTAACTGACTGACTCTCTGTGGTTTTGCAGGGAAGGTTGGTGACTGGAAGAACCATTTCACTGTGGCCCAGAATGAACAGTTTGATGAAGACTACAAGAAAAAGATGAAGGACTCCACACTTCAGTTCCGCACTGAAATCTAAACAGGATTGTACAGTCTGTGTATATGTGGAGATTGGTCCATGACTTACGGGATATGTGGCATTTATGTGAACAAGTTATAGTTACCTCTAATGTGATAGCAGAGGTGTGGAGTGTGTCTCCTTCCTCTCTGTTAGTAAATAAGTCTGTGAACTACATAATATAAAGCACAAATCAAATGACTAGTGATGTATGAAGGTGAGTATTTCTTATATATATATATATATTAACAAAAGGATGTATCTGTAAAATAAGTCATCATTTATTTAAAAAAATATCTTTAAATACAGAAATGTAGGCTTTGAATTAGTATTATGTCCACCATATTACCCAAATATATGCTAGTCTCACTGTGTGTAATTAATAAACAACTGTACTGTATTTGATACTCTCAAGAGTAGATTCGTGTCAGTAAAATGAATCCAAAGGTTTTCATATTTTATACTATGTATTTTTTTTGCAATAAAACAATAAGACCTTGTTTAAATTGTTTGCATCATTGTCTTCTGTATGAGGTATAACTAAATGATCAGAATATAAAAAAGTATAGAGAATATGGAATTGATGTCACATGCTCCACTTGATACGACTCCCTCGTTACCACTGAGCGGAGAGTGATCATGGGGACCTCTGATGTAGGGTCCACAGTTGGACGTTATGATGCACAATTCCGATTTGGTCAGCTCAGTTTTGGATTTCATTATCTTCAGCTGTAGTTGCAAATTTCTCTTGTTAGTTTATTATGTGTCATATCAATTTAAAAGATGTATATTTTTTTCGACAAATCAACAAATCCCATGAAAAGATGAAAACCAGCAATGAATTGCTCTCACAAACTAGAACTGCATGTATAGCTTAGATCTGATATAGCTCATTCCTCCACCTCTGACTCCAAAAAATTGGCAATGGCTAAAATGCCAAACTTGAGGCTTCTAAACAATACTCCACAAAGCATGAACTGACTGTTTTCTCAAAAACAACAATGGCTGCTGCTAATGAGGTTAGCGTAGATGCTGCAAGCATCATTTATATCAGAACTGGAGAGTTTTTCTTCATTTAAACAAGAGCAAAGAACGGCACTAAAGGCTTCTCTCTGGAAATGTTCACCCATGATAGGTGATGACAGACAGATGGTTCTTCCGATCAATTGCAGAGTAGTTTTTGAAAGTGCCTGCCCTTTTATAAACAGTTTCGACAACTTCTCAGAAGGTTCCATGTAGCAAACGATCTGGCACAGTCAGGTTAACATTTGTAACCTACGGGTGTTTGTTGGCAGTTCTAAACTGATGTGCCAGTATTAAGCTGTAGCTAACCCAGGGATTGTTTAAATGTGTACTCACAGTATCTTCAAGCCAAAAGTGTCTCCACCTCTGCCAAGGCTGCTGTAAACTGTCAGACTTCACTGCAGCTTTTTGTCTCCACCTCCTGCTGCTGTCGCCTGATCTCGTCTACTTTCCAGATGAGGTGCAGTTCATCTTGAACAAGCCCTCGCTTTATCTCGCTCTCAAATTCAAATTCAAAGGGCTTTATAACAAACAATAACATGCCCCCCACCCCAGTTCCTCATGCTCCCTGGCTCCCTCTCTGCTCAGCTAAATTCTGGCTTATATCCATCCCCTTAACTTATTACAATAATTTAAAGACTATTCACTTTGTTAGGGCACATTTCACTTTGTTAGGGCACGATCACACATGCCAAAATTCACTTATTTTCCTCACATTGAGTTCAACTTTGGTGATCTTTAACTGCCGAAGTTGCAACCTAAACTAATAACAACGAAGCGCTCAGGAAATCTGAAATCAATCTGGAAGGAAAGGAAGGGGCTGGACTTTCATGTCACATCTGGGACTGACCTTCAAATTACAATACAGACAGTGTTATGCAATAAAAATAGGGGGGAAGAACTGCAGCAGGACAAAAGTGTCAGAAATACAAGCAAACCAGCAACGATCAGTCTGCTGATCAGGACAAGGTATGTCTCTAAATGAATCTGTCTTTAAACTACAGTGTACTTTACTTTTAAGTGGAATTCATTACTTGTTAAACATGTAATGTTGAGCCAATGAGAATGCACTGAAGTATTTTAAAATGCATGCAAAAGCTATGCATTTTAAAATTTGTTATTTCTCCCCTTATAGATGACTTGTAGAAGTATTTTTTTTTTAAACAATCTGACTTCACTATCTGCAACTGACAGTGAACAATGTTGTTTGCATTCTTTACCGCACAATCAAAATGCTGTAGTTAAATTAGCTACTTAAATTATTATTGATCATATATCATAAATCATATGTTTTGATTCTTTTTTCTTTTTTTTAAAGATGGATTTACCTTCTCGACCAGAACTGTTTGATTTCCACGGAGTCTCAATGACCCACTATTTCACAGACAACTGGGAGAACATTCAAAACTTTCAGGCCAGGCCAGATGATATACTTATTGCAACATACCCCAAAGCAGGTCAGTCCATATGAACTGTTATTGTAAATGATTAATAGCTCATGAAAGATGTGTGTATAGAGGTGAAGAGATGGGCTTCTTTTATTTTCCTGTGTGTGTGTGTGTGTGTGTGTG
This sequence comes from Dicentrarchus labrax, assembly GCF_905237075.1. Taxonomy (NCBI): domain Eukaryota; kingdom Metazoa; phylum Chordata; class Actinopteri; family Moronidae; genus Dicentrarchus; species Dicentrarchus labrax. The sequence goes on from NW_026136715.1 coordinate 11,090,899, forward strand.
TGTGTGTGTGTGTGTGTGTGTGTGTGTGTGTGTGTGTGTGTCTTTCTTTAAGGAACCACATGGGTCTCCTACATTCTTGACCTGCTGTATTTTGGTCTGACGTCCCCAGAGATTCAGACATCCATCCCACTACACCAAAGAGTGCCATTCTTGGAGATCAATGTCCCATCTGTGGATTCAGGTTAAACAGATGATCAAATATACTTTCTATATTTCACAAACATAAATCACACACATACAAGATAAGATAATCCTTTATTCATTGCAAGCATTTGGATGCTTGTTTCTCATTCAGTTGACAAGAAGCACTTGAAAACACACCACATGCATGAATCACCACATTGTTGGAAAGTAAGAGTTGTCGTCTTAGGTGTATTGTCCAATACTCTTGTTTGATCAAACATTTGGCAAAAAAGAAAATTTTGTGCAGTGAGATTACAGTTACAATTACAGGGAGATATTGAATATCACTGCAGACTCACCGTGAAAACATCTGATATCTAGTATCCAAATATAGAGTCAATACAGGTAGCATTTGAATTTGTGGAGATATATAAGTTAAATGATTTTGCATATTTTTTATAAATATAGTAACTGATTTATGAATTGACCACAGGTTGCAGTGAGGCAAACTTCTGTCACACATCAGTGGATGTGTAGGATATACAGGTCTCTTATTTAGATTTTGTAGTTTAGACATTTGGAATGTGAAATGTGAAAACATTTTGACAAACTGGGGTGATTCTCCACTTTATTTTGAAAACTGACCGAATTCTCTATGCCTTTTCCGTGTCTGACTTCCTGCCAATGCGATCTGCTCTGTGCTGCTTGACGCGGGTGGGTCACGGCTCTGCCCGGTGGAATTTGGGGGTTACTCGATCTTTACCTCTTCACATAGGAATTGACCTAGCAGACAACCTCCCTACCTCTCCACGACTCATTAAAACTCATTTTCCAGTCCAGTTTGTGCCAAATTCCTTTTGGGGGGAAAACTGCAAGGTCAGTAGTTTGTGTATGCTTCTGTGTTATTTGAATTATATCAATGTCTGATCACAAAATGCTAAAAATAGAGGACAAAGTTACTTCAGCAGCACTAAGGACTCATATTTCATTTAAAGTCTGAATGAGAAAGAGAAGCGGTACAATCTTATAGCCTGTGACAGGAGATAAAGTCTGACATAGCCAGATCTCCTCACCTGGTTTTAGCACTGTACCAAACGAAGCCATTCAAGCTGTCATCGAAAGATTTGATGAGCAAGAAGTTGTCAACCATCTGAAGTTTTGAACTTGAACTTTGCATAGAGGCCAACACACAAGCTGCAAAAGAAAACAAAGAGGAAAGGAACAGTAACAATATTCTTCTCCGTGTTGGTCAGTGTGACCCTCACTGTGGAAAAAAAGTTTTGCTGAGGCAGTCAAAAAGGAAACCTGGAACATCATCTCATTGCGTTAGAAGTATTGCTGACACAGCTGAAGTCCGGGGCACTCTTCCCTGGGGCTAGAGCACTGAATGGGTGTCCTTTCAGAACACGAGTTGCCAACATAGCGAGAAGGACCAAGGTCTTGGCGAGGCTCAGGCTGTAGAGAGTGAACCTAAACGAGGCATGGGGTTTCACAGGGCAACAGGGTCCTGACTGCAGTTCAAATTGTGGGTTTGGTGGGGGGGGCTTAACAGAGTGATTATGTAAACTGAGCATATGTAAACTGCCTACCGCAGCTTTAAGTGTTATCTTCTCTCATAGATAGTCTATGTAGCCCGCAATGCCAAAGACAACATGGTCTCTTATTTTCACTTTGATCGCATGAACATGGTTGAGCCAGAGCCTGGAGACTGGAGCAGCTACCTCCACAGATTCATGGAGGGAAAGGGTATGTATAAAATACTATGCTAAAGTTGTTGGTACAGAGATTCACAGATTTCCCTTGGCCAGTTTTGAAGTGCCTTCATTTACTGTTATGTTGCTTTAGTGGTGTTTGGATCCTGGTATGACCATGTGAATGGTTGGTGGAAGAAGAAACAGACTTATTCAAAACTCCATTACATGTTCTACGAAGATCTGATTGAGGTACTTCTGTTGTTGTTGTTGTGGCTTTTTTCGAATCATGCTACTTTTCAAACGCTCTCTTCTAGCAGGTGACAATTCAATGATGATATCTGACTATTATGTTTTCTCAGGACACTGGACGGGAAATAGACAAACTCTGCTGCTTTCTTGGTTTGACTCCTTCAGTCGAGAAGAAGAAAAAAATTACAAGTGGAGTGCAGTTTGATAATATGAAAAAGAACGACATAGTCAACCATTCTACAATCCCATTTATGGATTTCAAAATTTCTCCTTTCATGAGAAAAGGTAACCTGATAAATAAATACATAAATGTCACATAAAACAAAATTACATGAAACACAATTAGATCTCCACCTTTAACTAAAATAACTTATGCAGGGATGGTTGGTGACTGGAAGAACCATTTCACTGTGACCCAGAATGAACAGTTTGATGAAGACTACAAGAAAAAGATGAGGGACCCCACACTTCAGTTCCGCACTGAAATTTGAACAGTATTGGAGCGTACTTGAAGATTAATGGATATTGTGTGGCAAATCTGAAAGTTACTGTCTCTAATTTGACAACTGAGGTGTGTAGTATGTACCCAACTTGTTGCTGATGTTATATGTGATTGGTATACATGCAATGAAGAGCAAAGGGTATTTTAGCAAGAAGAAAAAAACAGAAAAAAGGTCCATTGTGTAACATTTAGGAGGACCTATAAGCAGAAATTTAAGATAATACTCATGGGTATGTTTTTAATAGTATATAATCACCTGAAACTTTGATTTGTTTTTGTTACCTTAAAATGAGCCATTTTTATCTACAGACAGGGGTGGGTCACCTTCAATGGAGGTCACCAGGTTGAATCACAATGTTTCTACAGTAGCCCAGAACAGACAAACCAAACACTGGCTCTATAGGGGCGTTCACAATTTTTCCACATTTCGCAGCCACCATAGTTTCTCCTTCAATTGGAAGGGGTTGGTGAAGTGAGGGAGTTGCAGTGTGCAACTACACCGCTAGATACCATTAGATCCTACGCACTGGTCCTTTAAATTAATAGTTTAAAAGTTTGGGAAATCTGCTTATTCACTTTGTTGTGGAATATAATATAAATACATGAGAAGATATATCTGGAAATCGATCTTCTTCTCAAATGTCTAATTATTCCTTGAACAATTACGTTGTTGCTGTATGACTGCACTATTATTTAACTTTGATACTCCTTTAAAGGACAGTAAAGGTCAGTTTGTATCTGTTGCCAGAGTTATCGTACTTTGATCTTGATGACACTGGGGTTTATGAGGTACTGCTTTTTATGTGAGCAACAAAATCATATAGAACTCAAACATCTGAATCATTCACCCTGTTTACTATTTCATTCTGTGTGTGAAAAGATTAAACTATTAAGACAAAAGTATGAAGTTTTTATTTTGTGTAAAACCTTGACAGTTTTATATGACCTGATTTAAAGTTAATTTGTTTGGTGGTTCACATGTTTGTCCAGTCAGAGTCAAAGGTGATAAAATTACATATTAGTATTAGTATTAGTATAGTCATGTGACAGTATTTGCACGCCTACACTCCTTTGAGGAAATTGTGCAGCTTGTATTACACAACAAACTGACTTCTTACGTGTGGATGTTCCAGACACAACCACTTTTTTGGGAAATAACTCCTCAGCAGGGTGAGTGTGCCGTTTGGCTACTTACTGAACTTGAATGTTCACAAAAAGGAAAAATATGCTGTGCTTGGAAGTTATGTGACAGATCATTAACTGACTGAGACACTTTAACTGTTTAATTCATGATTGTGTACTTGCTTGGATTAATGATAGAAAGGTAGAGGCACTCACCTCATTCACTGTTTGGAGAGTGAAAGATAAAGAAACCTATTATTAGATGTTGCCAGCAATAAATGTTTAATGAAGGTGAAAATGTTAAAAGATTTGATTTGTTTTAACATAGGCTACCATTGTTCTTCTGTGTATTTCAGTAACGTATTTGGTTTGGGTAGGGAATGTTTTGCTGAAAAGGATATGTTGCAATGTTTGTGTTTTCCTGTATTAGTAAGCCACAGTGCACGTTTTAGTGCTGTATGACTATTTACTAGTCAATATTGTACTAGTAATAATTGCAACTAGTAGTTGCAATTTCATAATTTCTTATTTAGACTGGACTAGAGAATTGCTGATTTGTCTGTCAGTCCTGGCAGCATGGACAATATTCAAAACGTTGTATTGGTATTTTAAACTGTCAGATGGAGATGCCACCTCGACCATCACTGCTTGACTTCCATGGAGTCTCCATGACCAAATACTTCATTGACAACTGGGACAACGTACAGAACTTCAAAGCAAGACCAGATGATATCCTTATAGCTACTTATCCTAAAGCAGGTGGGGTTGTGTGTGTAAGAATATGTGGCATCATAGTTATACTTTTAATCATGTTATATTGAGTAATTCCCTGGATTGATAGGTTACCTGCATTCAGCCCACTGAACATAATATATTCCTGTAATCTCAGGAACCACATGGGTGTGTTACATCCTGGATCTTCTGTATTTTGGGCAGACTTGTCCAGAGCGCCAGGCGTCCGTTCCTCTTCACGAGAGAGTGCCATTTCTGGAGATCACCATACCTTCTCAACCCGCAGGTTGAATCATGTGGTCACAATCACTCAGATGTTTTTATATTACATTTAAAAAAAAAGGTCTGAACACAGATGTCACTGGATTTGTGCACTTTGTCTCCAACATTATGACTGTTGTGTGTATTTTACCACAATAGTCACAATGAGTCACAGTGAGTGGGATGAGTGACAGTATACAAAGTCCTGAAACAGAATAAAGTGAGTGGACAATTACATATAAATCAAAAATATCCTATGTGACATTTGCACACACTCATGAGTCACCACATTGTTTCTGGCCACTGGAGCAACAGAAACAACAACATATCATTTTAAGCTGATATACTGATTTTGGTAGCAAACAGTTACAGTTACAGAGCAAAATTATCATTCATTTGGAGTCATGTTTTTGGCCACCAGGTGAATCTTAGTCTAATTTTCACTCTCTATTAGCTTCGATTTTTGGTCTCTAACTCCTGAGGTGACTCCTGAACTATCTGGCTCTTTGTATGAAACTAAAACAATAAAGTTGCAGTCCAGACAGCAAAAGCCGAAACTCACTATAAAACTTTGTAAAGTCAAGGAGAGCTGCAGATTCAGATGAAAATGATCTCTCTCATCACTACAAGCAAAGTGGCATGGAGTGTGTAAACAAGTCTTACTATGTATGTTATCAGTCAGTGACTAATGCTTCTCTACACAAAGGTACAGACCTGGCAGACCAGCTTCCCACAACTCCTCGTCTCATTAAAACTCATCTACCAGTCCAGTTCATACCCAAGTCCTTCTGGGAGCAGAACTGCAGGGTAAAAGCCAGTGTGTTATGAAGTGAGTTATGAACCCCACTTAATTATGATGCAGATTATAATATAATATTTTATATTTGTCTTTGTGTAGGTAATCTATGTGGCTCGTAATGCAAAAGATAATGCAGTGTCCTATTTCCACTTTGGCCGCATGAACAATGTCCAGCCAGAACCAGGGGACTGGAGCACCTTTCTGCAGAATTTCATGGAGGGAAAGAGTGAGTTCAGAGTAATTACTGTCAAGGAAGCACGATATCATCTCTTTTTTGTCTCCTCATTAATTATTCTGTGGCTTCAGTGGTGTTCGGATCGTGGTATGACCATGTGAATGGCTGGTGGGAGAAGAAACAGACCTATTCAAAGCTTCACTACATGTTCTATGAGGATCTGATTGAGGTGAGCTGATGTTTGTATGCATGTTGTTTTCAACAGAGCTTTAAAACCCATATTGACCGTGTTGTGGGATCAATCTTGTCCTCATTAAAAACTGAGGGTTAGGGTTGTGGAAAGTAAGATGATAAGATGTACTCTCTTGGGCTCTCTCAAGACTCAGAGAGAGAGAGTGTCCTCCAAACTAAACACTCTTGGACTCAACCTAAGTCAAGAAGCAAGAAATCCAGGAGTGATTTTTGAGTGATTCGGATTTCAAGGCTCATGTGTGACAGAATTTTATCATTTGAAGAACATCTCTAAAGTGAGGCCATTTCTCTATTTCAGCGACACAGAGAGAGACTGATTTTATACTGTATGTTGTATAGAAAGGTGACAGAAATCAATGTTGTATAGAGATGTGTTTTTAAGACTGGATATTGATCAGATAACACTCCGTATGTTTAATTTATGCGTTACAAGGCTGAGAATGAGACTCTTATATTTTCCGCAGGACACTGGGCGAGAGATAGACCGACTCTGTTACTTCGTCGGTTTGTCTCCTTCGGCTGAGGAGAAGGAAAGAGTCACAACTGGAACGAAGTTTGACAATATGAAACAAGACAAAATGGCCAACTATTCCACTGTCCCCGTTATGAATCACAAGGTGTCTCCTTTCATGAGAAAAGGTACGATGAAAAATATCTGGTAAAGAGGTTCCTTGCTCAGACCTTTTCTGTTGGCACCAAAAGCTGCTCAAACTGCTTATACTGATTTTATTAAGTGAATGGAATAATCCTCTCTGTTTCTCCAGGGAAAGTTGGTGACTGGAAGAACCATTTCACTGTGGCCCAGAATGGAGAGTTTGATGAAGACTACAGGCAGAAAATGAAGAATCCTTCACTGCGGTTTCGTACTGAAGTTTAGAGGCCTGGCCCGGCTGTGAATAATAAAGAGTCATAATAACAATAATGAATTGATAATAATGATTGATGTTGAGTCAGATATAGGGCATTGTCTAATCAGTGACATTGTCAGGGACATTTAGTTATGTCATCATGATGTTTTATCATCACAAAATAGCAAAAATTAAAGTTTGATGAATCTTGAATGTCCCTTTATTGTGTTTGTGAATTTACATTATGTCACCAGTTTGTGGAAATGAACCATTTATAGTCATTAGTCTGACTGTATTTTACAATTCTTGCACTAATAATCTGAACAGGCCAGAACTGACTGGAAGATCCTATATTAGGGAATCATCGGGCAATGATTAGTTCATGAATATCTGTGAATTGATCATACTGACCACTTTCTTAATGAATCATCCTGATTAACTCTGAAGCAGCCAGTGAACGCGCATAACTAGTAATGACTCATTCATTTCTAATTACTTAAACATTAGTTACTGTTTTTGTACACCCCAAATTAAGTGATACATAACACAGATATTTTACAAAGTAGTCCCTTATTACTTAATCAATATCTTTTGCCTTTTCAATTAAAGCTGTGCATCACACTGAGTGACTACTGAATACTGATTTGTTTAGTTTATTTAGAGAAGGGACAGAGCAAATTAATGAATATCCATGCTAAAAAAAGTTCCTGAATTAGCCCAAAGTCTATTTTTCTAGCTTGCTCCGATACAACAAAGCAAAAAAACAATAAAGGGAATGCAATGTTTAAGGAGTGAAAAATGACACACATTTATGACAACAGACAACAGACAACTGTAAACAAGCAGGACATATAGTATTGCAAACTAGCAGTGTCTTTGCAACCAGTATCTTCCTCTGAAGAAAGCAGTGAGTGGTTCAGTTGTTCAGGTTTTGCATTTAGCTGATTTAACCATTTTCAATGCCCATCATGGCGGCAGCCCAGTCAGTGCAGATACTGACACAGTTCTTCCAACTCAATCCCCCTGTTCAAGATACTAAGGCAATATGTATCATGGCTTTGAAAAATAAAAATTAAAATATTTCTGATATGGTTCACATCTACAAATCAAGTACTTGCCAATAGCTGAGTGTGCCCTCTTAGGTCTGTTAATTCGTCAACTTGTCAACCCATGGTTAGCATATGTAACAGTGCACCAGTAAGTGACTCCCTGTGTTACAGGAGGAAAGGTCTGTGTTGTAACAATCCCCTGATACTTTTGTCCCAGTGACAAGGCACAGCTCCTGAATTGAATTTGACGTTGTTTTTGTTTTGCTCCGACTAACAAAAAGTGCATCAACTATGACTTTTCTGAGCCCTACTGCTGACATGTCACTGATTTGCATTCTGACTGTAGTGATAGCAGAATCTTTTTAATTACGTTTGCAGCTTGTGGGCTTTTAATTGGCAGTTGCTGTGCATGCAAGACCGTTTCATTTATTGACACTGGTGTTGACGTTTTGACTTGAGGAAAGGGGCATGTGAGACGGATTTTGATGATGAAGAGGTGGCTAATGAACTGCATTTTTATGACAAGTTGTAGCTATGTTTTGGTTTTTTTTAATCTTTAGGCAATATGGCACCTAGAGGATCCAATGCAAATCTTGCAGGGGCTGGCGGTTTTGACTTTGCTGCGGATGAGAATGGACAGAAATGTGTTAAAAATGTTTTTAAGCCTAAGAATTAAACTAGTGCCAACCAGAAGGATGGATACAAACAACAACAAAGCAAGGTGTAGCAAGACTCGCTACTACGAAGGTTCTCCCAGCACACAGACCAACCACAGGGATTACTGAACAAGACAACTTTATTCTTTTGTCTGCCGCACACACAATTGACACACAACTTAGCTTGCTTCAAAAGTCCATTCAGGTCTGCTCCTGTTGTGTCTCCTCTGTCATGTGCGTCAGGCCTTGAGGTCCAGCACACTACTGCCTGAAAAGAGGTGAGAGTGATAACTTCATGAGTACCAGCTGAGATAATGAACTCACCTGGCCCTGCTCTCACAAGCCTTCCCCACACCTCTCTCTCCTTCAGCGCAGGAAAAGCGAGTGCAAACCACACCCACCTCCACACTTGGCAAGTCTGACATTTGGCAAGATTTCTCAGTTGTTAGTGACACAGTAAAATAACATCTTTTCACATGCGAGACAGGAGAAGAAACAAAATCTCCATTGTGTGGGTGCGAATGGTCAGTATGTTTGCAGATGTGGGCGGGAGTGGAACACACACATGGCTGGAGTGGGCGATAATGGTCAGAAATCTAGAGGGAGTAGGATTAAGAAAACAGTCCTCCACAGGGCTGTAACACACTGGTTCCCAGTTCTTTGGGGAGGCTAAAGCTTCACAGAGGGTCTCGAGGCCTTCTAGATTTTTAGGGGGTTTTACTTTTAGAAAGGCCTATTTCTCAGCATTCCATTCATTTAATTGAAAAAAACTAGATGAAATTGCTATTTTTAAAGTTAAGGGTTATTATATACGACATAAACTTTAAAATAATTTCACAGGATGAGGGCACAGTAAAGACCTGAACACAAGCAATATTCTCAGAGCCTTGTCCTGCGTTAGAAAAGTGTGCATTTAAAACAACCAAAGAACTAAAAGAACAATGGCCAAGAGTCAGGGACAATAAAACACTGAATTTGTCCAAAAAGATGCCTATTAAGTACAAGCTCACCTGGTAGAGCTGGCACCCCATGCACGAAGCCTAAGTCCTTGCTGCAGCGGGTATGGGTTTGAGACCACCCTGTGACCCTTTGCTTGTCATCCCCTCTCTCTCTCTCTCTCTCTCCTGCTTCTGTCGTCAGTCGTTTGTTTACTTAATGATAGAAAAAGCGTCCGCTGCTCTAATAGCACCCCTGACAAAGACGCCACGGTGTGTGCGAAGATCAAACTATTTAGACAAATAGTTTTTATTTTGTGTAAAACCTTCTGTACTTCTTTGATAATGTTGTATGACCTGATTTAACCTCAATGTGTTTGGATATTGATTATACCTCTGAGCTGATAGCAGTGTTTCATAAGTTTGAAGAGCCGGACTCAAAGCTGATAAAAAGCTGACTCATGACACAGTATTATATAACAAACGGACTTCTTTAGTGTGGATGTTCCAGACACAGCCACTGTTTTGGGAAATACCTAGTCTACTTTGATTATTCATAAAAATGAATGTGGTGGGTTTTTCAGTATGCATGTTTTAAAAATAAGCTGTGCTTGAAAGTTATTTGGCAGATCATTAACTGACCAGAGCAATTACATTTTGCTTCATGCTTCGAAAGTTGCAGGTCATAGTGAACATGTTACCGAGCCACTTTAACTGTTTAATATATGATTATGGACCTGCTGGGATTAATAATTAAAAGGTGGAGGCACTCATCTCATTCACTCCAAATATTTAAGTTGACAGAAGTGAACCAGAAAAACAACGAAAAGAAGCCTATTAATCAGACGTTACAAACAATTTAACTCAAGCAGCATAGGCTAATATTGTTCTTTTATTTTTTTCAATGTGTATTTTATTTTGTTTGGAATTACTTAAATGTAATGGAAATGTAATATTTGTGTTACCCAGTAAGTCCCTAGTGCACAGTTTTACTGCTGTATGATTATTAACTAGTCAGTATTCTAGTATTGGCTACTAGAAATTATTGCAAATACCAGTTCCAATTTGATTACTTTATATCAAGACTGGACTAAATGATTACGTACTCATTTGTTTTTGTTTGTCAGTCCATGCAGCATTGACAATATTCAAATAATCTTGGTATTCTAAATTTAAAATAACTCATTTTGTCAGATGGAGATGCCACCTCGACCAACACTGTTTGACTTCCATGGAGTCTCCATGATCAAATACTTCACTGACAACTGGGACAACGTACAGAACTTCAAAGCGAGACCAGATGACATCCTTATAGCTACCTATCCTAAAGCAGGTGGGGTTGTGTGTGTAAGAATATGTGGCATCATAGTTATACTTTTAATCATGTTATATTGAGTAATTCCATGGATTGATAGGTTACCTGCATTGAGCCCACTGAACAGAATATATTCCTGTAATCTCAGGAACCACATGGGTGTGTTACATCCTGGATCTTCTGTATTTTGGGCAGACTTGTCCAGAGCGTCAGGCGTCCGTTCCTCTTCACGAGAGAGTGCCATTTCTGGAGATCACCATACCTTCTCAACCCGCAGGTTGAATCATGTGGTCACAATCACTTAGATGTCTTACATATTACATTGTAAAAAAAAAAAAAGAAGCAGATGTCACTGGATTGGTGAACTTTGCCTCCATAATCTCTTCATTATGACTGTTGTGTGTATTTGACCACAGTGAGTGAGATTTATTCTACAGATACTGTACAAAGTCCGGAAACAGGATTGGTCTGCCTGAGATCAGTTTCGTTTTGCATACATGCACTCAGTCATATGTGATATGTAAGGGATAATGTACAGTGAGCTGCCCATGGCAGGATGCTTATTACACAGCTACTTACAAAAGAAATCAGTAATTTGTAGAATTACATAATTGACCAATCAGAATTGAATATTCAATAAAACCCTGTAAATGTGCACATGTTTTTTAACCAGTCTGCCATATCAACTGAAAGGGTGATAATGTTTCTGGCCACTGTAGGGCAGTAAAAACAAGTTGTGAAAAATGATTTATTTTATACATCCAGCTGTTATAGAGCATCATTATTATTGATTTGTCATTGTAATTATTGGCCACCTGGTGAATGTAAGTCTAATATTCAGTCTCTATTAATCACTGTAATCAGTCAGTGACTAATGCTTCTCTTTTCAAAGGTACAGACCTGGCAGACCATCTTTCCACAACTCCACGTCTCATTAAAACTCATCTACCAGTCAGAACTGCAGGGTAAAAGCCGGTGAAATATGTGAGTTTTTATTAACCCCACTTAATATGATGCAAATTATAATTGACTGTTTTCTATTTGTGCAGATAATCTATGTGGCTCGTAACGCAAAAGATAATGCAGTGTCCTATTTCCACTTTAACTGCATGAACTATGGCCAGCCAGAACCAGGGGACTGGAGCACCTTTCTGCAGAATTTCATGGAGGGAAAGAGTGAGTTCAGAGTAATTACTGTAGAGTAAGCATTATATAATTTAATTTCCTACATGTCTCCTCATTTATTATTCTGTGGCTTCAGTGGTGTTTGGATCGTGGTATGACCATGTGAACGGCTGGTGGCAGAAGAAACAGACCTATTCAAAGCTTCACTACATGTTCTATGAGGATCTGATTGAGGTGAGCTGATGTATGTTAGTATGTGTGTTACTTTCTTGTGGAAGGTTAGATAATAAGATGTATACCACTCTCATGTTTATATGAAGCTAAAATCAGAAGAGGTTTAACATTGCTTACCATAAGGGCTGGAAAAAAACAGACCGAGAGTCTTGCAGCAGAGACTCCAGAAAATAACTGCCATTGTTGTGTATGAATGTGCTAAAAGAGCGTGTCCACTGAAAGTGCTCATGTTTTTGGTGAAGGGTGAACTGAATATATCCGTTTGCAACGAATGAACGTGAAAAAAGGTACGATGAAAAATGTCTACTGACAACCAAAATCTGCTCAAACTGCTTATCTTGATTTTATTAAATTAAATTAAATTAAATTAAATTAAATTAATGATTTTCTCTGTTTCTCCAGGGAAAGTCGGTGACTGGAAGAACCATTTTACTGTGGCCCAGAAGGAAGAGTTTGATGAAGACTACAGGCGGAAAATGAAGAATCCTTCACTGCGGTTCCGTACTGAAGTTTAGAGGCTTGTGAATAGTGAGGAGTCATAATGACAAGAATTTGATGTTAGATTGTTAGTCAGATATTTGACATTAATCACGACCATCAAAGTGTAGAGCATCTGTTTGTTCTATGCTGCAGAACTGTTTGTTGGACAAACAATTTTTGTTTTTCTCTGTGAGGTTCCTATAAAATTAAATACAATAAAGGATTTATAACTATAAAACTAGATGACTTAAGGCATCCACTGGCAATTGACCATTTTCAAAGGCATCCCTTGACCTCTGACCTCAAGATATCTGAATGAAAATAGGTTCTATGGGTACCCCCAAGTCTCCCATTTGCAGATATTTCCACTTTATGATAATCCCATTTTGTTTTGAGCAAAAAACACAGCTTTTTTTTTTCTTAAATGTCTTATACACAAGTCGCCTAGTGTACTTTAATATTTCTGTATACTGGGGTCCCTGAACAGTGTTGGAATTGCAGAAACAGGGAATGACTTGAAAGCTGAAACACATTCTTCATGCCACCCCTGCACAAATCAGTGCCCCACCAAAGTCTGGACATGCCCCTGGACACAAGACAGTTTGGGATTAATTTGTTGCCTGTAAAAGCTGCATTTACAGGCAATCTTTTGTGTGTGTGTGATTTTGTAGATTTGCTATATTTCAAAATATGCTCAAAACATGGAATATGGAGCCCAGAACACATTTATTAATGGACAGTCTGATTATTTGCTTATTTAGACAATCTAAAAATTGCATGTGAATATTTTTTTATACACTTGCATACCTGTTTTCTTTCCCAGTTTCTTTGGATTCAAAACTTTTTGTTTTTAATTAAATTGTTTTAAGATGGCAAGCTGAAATAATTTTCTGAGACAATTTAACTACACTATCTACAACTGACAGTTAACAATACTGTTTGAATCCATTTCACAAAAATCAGACTGTTACAGTTGTTCAAACACATTGATCACATGTTTTGTCTTGAGTCTTTAATGTGTTTTTTTTTTCATCTTTTTTCAGAAGATATATTGAAGATGGTTTGTGGAAACTAATTAGATGTAAGCATATTTATTTAACAAAAACAGCAATATTATGCGTAGAACTATGCAGTGTAGTGGAGCAAGCAATAGCATCAGGGGTCCACAAGGGGGAAGCATTGAGTTGATACTTCTCAGTGTTGACTAGGTTCTGTTTGTTACACCTGGGTGCAGACCAAAACAACCCAAATTAATTCTGCAACGGTTAAATTGTGGTGGTAACGTGCTCTGACCTGGCTCTGATCCAACTACAGAAAAACACTGACATAATAGAAAGGTACAACCAGCACACAGCAGTAAGAGGACACGTTGACCTACCAGCAATCTGGACAAGGTGTGTCTCCATAACTGTGTTCTATGTACTGTTATTTAAATTCTGATAATATAATGCAGTACTTGTTTAACATGCAATATAGAGCTAATTAGAACAAATCTGTTAATGGACAGTTTGCCTCCTCTAAGAATTTATAGAAGCTTCTGGTTAGACTAAAACTTAATTGCATGTCAATAATTTACCATTCACTTTTATAGCTGTTTTCTTTCACAGTTCTTTTTGTAGTTCATCTTCTTCTTTTTGTCTCTTTTTTAGATGGCATTTAGATAATGTTTTCTAAACCAATCTAGCTTCACTGTCTGCAACAAACAGTTAACAATGATGTCTGAATCCTTTCCCCAACAGTCAAATTGTTGCAATATGATTACTAACACAATTAATTGTCCCAATGACTCACTATTTCACGAACAACTGGGAGAACATTTAAAACTTTCAAACCAGGCCAGATTATACTTATTATTACTTATTGTATCATACCCCAAAGCAGGTCAGTAGAGTGCTTTATACTGTGGCTCTTTATAGATGTGTGTATGGAGGTGAGGGGTTTGGATTATTTATTTTATGTCTTTTTTTATTTCCTCTGTCACTCTTTTAGGAAACAGAGGTATCTCCGCCTTCAGCTAAAATAACTGACTGTTTCTCATTTTGCTGTGCCCCAGACTAAAATAATTGACTCACACTTGGGTGCAGACCAAAACAACCACACAAGACCCTTCAGAGTCAGTGGTTTCGGCCGGGTCCCAAACAAAGATTGCAGCGGTTTGTTTGTGGAAGCAACCCGGTTCAACCATAATCTGACCCAACTACCAGGTGTACTCCGCAAGCTTGAGCTAAACTGTAACTGTAACTGCTCCTGTAGGCCAAATTGTTTTTCCCAGGGTGGGGAAGTCATGACCCTACTCTCTGGCTCTGCATCTGTCTGGCTGGTACTCGATGATGAGTGAGATTGGAATGGGTTAGGGTAAGAATGTCAGTGTGAGTTAGTCAGAGGTAGAGTACAGCAGGTCATGAGTTCACCATCATGGTAAATAAAGTATTGCATCTTGTAGCCAGGGGTGCTTTGCACTCTTGGACGTGGCATAGCACGCACACTTTAGGAGCTTGTCTAGTCAGAGCCGGTCAGCCCTATACACTCACTATGCAAGCTGCATAGGGCCTAGCAAATTGCACTTCCCCTTTGTCTGAAAGTAGGTGTTTACAACTTTAATGAGATGAAGTGGAACTATCTTTTCTCATCACAAAGAGACTAAAAAACCCACCATGATGCCATTCCCTAACTGGAAGCGATGCAAATGAGCAAACCTTAGGGCTTCCTGCTTCAGAAGCCACAGCATCTTTACTTTATAAGGATATCCTCCAAAGGATGAGGTTTGGAGGGAAATTGGCCTGATTGGCCACCCAAAGTGCCACCCCATTATCCCATGTGGCTGGCAGTTCATCTCTTCGTCTGTCTGTGTCTTTTTTCCACGGCTGGGCTCTGTGACTTTGTGCCTGACAAAAGTGAGAGTGAAATATGTATTTTGTTTGATCAACACCAACAGGCAAGTGTTCTCTCTCAAAAAAAAAATTAAGAAAAAAATGCGCATTCATTTGCAACTTGTTATTGACTAGTTCAAACTATATATGGGTGTGATGGCACTCTTCATAGACACACATCATTTTTAAACAAGATCATTATTATCTAGTCTCTCAGTCAATGTTTAGTACCAACTCAGGACTAATGCAAGATGGTAAACAATTGATTGACATTGATTATTGATTAAATATTGAATTTAAAATGTTGACTGGGCATACTGGGCAATATGGATGCACATCCCTTAGTAAATAATAATCATGACTTCAGGGAGGTCAGAACCAGCTCTGTGTGTAGTAGCAGCTAGCTGGAAAATGAACTGAGGTCTCACCTAGTGTAAAAGAGTATTTCTAAGACATTACCTCAAAGTGCACATAGCATTCTGCTGGTATTTTGCCTGGTAGCCTACATTGCCCATATACTTACCACGGTTATGAGCAAATGCCAACACTGCCATTGCTCCATGTTAAATTTCAAACCAAGTAAGGTCTTATGAGAACGTTACTAGATTTGACTACAGTCACCAACAATCACCACCATAGGACTTTCACATAAAGAATACACAGTGGCAGTACTGTACCACCTATTGTACCTGTCTACAAGAGGGTGTTCCTTTAAGTAAATACACAGGTAAGTCCACAAATGAAAACAGAAGCAGATGTACAAATATATATATATAAACAATATTTATGTAGCTCCTTGCTTTAATTCGTCCTTTTTCTTGTCTTTTCTTTGCTTATATGTACATAGTTATACATTTTAATCCTTTTCCTAGCTATAGCTCCTCTTATGCCATGCTTCCTTGGTGCTCCACTTGCAGGTGTGTCTAGTAGCAGCAATTTGTTCAGTTTTTAGAAATGCTGCACAAGAGGTAGGAACCAAAAAAGCGGTGTTATACTCTATTAAATAACACACTTTATTAAATAATATATGTAATAAAATAAAAATTTTTACAACAATAAATGTAGTTTAGTCAGGGGAAAAACTTTCTTTTAAGAGGCAGAAACCTTGAACAGACCCTGGCTCGAAAGGAAGCATTTTTAAGGTAAGTAGAATTGGTCCAAGCACAGAACCTCATGAAATCAAATGTCACCTTTATAACATATTTTTAGCTTAGTGACAATCTATGATAGAGTGCTATAAGTCAATACTATTTAACATAAAATACATTTCTAAACAGTAATTTTCTATGTCACATATGCAGCTTTAATATTGTATTTACGGCTACTGAAAACACACAAATGCTGCATTTATTTATACCATACTAGCTAACTGGCTCCTTAAGACCTACAGAGTTGCCTCAAATGAGCTAATATAGCAGTCTTGCTAGCCTACACAAACTAGCTTAAAACTCCACAAAACTACAAAAAGGCACCACAATATGACTAAACTTTATAATCCTAACAACCATATCATAACAAACATAAACAAGTAGCGTCCATTTTTGGCATAAGGCAAACACGCTTTGTAATGCGGACACACTCTGGACTTGGCGAGCTACCGTACACCTTTCTTCCCTTTTTTGGCGAGACCCTTTCAAAATTATCACGTAACCTAACAATAACTCTTAAAAGATTAATAAAGAGGAAAAAAAAGTAACTTCTTGAAATATGCTGGGCCATATTAAAGGTCATTTGCAAATACACTTATATGGTTTTTTTTTTCATGTCTGTGACATATTCTCCAGTTATAGACATTGAAACTGTAGTGAAAGGTTACTGCTCTAATGTTGATATGACTATGAACAGACCCTTTTCACTTTCTATTTTAGCTGGCGACACTTTGACTCTAGTGAAGTGTCACTGCAGACTCAGGTGAGCAGTGTTATCTGCCAAAATAAAATGCACTGGCATGATCGACATCCACATGAATATCAAAATCACCTTCAATAATTACTTTATGTTTTCCAGGTCGGGTGTCAACGACTAAGAACAATGCTTTTTTTTAGATTCAGGATTAGATAGATAGATAGAGGGAAATTCAATAATTAATACACAAGGCAAGTTTACACAAGGCAAGACAGGAGTGGCAATCTGAGTTATCTGTGACTTCTCATCTGGGGCCTGATCTTATGATCACAGGAGAGAGGTTGGTTATCAAAGAAAGAGGAGGAAGGTTATATATTTACCATATTAACATAAGTGGAGGAACACACCAGTATAAGAGAAAATACAACCAGCACACAGCAGTGAGAGGACACATTGAACTACCAGCAACCTGGACAAGGTATGTTTCTAGATAACTGGGTTTTCAAATATAATTTCTATAATTTACTGTTTATCAGAATATGTTCAAAACATGCAAGATGGAACTAATTATAACACTTTTATAAATGTATCTAAAACTTAATTGCATGTGAATCACTTTTATATAACTTTGTAGCTGTTTTCTTTCCCAGTTTCTTTTGGGTTCTAAACTTTTGTTATTTATCTTCTTTGATGACCTGTAGAAATGATTTTCTAAGACAATTTAACTTTGCTATGTACAACTGACAGTTAACAATGTTGTTTGAATCCTTTTCCTAACTATAAAATTGTTACTTGTCTAACACAGTACATGTTTTGTGTGTTTTGAGTCTTTAATGTGTTTTCTTTTTTCAAAAGATGGATTTATTTTCTCAACCAGAACTGTTTGATTTCCACGGAGTCCCAATGACCCACTATTTCACAGACAACTGGGAGAAGATTCAAAACTTTCAGGCCAGGCCAGATGATATACTCATTGTATCATACCCCAAAGCAGGTCAGTACAGTGCTTTAGACTGTAGCTCTTTATAGATGTGTGTATGGAGGACAGAGGCTCGGATTATTTATTTTATGTCTTTTTTATTTCCTCTGTCTCTCTTTTAGGAAACACCTGGCTCAACTACATACTCGACCTGCTGTATTTTGGTCAGACTTCTCCAGAGCGTCAGACAGCCATGCCTCTCTATGCAAGAGTGCCTTGCTTGGAGATCATCATCCCCTCTAAGCCAGGTTGAATTAACAATCACGTACTCACCATATTTCATGTCATAAATATGCTAACATTTTTATGCCATGTTAATAATTTGCGGTCTTTTGCTGAAATTAGTAAACTGAACTGTTCACATTAAATATTACACGTCGTTATGTTGTATTATAAAGAGAGTGTACAATAGCTTAATGATAATTTGTTCATTTGTCTTGGTCATTGTATCTGAACGGTTTATGTGTAGTTGTATTGTGTTTGTCATTCACTGACATGTAAATAGTTTTAATGTACAGGATCTACTCCACATATGTACAGAGGAACAGAGCTGGCAGACAACTTCCCCACCTCTCCTCGACTCATTAAGACGCATCTTCCTGTCCAGTTTCTTTTCCGAAGTCCTTTTGGGAGAAAAACTGCAGGGTTAGTTTGTGTGTTATTTTAACCTCACAAGAAGCTTTGTGATTATATTAGTATAGTGCAATTTGAGGAAATGTTGGCACACATGTCCAAAAGTGCACCAAAACACATGAGGTGGTAAAAAAAAATACTACATTCAAACAATTAATCAATATAAATTGAGTTTTTTTATGTGTTATTTTGAATAATCCTGTTGTTGTGTAAATTAACCCAAACAGACTTTTATTTGAGTTGGGTATTGACCTTGGGAAATCAAATTTGGTGACACTGAATAATCTCTGATGAAATGCCATGTCAACACTTGCATCAATTTGGCAAAGAATACGTGAAAAAATTATTATAAGTGCAGCGCCAATAGTTGACAATTGTACTATTTAAACCAACCAATTTTTTTTTCTACTAAGGCAATAGTTAACCTTTTAGAGTCAAGGCCCTCCAGAATAATCGGGTTGGTGTTTGTGGACCCTATGTTGAATGTCTTTAAAGGAATGACATCACTGAGAGCTGCTTTCTGTTCTCCAGCTACTAGTACAGTTTATTTTTGATCAGTTGTTCATAAACACATATTTCATGTTACATGCATAAGATAATAAAGATAATGTTTTTTTCTTGTTGTTTAGATGGTATATGTGGCCGGCAATGGAAAGGACAGTGTGGTGTCTTTTTTCCATTTTGATCGCATGAACATGATCCAGCCAGAGCCTGGAGACTGGAGCAGCTACCTCCAGAGATTCATGGAGGGAAAGAGTATGTATGAAATACTATAATAAAGTGGCTTGTATGAGAGATACACACTCCTCCACACCCTTCAAGTGCATTTATTTATTGTTCTGTTGCTTTAGTTGTGTTTGGATCCTGGTACGACCATGTGAACAGCTGGTGGAAGAAAAAACAGAGTTATTCAAAACTCCATTACATGTTCTACAAAGATCTGGTTGAGGTAGTTTATTTGCTTTGTGGGTTGTCTGTGTTTGTGTGATTCAAAAGTCTCACCCTGATCAGGTTAATTGTACAAAGCTCTGCTCTAGAGGGTAATTGTGTGATGATAATATTTGCTTCCAGGATACTGAATGGGAAATAGACAAGCTCTGCTGCTTTCTTGGTTTGTCTCCTTCAGCTGAAGAAAAGGAAAGAATCATAGACAGAGCGCAGTTTGATAAAATGAAAACGAACAACATGATAAACCATATAAACGTCAGATTCATGGATTTAAAAATGTCTCCCTTCATAAGAAAAGGTACAGTGAACAATTACACAATTTACATGTGAAATATATATATTCTATCTTCACTGATTCTCTGTGGTTCTGCAGGGAAAGTTGGTGACTGGAAGAACCATTTCACTGTGGCCCAGAATGAACAGTTTGATGAAGACTACAAGAAAAAGATGAAGAATCTTACACTGTAGTTTTGTACTGAACTCTAGAGGCCCGGCCGTGCAGAGTCAGAAGAGCCTGAACTGATATGTGATATAATACACAATAATATTGTGTATTGTAAATAGTAAATTTGATTGACAGGATATTGTCTAATCATTTCTAACTATAGTGATGTCGACTGATGTTATAATATCATCCAAATATTAGCCAAAAACTTTTTAAAAAAATTATGATTGGGAATCTGCATTATATCACTAGTTTGTGGAAATTGAGTGGATGGATTAATGAGATGTAAGTGTATTATTTTAAAAAACAGCAATGGTAATAAAGGGGCTTCAAATTTTCTCATTTTTATTTGAATCCAGACATGAAATGCAGCAAGAAATACAAGAACAAAAGTTCAATGAGCAAAATAAAAAAAAAAACAATCTAACACTGTACTCCTGTACTGTAACTACAGACTGGAAGGGGCACATTGATTGTATTTTCTATGGCACGTACTGCTTTGTGGAGGGGACAACACTACGGGTGCTGGAGATACCACCCTGGTCATGAAGTAAAAGAGGTAACAGTGAAAACTGATACAGTGAAATCTTACAGGTTCATTGGAATGTAGACAACAACACAAGGCCATTGTACTGTAAATACGAAACAAGTCAAGCATCTCACATCACTGGGAAGTACTGCAAGTCACCTTGAGGTAACCGGGAAAATGGATTTACTCTTAGGAACAGAGGCCTAAATTAAGATTTATTTATTATTATTATTTATTAAGTGTTTATCCACTTTTGGAAAAAAAAAACACTTCTTGAAATGTATCATTAAATATTAACAAAAGTAATCCAAGATTAAATTTCAGTCATCTTTTTGTGAGGTTCAGTTACCATCTCAGGTTGGAACAAAACCTTTTAAATGTAAGACTGAGGAGAGAACCACTGGGCTATTTTCAGGATCACCAAACAGATTCAAGTTCATCAATAGATTAAATATGGTTGGATGTGAAGGGTTTTATCTGTTTCTTTCCAATACCTTCGTTCTGCCCATTAGTTATTCATTTTGCATAACCATTACAATCCTGAGCACAGCCCAGAAAGTCCTTCACATAACCTCTGTAGTCAAGTATTAACTGTCACAGCTCTGCATGTCATACCCAGACCTCAATCTGATGTCACAATAGTCTGCACAGCTCAGACACAATACCACTTCAGATTGTCTTTCACAGTAACAACTACAACTATGTTTCAAATACACCTTTATTCATGAACATCAAAAATAACATTATTTACATTGTTGCTTATACATCATATATTTGAAAGATATTTTCCTCTTGAGTAGTAAAATACTTCAGTCTAGTGCTCAGGCTTACAGTTAAGTGCTCTGTTATTGAGTTAGGTCTAATATAAGAGATCTGAGGATCATGCCAAGCCAGTCATGTGGGGTGCAGCCCTGCAAAGCTGTGTAGCTTTTAATTAGTTAACATATCAAACAATCTGAATTGATTCAATGCAACTGATAGGATCATGATTGTGTAATAATATTTTAGTCAAATTCTGTAAAACTGCAGTCAGAGGCTTCAATCATACATAATTACTGATTGCAAAAGCTTTGTCATTATGAGTCCTACAGCAAAGTCCTACAGCAAACTAATAAGATAAAATGCTTTAAACTCACAGGGGAATGCTTGAATTTTGACAATTTCAGCTACATCTAAAAGCTTCAGCAACACTTTCACATGCATGCGTCTGCATGTTTCAGGCTGTTGTTTACTGCCTGTGCCTTTACGTAACCAGCTTCACATTAGCATACGAGGCAGACTGGACAACAACAACAGCAGCAGCATGTTAAGAGCTTAGAAGAAGTAATCCGTAGGTGAGTCACTATGATACTGGTAAGACGCTATAGAGAGTTAACCCAAATAATGGGTTTATAGATCCATAAAAATAGCACAAAACCAACCAAGGTTATGTATGGCACATCACAAAGCAAATATGGAAGACAGCAAATAAACTCTATGAAAGCTATGAAATTCACAATTATTGATATGCAGACATTTTTCACAGAAACAATAGAAATAAGACCTTAGAGCTACATCTGTCTTTAACCCTTCAAACATACTGAAACTCTGGGTGCCCAGATAGCTCAGTGGGTAGAGCTGGCGACCCATGCACCAAGGCTGAGTCCTTGCTGCAGCGGCCCAGGGTTCGAATCCAACCTGCAGCCCCTTGTTGCGTGTCATCCCCTCTCTCTGACCCCCTTTCCTGTCCATCTTCAGCTGTCACTATCATAAAAAGCAATAAAAGCCCAAAAATAATAATAAAAAAAAAACATATTGAAACTCTCAGTTGTGCTGTTCACAGACAGGGAGTTGATGATCTAAACCCATTTCATAACTTTATTCAAGTTATGGGAAGATAAAAATCATCACACCAACCCAAAGCAGGGACCTGCTAAAGAGCAATTTTTAGGACTTGTTGAACTGGATTCATGGTCCCAGTGTACTTGAAGTTATACCAGTGTTATGCAGGAGTGTGTTTTCGAGAGGAAAGACAAGAAAAAGAGGGAGATAATGGGTGGTAGAGAAAGAGATGAAAAGAGTTGATGTTGATGAAATTAGTGTGTTGTGTTGTTTATCTGTGCTATATCTTATCTTGTATCTTATATTTTTATCTTAGATTTACTCCTAGAGTAAAAGGTATACCATATCTGTTCCACCAACATAGTTGTTGAACCCTTTAACGAAGCAAAAGGCAACTAGATGATATCCTTTACGGTGATCACCAAGAGACACTTTTCAATACTTTCCCTTTCTCTTCTAAAAATATTACATTTTTAGGCCAATCTTTGGGCCATTCAATCATTTATTTGTTGAACTCTTGGTTAGGAACAGTATGTTAAATGTGGTGTAGTTGATATGCGGCCATTGGTCCTTATGTTCAAGGTTTGGTTCATAGATCAATAATTTCACTGCTGACACTGGCAGAGTCATCGTGTCTGCTCACCTCCAGGTAACTCCGTGACCCTACCGGTCTCCCAGCCCTCCCCCGCACCCTCTCTGAGTCCGGGGTGATAAAAGGCCGTGTGTCGTCCACCCCATCCTCCCCCAGATGCCCTGTCGATGTTCTGGAGGGGCGAAGGGACACAGGGCAGGACACTGATGAAGGGACACTTCCTGCCGTGTTCCCAGCCCACCTGTAACCCTGGTGGGAGGGTGTGGGGGGAGCAGTCACCTGCCTGCTGGGCACACTGCTGAGAACGCTGCCCCCCAGTGGCATGGAAGACTCTGTTGGGGCATCGCTGCTTTCAGACAGCATCTGAGGGTCACTGTTCCTGCGGAGCCACGGCCCCTGGCTGACCCCTGAGCCCGGGGAGGGGCACTGTGAGGTTTGGTTCAAAGGATAAAACAAGCTCCCTTCACCGAGCAGGTGTTCCCTGTGCAGAGCCTTGTCAATGCTGCGGGTCAGGTCAATGGGAGATGGGGGCCGCAGATCAAACTCATAAAGAGACAGGGAAGTGTCCCTATCCTGATCCAGGCTGCCACTCACTGAGCGCTGTGGAGGCCGGCCCAGCGCCTGCAGTCTCAGCAGGGAGCCTGTGGAGCCATCAGATATGCCTCGTTCTGCAGAGTGGCCCCTGTGGTTGCGTCCCCGGTTGCTGTCTTTGACACAGCGTGGCTGTGCAGTGGCCTGCTCGTGGTTCTGGTTCCTGATCAAACTCTTGCTGATGTCAGCTCCAGGGCGCTCCTGGCCAGCCCAGTTGTTAGGCACCTCCCCTGGTCCTCCTCCTCCTCCCACCCCATTACTGTCAGACTTTTTACATGGCTTCCCCCTCAGGCTCTGGACTATCTTGGACCAGCAGGTGTGTCTTTGAGTGGAACCTACAGATTGGCCAGGGGACGGCAGGTCTCCTGCTGCTCTGCCATCTGGCCCGCTCTCCTCCCTTCCTCTGCAACCTTGAGGCCTCCAGAACACCCAGGAAGCCAGGAGCAGGAGTGAGAACCCCCAGGCCAGCTCCAGGAGCCGGGCCCAGAAGTGTACCAGCCACCACCCCCAGTTGAAGCGTGTCCAGTTTCCTAGCAGTCCATAGAGCCATAAGGTGGCATGAACATGCAGCCCACAGCACAGTGCCCCCAGGACTGCACACACTGCCAGCACTCTTCCCAGGATCACCCCTAACCTCCTGCTCCCTGTCCAAGCCTTCCTCCTGGCCTCTTCAGGGACTCCAGCATGAGGAATAGCAGGGCAGCGTATACGTGGAAAGACATAGCAGAGGAAGCCCAGACACAGAGCAAGACCCCAGCACAGGGACAGGACCTGTAGGGTGACGGGCACCACAGGGGACAGTGCTGGTGAAAGCAGATCAGCCGCCAGCAGCAGGGTACACTGCAACACAGCCAGCACAGCCACCAGAGGAGGACGTTCCAAAGTTGGAGGTAACACACTTACTCCTGCCACCCTCAATGCCAGCAGTGCCAGGGCGGCCTGTGTCCACACCAGCAGGTGTAGAGGCAAGTTGTAGAGCGCAGTAACTGCGGGGCGAGGGAGGAATTTCCGCGTGCCATAGGGGTCAATTAGAAAAAGAACCGCTCTAAGTCCCCCGGCCAGAAACAACAGAGCATTGGCAAGTGCAAGAGCCCCTCGGTGAGGACAGTTTGTGCCAGGGGACAGAGTGAGACCAAGAGCAGCACCAGCAAACAGGAGGAGGAAGAGGCTTGCTGAGCCGTAGACATGAAGCTCCCAGGCAAAAGCCAGCGTCTGGCTCAGGTCCCCCCAGTAGAGAAGTGTGGCATTAGGGGAAGGACTGGTGCTGGGAGAGGGGGCTGCATTAGAAGTAGAGAAGGGAGCTTGGTGAGGATGTCCTAGGAGAATGGAGCGGTTCCTTTGACCAATGCCAGTCTGATATGTGGGGCTCAACCTTATTCGGGTGACCCCTGTGGCAAGGAAGGAAGCGGTCCCTAGAAAAAGAGAAACAGAGTTTTGGTTTTCAGTTTTTTAAATACATGAAACTAAAATGTTAATAGTAAAGTTCTTCCTAAATGCCATTTATCTGAAAAGCAGAGCAATAGTATAAAAGTGCATGAAATACTGTTTTAGTGCCACTAGAGGGGTGTAGCTCACTATCAAAGTCAAGAGCTAGAACCAACTGGCCCTCTCTGTAACCAAATCTATTCTGTACAGACACATTGTCCCAGGCCTACATAAAGACAAGGTCTAATCAAATTAGCAAACTTGTACAGTCTCAACTGTATTTTTCCTTTTCTCTCTCATCTTTTAGAGTGTCAGGTTAGCTAATACCAGCACACAGGGTGTAGAGAATATTATATGTTTAAATATTCAAGCCAAAGTCAAATGATGTATTTCTAATTATTTTCAACGAAGTACTGAAAAAAGAAACACATGTAGAAAATATATTTACTCATCTAATACAACTGAAACAGCAATCATAACATGCAAAAATGGCAGTATGATTTGAATACCATGCCACCACATCATCCACATTATATTCCTAAATATGAAAGACATTATGTTGAGCGAAACTCCTCTGGATAACTGAGTAGTAATTGTGTGGCTTAATTGGATTAGATTATGTAATTAACGTCTACATTACGTAAAATAAACAGTGTCACATAGCATCCAGAATGAGAAAAACTCTCTTAAATTCTTGCAGTATTATACAATACTTAACTACCTCGTGGGATAAGACAGCATCGCAATGTGCCACCTCGTTATATCTCTGTCTCTCTCTGATTTTCACATGCACACACATATTTCTGTTTGTTCAAGGCACTCCACCTTCTCCTTCTGCAATACCATGGAAACACCCAACAGCATTATAATCATGAAGCCATTCATCACTGAGTGCTTTGTGAAGTGCTCAACTGTAAAGATAACACAGTGTAAAAAACATAACCTACAAGAACTGGTTGAGTACCATGGAATGATGTGAATAATCCTACTAACAGAGAGAAGACACCAACCCCATAAAATGTGTCTGATAGTAGCTAAAGGGTATCTATCTAGAATTATTTCTGAGGAATTGTTTCACGCACACACACATTTAAACTTGATGGATGGTGGAACAACATGATCAGAGGTAAAACACTCAAACCATCAGCTACTTGGAGGGCTTTAAGCTCCGTCCTCACCCCGTAGAGGACACCCATAAAACTGACACAACGACTAATGACTCACTCCAACATGTGTTTCACTTCCTGGCTCTCTCCCTCACTCCCTCCTATCACACATGCGTTTCAGACTCACACAGGCGAGCACTGCGTACAGATCACAGACACACTTCTTTATTTATATAAACGTATGTTTTACTTCCTTCCCTCAAACTTTTTTTTTTCTAACAGGAGCAAGATCCAGACACATTCCAGATGTGCTGATCACATTTCACAGCTGGATACACTTAGACCTACCCCTACCCTTGAGTTTTCTCTTTAACAAACACACACACACACACACACACACACACACACACACACACACGCACACACACTGCTTACACTGCTTTATATGTCAGCATGTTGCAATGAACCAAAAACTAAATATCCTGTTCCATCTCATAGGACACACAATCATACGTATGTTAACGACCCAGATATATACACGCAGTAGAAACTGGTACCACCATGGATGCAGGCCGTTCATACTTTCAATGAACTGCCAAAAAACTTACTCGAAGTTAAATGTACTCATGGGGCAGGAGTCTGACCATTTAAAAGTCATTAAGATGTTGTTCACATAGTATCTAAGAGACTTGCTCATAGGCCCCATGTGTCATGCTTTTCCTTTTCCATCTACGTTTTTTTCAGCTCCCCTCCCTTCATCCCTTTCTCCGTGCATCTGGTTTTCATTATCATCCCTCTCCTTGCAATTCTGTGTCTGTACCTTTCTTCTACCACACTTTCACCCACCCCAATCTAGTCTCTCATCGGTATTCCCCACAGTCTCTTTTTCAGACCCTACTTTCCTCTTGTCTATCTCTTTGCCTGGCTGCAATTCTACCCGCCCCCTCTTCAAACCTCCCTCTCACCTCCTGCTCATACTTTCTTTCCTCCCTGTGTCTACCCCACATAACTACCACCCCACTTTTCATGGAAATGTTTCTTTGCTTTTTCCCTCCTTTGAAGGCTTTTCCAGATTCTTCCAGTAAAGAAGTCCCAGCTGCACAAATAATTCCATTTTAAATTATCAAAGGATAAAGGTCACTCTAAAAGAATCAACTACAGAGCACAAGACCTTCATTTATTACCTGTCCTTGATGACTGTACAGTTGTGCTGGCTGTATTTCTTCCCATTTGCGTTGTTTTGTTGGGTTGATTTGTTGTTTTGGAGGATGTTCTCACAGCTTCCTGTGTAGTAAGCGAACTAGTTGTCGCTTTGGTTGCCACTTGCTGTGTTGAGGTGTTTGAATGCGAACTGTTTTGGGCAGAAACTGGCTGTCCGACAGTCTCTGACTGTTTATCAACAGAGTCGGTGGTGGTAGTTGTGAGTTGGGGTAATGTCACTGCAGCAGAGTCCTGCTTTGGAGTAACTTTTTTGGTGGAAGGAGTGTTTGCCGTCAGTTCACCTAAAAATGGTGGAAAAGACACATTTGTGACATGGTGTGAAGATTTTGACCTCAACAGCACCTTACCGTCATGAAGCATTAATTCTAATATATTTGATTTCTCACCTGTTAACATTACAGTCCGAGGTGTCGCCTGTGTTCCCACAGGGGACAGGGTGGCTCTTGTCTCAGTCTGTGGCGTCGTAGAGATTTTACTGGCTGTTGTAAGGACAAACAGTTGAGGCTCCAGCGTCTGACTGTCTGGCAGTGGCGTTTCTACATCAGAAACTTTAGATATCGCGGTCTGTGCCTGTGGCCGATACTGAGCCATTTCATCACCAACCGTTGGCAGACCAATAGGTGATTCCTCCGTCACAACCATCACTGTTGAGATACTGCCTGATCCCAACCCCTGCAAATCATCATCCTCTGTCTCTTTCACTGATCCCTCCTCTGGATTCCCTGCTATCACTGGCTTATCAACTGCAGACTCAGCGACAGCAGAGGAGGGCAAAGTGGGCAGTGGTGGAGTTGAGCCTTTTGTAGTAGCATCTCCCTTTGCTAAAGCCCTGAGGATTGCTAAACTAGCTGTATCAGTCCTGGGCCTGGTGGCAGTAGGTTGTGTTAAAACTGGCCCGCTGCTGAGGTTCTGCGTAGAAAGGCCAGGTATAAAAGAAGGAGTGGACTGTGCAGTAGGATGGGATATTCTCTGTTGCACTGCATTTGTAGTTGTCAGTCTATCCCGCACTGTAGCTCTGATAGGCACATCACTACGCCCTCTGGGAGGCAAAGAAGGCCAAAATCTAGCAGTCTGCTTGGTTGGTTGAGGTGAAGAATTAATAGGCAGGTCCAGACGAGGGAGGGGGGATGACGAGCCAATGATGGTCTGGGCAGCTGAAGGATGAAGGAGGGTGAGAAGGAAGCCCAGGAAAAGGAGAGACATGGGAGCCATGATCTGCCTTTGAGTGGTGAGCAGTGACTGGTCCCTCTGCCTGTGCGTCACACCATCCTTCCACTGTGCTTCTGTTGACAGAAAAAAAGGGTATTTTTTTACATTTTACAAAATAAAACAAACAACACAAGCACAGACACAAAACACACTGCGGCTGTGTACATATAAATACATAAAATTCACTACTATTTAAAATGTACTGAAATAGTGTAAAGCTTTGAATTTGTTGTCATGTCTCATTTGAGGAGTGCATGTTGTAGCATTGCTATGCTGATTCAGAGGGCAGGTCAATGACGCTCCCACAAGGTGTTAGCAGCATGACACCAGCGAACGCAGGGCGTGGTAAGGTGTATGGTTTCAGAATACATGGCACATATACCGACACAAACAGGCACTCACAAAGGCAAAAGTTCAGCTTAGTTATATAACAAGTTGCACCAGCAAATTGATCAAGCCAAAAAAATAACCCAAAAGGAGTCATAGATGGTTTTCATTCTGCGGCAGATGGACATTCATTTTTTTCTCCTCGCTATCTCTGCCATAAAATGATCTTTGGATGAATATGAGTTTCTTTCTGCTCCAAAGCCTTTGTTTTTTTTTGTTCCATGCTGCAGGACTTTACTCCCTTTTCTGCCAGTTCTGTTTGAGTCACAGATGCCAGGAGCTGACAGCTGTAACGCAGAGTGTGGTGAAGCTCAGAGAGCCCAGTGACACAGAGAAACCCCCCCCCGGCCCTCGAGGATTACACAATCCTACGAGTCATCTAACTAAACAGCTGCCAGTTGCATCCCCTCAACGTACACTTCTTATCAAAAAAAACACCCCTTTCATAAACCTCGCTTGTTTAAACCAGTCTCTACCTATGACTCATAGTGGGAGATAACCTTGGGGGAGTAGTCAGGACTATACTGAAACTTCAGCTGAAACATTAGGAGGAAAAGCACAGAAAATAGAAATCAGTGCCTATGGGAGAATTCATTCTGCTGCTTATGACTCACCTCAGGCCCATTCACGGCAGCAATGTCTAACTCTCTCTGAAAAATGACTGCAGCTGGCATATGCATTTTGTGCTCAGGAACATGTGTAAGATGTGTGTCATTCATGTGAGTATATGGAAAAAACGTGTTTAAGTATGTGTGTGTGCACAAGGGGTCGGTCACCAAGCAGGAAGTCAAAGAGCACACTGTTGGCATGTGAGAAAATGAACTGAATGCAATCTCAGCTTGCTCTAGAGCTCGTCTTGTTTCCCTGTTTACTAAGTGTTGGTAGTGTTACACAGGAGCAGCTGAGGAGAAAAACTGTCCATGAGTGGAGTAATATAAGTGGTAGTATATCTCAATCTCCACCCACTCACAGTAGCCTCAATGTTTATTTTCCTTCCTATCTCAGCCACCTCTTCTGCTCTCAGTCTAGTCGGCTGTTGGCCAATCTAACCTCTGATTAATCCCTGTTTTTCCCCCTTTCTTTCCTACCCCCCTGTCCCCTATTTAACTGGAGTTGTTTCAACACAGTCCAACAACATGTTAAGGTGAGGTCTGAAGATAGAGAGATAAGGTGGATATAAGAATGCGGAGATAAGAAATATGAGTATGCTGCCAGGAAGAATAGGCAGGAGGGGACAGAGAGAGATGGAAGGTTGAAGGAGGCATACTGATGGTAATGAGGATGACAGTGGTTGGTACTGCAAAGGGGGGGGAACTGAGAGGATCTGTGACAAAATTAAGAGATAGCTAGTTGATAGAAACTGACAGGAACTAGGAAGCAGAATATTTGAAGAAAAAAAGATGAAGAGTCACGAGGAAACTATGTTTCAGGATTAACAGGTTTGTTGTGGTCCAAGCACAGATATGGATGTCCAGGAAGGCATGCGGAGAAACTGAGTCTGCTTCACTTTTTCTCTGAGGTTAACTGGCAGGTGCACAGTCCCTGGCGGCCCGCGATAAACAACCTGACTATTGAGAAATGGCTTTTAGTAAACATACCACTATCTTGATCCAAAGTAATCCAGTATGCGTCAGTCTATGTTTATGTGTATGAAGGTATGGGGATTAATGAGTCTTAAAAAGCATCTGGCCAAATAGCTCTAGCGAGAAGAGAGAAACACTCTGCTGCTGCTGTATTTGAAACACTGTCAGCATTAATCTCATCTTCACACATGGATCATAGGCACAAATACACAGCCTCACACACACAGCAGTCGTTTCCCACAACGTTTTTCTTAAAGGGATTCAGACAAATTTACTACAAGTTGCCACTGAGCTAATACAAACGGAATAAATTTAGGCTGATTGGCATCTCCTCTAAGCAGTCTAAATTACAGGCCAGGAACAGGCGACCATGTGCGCTGTTGGATTTCATTTCTAACCAAACACTACAAAGAGTAGATCAGTGTAATCAGCTGGTTTGGTGTTTGGCTTGAATATGAATCTACATACTCTCAGCCCACCATCGCACATCCTTGTAAGCTACATCCCCTTCAACAGTGAGTAAAATAGAGACACACATTTACAAGAAAAAGACAAAATAGGTCCCTCTGTGACTGTCCGCGGGGAGGAGGCAGATGGGTGCACGGCCAGTCAGAGTATTTTTATCATGTTCAGCCCCTCGGGGCCGAGGGACACATCACTCTCTATTTAATTTGCAGTGGGGTGTGCATGTTGTGTAGATGTCGTCACTCTATGTCGCACAATACGTTCTTTATCCAAAGCAGGAAATGCCCATGGATAATATCCAATAGTACAGCAGCAAGCAGCAATCTGAAGATTACTATAAACTCCTTGCCCAAAGTATAGACCTGTTGGTTATACAATCACATGACTCAGTACAACAGCAGCTGTTACTAATCAGTTAATCGTTGCAATACTGATGTCATGTCTACACTAACGTATTAATGTGACTAGCTAATGTCAGTGCTTCACATAATGGACCAGGCAGAGGGAGTGGGGTGGGCAGTTTTTGGAGAATCTCCCTCTTTCTTGCAAATGTTCTCTCTCCTCTCTGCCAGATTCCAGACAGTCTGGCAGTGCACACTTTCCATTAATTTGAGTGAATATTTCCAGGGCCAGACATAAGTCTGTTTGTGCACAGGAGGATCTGTGTCTTTTTGACAAAAGCTGGTCTAATGTACACTTGTCTCAATCAGGGCTGGGTATCAAACCTCAGCGCTTTTTTGGTAATACGAGAAATGCACAACAGAGTATGGAAAACGGACTGAATGTCTTGTCAGAACTGTAATCTTGTTTACTTCTCTGATCCGATCAGTTCCTGATTGAAATCACAATTTTGCTAATTTTAGACTGTAATTTATTTAGGCAAAGGTCTTGTACAGCTGCTTGTGTTTAGACAACGTTTTAGAACTTCAGCAGCTGAAAAATAGAGTTTTGTAGAAAAACATGTTGATATTCCTCAAAGCAAGGTATAGAAATGAATACTGTTACTGAATACTGAACCTCAGCTATTACATCAGCACAAGCATTGGAACAAGACTAGTCTACAGTCATACTAGAGGACTGTATTGAGGCACAGTGGTCCTTTGAGCTAAATGCTATCGTCTGTATACTAACATCATCATAGTGACAATGTTAACATGCTGATATTTAGCAGGTTTATTGTTGACCACATTAGATTAGAGTGTTAGTATGTTAACAGTTGCTAATTAGCACAAAGTACGGCTGAGGCTAGTTGGAATGTTATTTGGTCAAAAAATAAAGTACTGGTCAAAATAAATGTAAATCTGGCTCTATATGCTATGTTTAGCAAATCATAGAATCCTTTTATTTCTGAGGTAAGGTATAAACTGTGCAAAACACTGCATGTTTCCTTTTCTCTCTAAAAGTGAAACTGCTGTCTTTGTGCCTTTATATCACGATTCATTTTTCATCTCACTGATTTGAATCTGCACATATCTGTTTTTCGATATATCTTTACATTCCTAGAGAATATATGTGGACACATGCCTGCACTGTGTGTCAGTGCATGAGATTACGAGACCATGTCTTTGACTGGGTGATTGATACCTGAGTTGACTTGTAGTGTCCAATGTCAAGGTGACTCTCTAATGAGCAGGATTTAACAGTCAAAGTCACGCATGACTGGAACGGCTCTGAGCTGAGAAGAAGAGCTTGTTAATGGGCAGTAGGGAAGCACATGTGTGGGATGGGAAAATAAAAAAAGATACAAATCTTTCAATATAAAAATAAAGACAAATTGGCAGTAAAACGGATTACAAAGCTAGAGAGGTACAGTGATGGGATTTCTGCAGTGACAGCAATAATGGACAGACACAGAAAGCAAAGAGAGGAATAGTAAAAATGGACAGAGGGAAAAAGAGAGGCAAAGACAGAGAAAGAGACTGGAATAAACCAGCAGAAAGCTGTGTGTCACAGTGGACTTCTGCACTGCAACGGTTCCTCAGTCAACCACAGCAGTTATGTATTACTTGCCATGCAGATGTGTAACGTGTTTGTACTGCGCTATGTGGAGGGAGAGGTGAGACTGTGCGGCAGTGTATGTACATGAATTTATGTGTACGTGAGACAGAGAGAAAAACAGAGAGAGGGGGAAATGGCAGAGGGAGTATGTGTGGTTGACTTGGTATGTGGGGTAGAGGGGGGAGGTCGCTGGTTTGACCGTTATAAATTCCACACCTTGAAAAACATATAGATCGCAAACAGATCCCACAATATTCCCCTTGTTATTTCAATTATAGCTACCACATTAAATTGTATTAAAATAATAATCAAACAGGCAATTAACTATTCAGTTTGATTAATACATAAGGAGATATATGAGCTCTTCGCATGCATTATAGATTCTCCAGGAGGTTTTCCAGGTGAGGTCACTCAACTTCTAGACATCTGCCTTGGACTAAAAGCTGTCCATTTACCACCTAAGACAAACCAATGCCTGTTAAAGATGCCTCTCTCCTGGCGCTGTGGGGGGGGGTCAAAACTCCAGTGGAGCAACAGACCACACAGCGAGGTCAAGCCATACGAAAAGAGGAGGCTCCAGAACCAATCGCGGCTGCTTTTGATCCCCAGCTGAAGAGGATGTCCATCTTAAAAGTGCTGACAACAACATCTTTGACTGATGTTCCGCCTTAATGCAAGCCACAGATCAAAGGCTGAAGGTCAGCCCAAAAGGGTGGGGCACTTTAACTGCACTGTGATCCCCCCCCCACACACACACACACACACACACACACAACTTGACAGACACAGCCCTCTGCACTTGGGGTAAAACACAGGCCGCGAATATTGACGTGTGATTGGTGATCATTGTGAGAAACCAGAGTTTACATTGTCTACACAGATTCAGTGAATAATTATGAACTGAGTGTATCCAGAACTCCAAATTAGCATTCATACATTCCCAGAAACACACCCTGAGAGATAGTAATGGTGGTGACTGATTGAGGCAGCTGCTAAACCACGTCAAGCCACAAAACACTTTCAGGAGAATAGATTACAGGCATCGCAAGTCGTAACTGTTTGCCTGCATCGGGGAGTTAACCACAGCTCCAGTTCAACCCAAGACTCTCACATTGTTCCAGCTGGATGCAATAAAGTGACTGCTGTGTTAAGTGGTGTGTGGCAATCACTAGATGATGATGCAAACAGGTTTTATATGTATGAAAAGAAAGTTGTGTCTTCGGTGCATATTTACAACTTTATAAAAATGTAATAATTCATTTACTGGACTACTTGGGCTATTAACAGCCAAAATGATCCAGCGCCATAAAAGAGCTCAGGAACAGATGATGTCTGTGCGTAGTGTTGTGGGGTTGTGCCTCATTGATATACTGATGTCTTGATTTATGCTCTATTTTCCACTATGCTGACAGTTCAGGACTGTCTGTTCTGGAAAGTGTGTTATGTCTGCACCGAGGTATTATTTAACTGTGCTGCCAGTTGAAAAGTGTCTGGCTTCAAAATATGGGTGAATTATAACTTTATTTTTTACAAGCTAAGCCATTAAAGTAAGCCATTTATAGGCTTCTCAATACTGAGGCATGTAGTCATGGATCATCTTCTGTCCTCTTACACCCTTTTACTTTCAAAACCCGATTCCTCCGTGAATACACAAAACAGCCAGTACTAAATCTCTCTTGAGCTGCTTTACAATTGGAGTGGCTTTTTTTCTCTTGTCAGTGGATCAGGGTGTGCTATTTGTCTTTTGAATCTAAGTCGTCTGGCAGGGTTCTGCGTTTCATCCAGTAGCACTTTGGAGCAGCTCCGCCTGTGCGCTCTCAGTGAGAGGCGCATTGGCGCGGTTTTTCCCACTTTATGACTTCTCTCTCCGCTGGATGCGTTCAAATCCTGATGAGGAACAGGTGAATCCAGATCCTCTAAGAGCCACAGCCTCAACTTACACATTGAGGTTGAACAACCCTCGTAAAAGACACTGCAAACACACACATAACACATTTGCGCACCAGCAGGCAGTGGCACAAATTGAGAAATAGTACCCCACTTGTTGCAGTTTCCCCAAAGCGCACACTGGTTATTTCCACTTTCTGGACAGGCAAGCCTTCTCATTTCCTGGGATATTTGAGCATTAGGGATTTGCAATGCAAATTAATAAAACACGGTGAGCTGGTGAAGCCTGAAATGGGATGGGTCACACAAACTAGGACCATTTTTTAAACTAAGTGATGGGATAGTTACAGTTAGTCCACCTTTTACGTAAAATGCGACTTAATAAATGAACAATAAAGCACATAGCCTCTATGTGTCTTTATAAGCGGATCCTCATGGGCAACGTTGCCACTGAAATGTGTGGTTATTAAGTAGCCCATCCATAAGCAGCTATTTGCAACCTAGTAGCTTAAATAAAATGGTGCCCGTGTAAACTTTGCTACAGTGAAGGTCTTCGGGTAGTTATTCTGGATTCAGAAACTATAAAATTCAACAGAGGGGCGATTTAACGTGACTCTTGTCCACCTGCAGCCGTAATTCACCGCCGGTCACGAAACGCAGTAAAGGCGTCACAGTGTACGTTACCATCTTAACTGCAGGAAGACGCCTTCAAAAACGACCAAATGTGTCCTGCCCACACAAGCAAGAAACCACGTAGGCTACAGGTAAAAATAACAAATAGATAAAAATGTTAAGCTACGACAAACCCCTCCTCTAGTGTGTAAAATGAGCGTTAGCTATAGACTGGAAAACCTGAACCGACGACTGACATGGCGCGCACAGGTAAAAAAAGGTAACGTCACTGCGCAAAGTACCGCCGCATAGCAACCACTCCACTATCAGGGTCCATCTGCGACCACCGTGAACATACCTGCAGGGTCTGTGCAGCTCCTCTCCGATGGCGTCCTCTGCGGCAGGATATGAGGACTATCACATATTACAGAGTTAGCCAAAGGAGGAGTGTAGTCCGGTGGAGTCCGGCGCGTTGTTAGCCTCTGGGTGTTATACGGCCCCGCGGGTGGAGGTGGAAACGTCCCTCTATCGACACACATACACACACACACACAACAGTACGGAGAGGTTGCGTTCAGCAGAGCTTGTACCGCTGCCAGCTCTCTCGCCATGAGCTAGTAAGGAGATTGTACGCCCCCTCCAACCGCTCCATCTCTCTCCACATCGCTCCCTCCCTCTCCCATTCTCTCTCTCTCTCTCTCTCTCTCTCTCTCTCTCTCTCTCTCTCTCCTCACAAGCGGATAAACACGACTGCCCGCAAACCTTACAGCCTGGCACGTCTGTTACGCAACAGCAGTTTCAGATTGAGTACCGTTGTCATTTCATCCATTTATTTCTTTCTTTCTTTAAAGAGAGCAGCATGTTTAGGCAGTGGAAATATGACGACACTGGCATTGACATCATCACACAGCGTGCGGTGCTACTATCCAGGTTCTGGGTCCCCCCCCACTCTCACATTATAGCTGAAAATAAGGTGCCATGTGCGCCAAGCTGGGTTGTTAAAGCTGGCCGTGGTGGTGTGAAAGGAGTGTCATGTGGAGACAGGTGAGGAGGCACCTGACATTTCTGGCACAGTGGTGCGGCAGCAGCAGCGATGGGGTGGGGGGGGGGACAATAAACCGGGAACAGAGCTGTGAAACTCTAGCCCTCCTCTCTCCTCTACTGCCCTCCAACCAGGGTTTGCCAGCCTGAGCCAAGATGATACTGTTTCCTCCTGCTGCACCTTGGCTCGGTGCCTTCCCCGCCTATGATTGTCTCTGTCTTACGCAAACACAACACTCTAGTTTGGACATGCCGTTGAGACTTTGAGGTTTGCCCATATGTAGACATAAGTTGACATAAGAGCAGTAACTATATGGAAGTGTCTCAGTCTGGCTACCAGCAGTATAACCATTTTATTCTGTATATTTAGCTATTTCTCACTTTCATTAGTCCTCACGGTACAGTTGAGTCCTAAAATAACCTGTGCAGCTCAGAGGATTGTCCTAATGCCATTACATTACTACTGAGCCAGCAGGAGAGACACTGAAGGGTTTGGACAGGAGGAACAGGGACACTCTGAGATGGTAATCACATTGTTGCACATGGATTATGACTAATATTCCATAAGTGAAGGATAGAAGAATCGGGAATAGATTATGTAAAGTTCTCGCAAGAGATGTCATGTAGCTACTTTATATTATTAGCACGTGTAGGCATTATGTGTGTGTTTGCATGTGTGTGTGTACAAGACACCTTATAAACCCCTGGGTGCAGTGTTTATCATATAATTTGTTATCCAGTTATGTGCTGCTGTAATACCATTACCGTAATCCTGTGTACCAGAGGGGGTTCTGATTCATCTGACCTCCTCAAACAATATAAAGAGGCCCAGAGGAGCCTTTCTTCTTGCACATGTGCCCTCTTCTCTTGTCTAAATGCTTAACGTGCGTTGTTTGAACTAAGGGTGAGTTCAGCAGGGTTTGAATTTTGGTGGGCTCATGTCACTTCACTGAATAAAATTAGACCTTTCTTTCAACATGAATGCCCTGACATGAGGCGACTTCCTCCTCCTGTCCCAGTTTTCAACAGTGTGCCAAATTAGTCTTAAGACAAGTGCTCAAACCCAGAGTTTTGTCAAGCAGTTTATAGTAAGTGGCTGCACACGATGACACAGAGAAGCTTCACCAAGTGTGGTCCTGCTCCTCAAGTGTAAACATACATTTTTCATCAGATTTTTTAAGATTTATAACTATCCCATTGGCTATCTCTGTCCTGAGCTAGTGAAAAACAAAATCTCTCATTTTTAATTAAACAATTTTCATTTTCCTTATAACCATACATAAAATAACCCAAGTGGTATATGTTTACACATCCCACTAATCTTAAATTGAAGCAGGTCACCCCAGTAACTTACACATATATCCCCTTTGACTGACAGCTCTTGATTCATATGGGGAGTTTTTAGCGGGCTTTAAATAAGGTGAGTATTTAAAGCTTGCCAAATGAACAAATTCTTAACAAGGAGGGAGTTCACAGCACTCACACTGACATACGCCAAATCCACACATGGAACTCGTGCTACCCCACACCCATTTATATACACTGTGGATAGTGTTTCTATACCATCTTTGTCCAGGAATGTGGTGAATACATTCCACTTAGTCATTTGAATTGATCCTAGTAGGGGCTCTGAAACTTAACTCTGGAGCAGACGGAACTGTTTCTTTCTCCCAATCTATAAGGCATTGAACCTTAATCACAGCCAGCCAAGTGGGGATCTTATCAGATGGTAGAAAGTATTAATTTTCTCCACAAAATAAGCCTCTTTCATTAAGAACAGCCAAGACCTTCATATGTTAACGTCCATCCACACACATGTGAATCAAAAAAGCTTAAGATCTATAATACCTCTGCCAGCTCTGTGCTCTCAGTCTTTCTCTGTGTGGCTTTCCCCTCACCCTATGGTTGTCTAGACACCAAAGAATAATCTCCCCAACTCTGGGCCCCAAAGACAGACTTCCATGTGAGGACTGCCTTCCCCGTCTCTCAGGCTCCCCCACGGCTGCTTCCAAAAGCATTGGGTTTCACCACATCTATGGTGAATCAACAATATTCCCTTTAAATTTTATCCATCTTAGGTATTATATCAGATACAGTTATATAATACATCTGTTACTATTCAGGAATAATAACATCTATCATTTTAAGTACGAGACAACGCGTGGATATGCATAGAGACCATTTTTGGGCTCACAGGGGAAGAGAAACCTACACAAAGACTGGGTATGAAAAAAAAAGATAATAATAATTATTATTTTTAATAAAGTGAATCTCTTTCACAAATATAGTTTTAACTTGAATGGCAACATGATCATATTGTGAAAAAATATCAGGTTGTCAATCACCAGAAATTTACATATTTAACTGTCCATTTTGTTTTTTATTACTATTATTATTACCAATGTCTTACTTAACTGTTTATTACATACCTGCTAACATACATTCCTATATTTTACATACTTGTAAATAACTGTTTGTACAAACAATGCAATTCAATACAATTGGATTATCTGTCTATCCTTCATAATTTCTGCATCATTGTAATTGTAATTCACTGGATTAGCCAAAGAAAAAAAAAACTCAGTGTGGTTGTTTAATCTATAACATGTGTTTCTAATGAGGAGACCAACAAATAATGATGCAGAAAATGTACACTATCTGGTTATACTGTATTTCTATATGTCTATAAAGTTCAGTATACAGGGATTTGGGGTTTTGATCCACTCAAATGGCACACATATACTTGACAATTAGTCCCCCACATCTCTCTGACAGGGCCACCATAACACCACCTTTCACATCATGTCAATCAGACAAATTCAATCTTGCTGCTGCACATCTGGAAATAGAGGTCTTTACCTTTTGCTGGAGCTCCGAACAAAACTGCCGCCCCCTGGTGCCTGCAGAAAGTAATGATGTCCTCTTAAGAGAAAGTACACACCAGAGATGTCTGTTCAACTGAACACTTCCCGAGGCCATCACACAAGCTGAGACCAATCTCTTACGTAACCAACAAGCCACTTTTGTGTTGTTTTAGTCTTTGTGTGTCAACATGCGTGCACACATGGCATTTTCTTTCAAATCCATGCACCTCCAGCACACTTTAACCTCTCTGTATTTCATTTTTCCCTCCTGTTCTCTCAAGTCTATTTTTACTCTGCTTTTCTTCCTCACTGTGCCTCTGCCCTAAAGCTGGGCCCCAGCTTCTGTCCAGCTCAACTGGAGTGGGGATGAAAGCTGACTCACATATTCATTAACACGCATGGCTGCACAGACTAACCACAAATAAACAACATCTATGGATGTAAGACACGCACATATAGACACACACAGATGACGACATACATGATGCACCTGCCCGCTTACGCCAACGTGTCTTTCAAATTAGGGCAAGAAAGAGCTTTGGTAGCCATGCATGCTGTTGCCACATTTCAGAATGACTTATCCCCATATATTTTAAACAAATTAAAATATTGTTCAGTCATTGCCATACAGGGACAGAAATAGGTCAACAACCCCAGGAGACACATCCAAGATGTCAACAGAGAAAGTCACACGGCCCTTCAGAAGTGACAGCAGATAACTGCAGTCCCTGCTATAAAAAGACCAGCTGACACAGTCAACTAAGGCCTATAGATAAACATACAGACACCATGCCACCCAGTCAAACTGCTTTTTATGATCCAACAGGCAGACATACTATTTTGACGCAGGGAATGCACTGAAGAAATACAACACACCATTTTGGCATCCTATGACCTTTTCAGACATGCATGCAGATGCCATGACATGTTGGTACGTGGTGTAACAGTAACCACAGGGCTTCACAGAAAGCAATCACCCAGGGAAATAGTTACATTTATTCACAGATTAATAGAAAGAAAGCTGGCTAAAGCAAATGGTCCACTATGTGATATTATCTTGCAGAGTAATATCTTCCAATTCATACTGCCACCTAGGGGCATCTTCTGGCAACAGTTAGCAGAAGTGAAAGCCAATATGACAGTGATGGTTTCTGGGCTTGATGACTGTGCTAATATGCACATTTTCTCTCAAAATAAATACACAAAAAATAGCATGTAAGTTATTTTGTCTTTATTATAAAAAGGAGAGTGTGCCAGTGGGCTGCACTTGTACAGTAGTAGTGAAGTCAGGAAAGTAGACATAGTAAACAACATGAAAATGTAAACAATAACCCTGAGAATCGTTTTACAATAATTTGTTTTATGTCTAGAAAATTCATCTTTTATTATTTCATTTATTCCAATAGATTTATTAAATGGCGCTGGCCAATGTTTGTGAAAAACGTGAGGCAATTTAATCTGATATAAGAAGTGTTTACTTCATATCACATTCACATTCTAAACAGACATCTTTGCTTTCTTGTGACATGCTGACTTAGTTTTCGTGTTCTTTGCAGTTGCATTTTCTTCTGTCTTAATTTTTGTTTTCTTGCACGATACCCTCATTTCTTCTTCATCCGTTTCCTCTTTCTTCGCCTGCTTCAGTTGTGGCATTTCTTTCAGCTTTTGGAACTTCTTGAGGTCAGCACAGAACAACACCTAAAACAGATAAAGACACTGTGGTTATAGCAGACAGACTGTCAGAGACAGACACTCACAGACAGATACTGAATGATAACACTCACCGATTGTGCCCAACCAGCATAAGGACCCCACAGCTTTCTGAAAAAATCCCCTGTGTAGAAATATTGAATTTGGCTTTATGTTAACAATTAAAAAGAAACTATATTCAGTGTTTACAAGCAGTGTAGCACTGTAACCATACAGTACTACTGATGAGGTGCATGGATACTAACCAATATCTCGGTTAAGTTTATCTGTGATGGTCTTTTGTCCTTTGCCAGAAGCATAGTTGTAGTCACGCTTAGCAATCTGCCACACGTGTGTGTCTATGGGCACGGCCTCTGTCTTATCCAGGGACATCAGACATACACAGTCTGCCACCTACAGAGAGACACATATAGCCTTAATTACATGTTATTGTTACAACTTCACTTTATTTCAGGAAGATATATAAGAAGTTTTTTTCTACTCTACCTTTGTGCCCACACCAGGGAGAGTGCGCAGAGCATCACGGGCCTGCAGATATGGGACACTGCGTAGACCTTCAAGCCACTGGAGCCCATGGGTGTCCAAAATCTGCTTCGCACTCTGCTGAAGGAACCGAGCCCTGTACCCAAAACCAAGATCCCTGAGACATTCCTCTACACTGTCGTCTGAAGAATACAAGGTAAAAAACAACACAATTATGATGACAATATGTAGGCCTTTTCTGCTTGATAACTGAGTGAATTAACATTCACTAATCCTTAAATGACTGATGAACATGAGTCTCAATCAGACTACTCCATGGTTTAAGTATATTTCTTTCTATGTTGGTAAATGCCTTATAGTAGTAGGTATACAGCTGTATGACATATCTAGGCACTTGAAGGTAGAAATAAAGAAAGGGTTTTAACATACATGTCATAGAACTTGGAGCAAAGTGTATGTACCACTCAGGTATCAACTTAAAACCCAAACTAAACGTGGATTTGCACCACTGAACTGAGGACACTACAACATAACAGAAGTGAAAAATATTGTTGCATTGGCCTGGACACAAATAAACAAAAAAGCAATGAAATTTAACCAAAAGCCAAAGTGAAGGACGAATATAATTAGAGACCCAACAGATCCTGGGTCACAGCTGTAAACCCCACACCACTGATACTAATGTTATTGAAAGATGATAAACAGGTCTGCAGGGGAAGACTATAGCACCTGCAAGTGCAGACAGGGAAGGAAAGTTGGAGTAAGAGGTTTGATCCAGTTGGCACAGTGGGGCACCCAGGGCCTTACACAGCCTCTCCACCATGCCATGGATACGAGAGATGTGGTTGTTGGAGGTGCAAATGAAGGAAAACAGGCATTCAGTGGGGTCCTGGCGCAACATTCGCACACCTGGAGGGAGACCAAACAAAATACTTGAGACAAATACTGGCTCAGTCATTACTTACTTTGTAATAAGGGATATCATGCAGGTACAAGCAGACACACTGACCACTGAAGATGTCTGCAATGCGCTTGAAATGGGGGTCTGCTGCCCCCCATTCCTTGTACAGGTCTCCCAGTTTCACATTCAGCTGGAAGTAATCTCTCAGCATCTCTTCCTCCTCAGTGTCCTGCACCGAAGTCACAGCCAACGGCTCCTCCTCCTCCTCTTTC
This sequence comes from Dicentrarchus labrax, assembly GCF_905237075.1. Lineage (NCBI taxonomy): Eukaryota > Metazoa > Chordata > Actinopteri > Moronidae > Dicentrarchus > Dicentrarchus labrax. The sequence continues at coordinate 11,133,867 of NW_026136715.1, forward strand.
TTCAAAGCTCCTTTGAACTTCTTCCCTGACTTGTTTTCCATCTGGAGAGAAACACCAGCTCTCCTCTTCCTGTCACTTCCCTCCCCCTGCCATTCTTGGTTATTGTAAACATGGTACCACAGACTGTCTTCTGTCTGAGTCAGGGTCCAAACTCGTCCTCCCATCACTCCGGTCCAGTGGCCTCCTGCAGTTTCTCTCCAGCTGTGGGTTAAGATGCAGTAGTGGAAAGACACATATGAGGATCTAAAGTGTGCTAGATCTGTCCTGCAGCTCTCCTGTCGATCATGATGCTGACAGTGTGTGACCAACCTACCGGAAAGATTGTCCACAGGCAAGAGTGAGGTCCAGACACAGCTCTGACTTTGCACAGGCCAGAGATCTCCACACTTTTGTCCCCGAGGACAGCACTGCATGTTTGGCCATAACCTTTACTGCTAACTGTTACCTTGCTGTTTGTTTAGAGGTTAAAACAAGAGTATACTGACCTGCCACAGTGCCCCGGTATAAAAACTCATTGTGGTGGGATCCAGTGTTTGTGGCAGCGTATATCAAACCCTAAACACCCATGTTTTAGGTCAGTGATTTTACGGGGAGCGACAACTTTAATTCCGGTTTACGCAAATAACTTTCGCGGAGTTGTTTTAGCGAGCGTCGATAATGATGGACAACAAAGACCTTACAACGCGTTGCAAAGTTGGGCATACTTGAGAAGGAAAGTTTTATGAAAAGTGCAACGTTTAGGCACTTGTACTTAAAAAGGTTATCTGAAATAAATACGAACTGATTATGGTCCTGATTTAATGTTTAATAAATACCGAACTGTCAATCTGATGCAACATTACACAGATCCCGGTAGCCCCGCCCATACTGATGTCAACACAACAGTTGATTGGCTCCCTGGCTCGTAGTAGGCGGTCACTTCAAGCAAGCTCAATCACGATTGGTCAATGCAATCCGAGCCCGCGGTGTCCTATTGGCAATTTTGTTAGTAGCTCATTTTGGTCTTTGAGGTGTACAGGAAGTCGCCCCTCCCTCCCTCTCCGCGAAGGAAAGCCGTGTGCGGTGGTAGCGTGTATGTGGCTCCGCTCTAGCCGGTGAATACGGTGGAAAAATGGCGGATATGTTGGCACTTTTCACGTCCATTGGGCTCAGTGAGCAGAAAGCGAAAGAAACGCTGAAAAATGAAGCTCTCAGTTCTGCCCTGAAGGACGCAGTTACTCAGGTACGACCCAGCGTATGTGGGGGAACTCAACTTCCTGGAGGGACAGCTGTGAAATGTGACATATGACTTGACATTCAGGTTTTTTTTGTGTTTTTTTTTAGCTCACTTGTTGTATTCACTCTCGATATTTCTTACTTATTTAAAGCTGCTTTAATTGTAGGTTCGGAGGTAACGTTACCTACCACTGGATACGTTTCTGAGAACTTCTGTGTAGTTGAGGCAGGGTCTCTATATTTTCATTTTCACATTCAGTGTGCAAAGTCCATCCTCCCAGGGTCAAAATAGGGATTTACCATGTCTGTCTTAGCTTTAATACAGTTCAGTTAATTGGCTCTTGACATGAACACATTTTGAAGGATAAAGCAATGTATTTTTTGGGTATTTTCTCATAGGCTCAACGTGTCCGTGGGGCATCAGGAGTGGACAAAACCATGGGTACTTTGCTGTACAATATGGCATCTCGCCTTAAAGACACGAAACGCCTGACATTTCTTTCAGACAACATAGCACAGTGCAAAATCTGCACAGAGCTACAGCTGGCAGGTAAGACATGTTGCAGTCCGACTGATCACTTCAATGCTTTACCAAAAACTCATCTACATCTAATAAATCTAAATGACATATTTTAACATTGATCTTTTCTAATTTGTCCAGACTGATTTCTAACACAAGAAAACAAATTGCTTAAGCACACAATATAGTGTCTTGCATACCCAAATTACCATTAAATCATTTATGTCAACATGAAATGCATCTGAATCTGGAATACATCACACTTGATGAATATATAAAATATATAGTAAAAACGTCCCGGGTCACCAAAACTAATGCAAGTTCTGAAAAAGGCTGGGGACGTGGACGGCATTGAGCGCAAAAGAAAAAGCAGAATGAATGAGTGCCAGACTATTATATGGACTGATTAAATGGTACGTTTGTTGACGTAAATGATTGGAGAAAATGTGTTTGTTTGTTTTTTGCAGCTGCACTGGACTTTGTAAAGAGTCATCCTCAGGAGCCCATCAACCAGAAGGCGTTTGAAGAGGCATGTGGAGTTGGTGTCGTCATAACACCGGAGCAGATTGAAGATGCTGTAAGTGCAAATGCTTACATTTCCCAAACATATGTCTGTTTTTTTTTTTTTTTTTTTTTTACAAGCTTTACTGGGGGTGGTGTGTTCAGTGACGATGGAATGTTGTACAGGTGGAGACGGTGATCAAGAAGCACAAGGAACAGCTGTTAAATGAGAGGTATCGCTTCAACATGGGACTGCTAATGGGTATGATCTCACACTTGATTACTGAAATATTTTTGAAACCATTAAAGCCTAACAGACAGACAGAATGTCTCACTGAGCTTTTGTGTCTGTTGCAGGAGAGGCACGTACTGCCTTAAAATGGGCAGATGGAAAAGTCATCAAAAATGAGGTGGACATGCAGGTGCGTTTTGAAAAAGAGAATATTTTTAGACATTGTATATCTGTCATGGTTTCTCCCACTGTATATCGTAACTAACTCTGGTCTTGTTTTGATAGGTCCTACACCTCTTAGGACCCAAGACAGAGGCTGACCTGGAGAAGAAACCTAAGGTAACACATGTCACATTATTTTGAGGAACAGTTTGACATTTTTTCACTTTCTGTCTGCACCCAGCCAAGAAATAGACTATATAGACTCGCAGCCCCCTGTAAAATCACTACTTATAGGTGCTGGTAGGCAGATTTTGTTATCTTTGGACAGAGACAGGCTAGTGGTTTCTCCCTGTTTCCAGTCTTTATGCTGAGCTAAGCCAACGAACTGCTGGTTAACTTTATTTTCCAAAATGTCTAACCATTCCTTTAATCGCTGCACTGTTTTCATCTGTGGTTAATATCTAATTATTTTGCAGCCCCAGAAAGCTAAAGTTGCAGAGAATGAGGCAAAGGTGAAGAAAGACGAGGTGGCTATGAATGGTAAGAAACAGACAGAAGTGAATTTAATGGTTTATCTTTTGTGTTTTCTTAAACTTTGCTTGTTGGTTGTTTAGGTGAGGTGATGACTGGGGAGGGAAAGTCGCTAATGGAGCAGCTCAGAGGAGAAGCGCTGAAGTTCCATAAACCAGGTGAGAAGGAACCACCTGAACAGTTAGATGCAGTTGCGTCTCCGTTTGTTGCTTCAATTTAAAGGTTTTACTTACACAGTATGTTGATCTTTCATGTTCCATCATACAGGAGAGAACTATAAAACCGAGGGCTATGTGATAACACCGAATACAATGGACTTGCTTAAAAAGCACCTGGAGATCACCGGTGGACAGGTACACGTGCTACTTTTAACTTTTGGAGTAAAACACTTTAACTTGAAAATTATTATGTAAATGGTTCTTTCACCCTTTCCATTTACGTATTCCTTTAGATTCGTACTCGTTTTCCTCCTGAGCCCAATGGTATCCTTCACATTGGACATGCCAAAGCTATCAACTTCAATTTTGGCTATGCAAAGGTACGAATCTCTTCATCCATCACCGCCGCATTAGCAGTTTAATACTTCCTGGTGCAGCTGTTTCCTTTAAACCCTGTCTTTTCCTGTAGGCAAACAACGGAATATGTTTCTTGAGGTATGACGACACAAATCCAGAGAAAGAAGAGGAAAAATATTTCACTGCTATTAAGGACATGGTGGAGTGGCTCGGTGAGTTTGACTCTGTTGATTTACACCTTTTGGGTTCGATGAAAGCTTACAGGTAGTTTCTCATCAATGTAACTGTATTACACAGGCTACAAACCTTATGCTGTCACGCATGCATCAGACAACTTTCAGCAACTCTATGACCTTGCTGTGGATCTTGTTCGCAGGTGAGTGTAGAAACTATGTGTACATGTTTTATAAATGTGCACAAGCTGGAATATGATGTTTGATTCTTTTCTTCCTTCAGGGGTCATGCGTATGTGTGTCACCAGAAAGGGGAGGAACTGAAGGGCCATAACGCTCCTGCTTCCCCCTGGAGAGACCGACCCGTTGAGGAGTCCCTGGTGTTGTTTGACAGGATGAAGAAGGGTGTGTTTGCTGAGGGAGAAGCTACGCTCAGGATGAAGATGGTCATGGAGGACGGGAAGATGGACCCCGTGGCGTACCGAATCAAATACACACCACATCATCGGACAGGAGATGAATGGTATGAAAACCAGAACTTTCTTCATTTGAATATAATATCTTTCTCACCACAGGCTGCGTTTTACTTACATTTGTTTGCTATATTTCTCTGCAGGTGCATCTACCCCACTTATGACTACACTCACTGTCTGTGTGACTCTATTGAAAATATCACACACTCACTCTGTACCAAAGAGTTCCAGGCCAGGTATAGATGATTGTTTGGCGATCTGTTGTATCATAATCTAATGATACCAATGCTTTGTTAATGTTCACTTCCTTTGTTGGTTTTGTTACAGGCGTTCATCATATTTCTGGCTGTGTAACGCTCTGGATGTGTACTGCCCTGTTCAGTGGGAATATGGGCGATTAAATCTCACCTACACTGTTGTGTCCAAGAGGAAAATCATCAAACTTGTAGAGACTGGCGTTGTCAGGTAAAATCACATTTTCTTTTTGCCATTTGTTTCCAGTATGTTCATTTTAACTATTTATATTACAGTACAATAGTCTTGTAAATAATGGGCTATAAAAAACCCAAATAGATAGAAAGCATTTGTTCACCAGCGCCCAGAAACCTTTGTGTTAGAAGCAACTGATGAAGGATGAGTATTTGCCCTACTACTAAACTATTAGGTTAGGTATTAGTCAGGCGTTACTGATCCACGTGTGTCAGTGTCATTATAAAATGCGGTCTTTCTGCTACCATTTACATTAATGAAGTTGTTACGGGGTGCTGGTCTAATGTTACCCTATATAAAAATTATCCCTGTGAGTTTCATGCAGTGTGGTACGTGGTGGCAGATATTGTGAGTTGAGGTGTCAGCAGAGAGAGAGTTGGATCCGTGCATCCCTACCTTCTACCCTATTTTATTTTTCCACTAATGCCCCTTTTTAGCCGTGCACTCCTTATGTAAATATGAGGGCAATTTTACATGTCCGTCTTATGACTAAATAAGTCCCCAAATCAATATTACATTAAAGTCTTACTAGGTCGGACGGGGCAACATGTACGCAACACTTTTTAGCAAAGCACAAGTCTGAATTGAACCTTTTCCTTTGCCTTCTTCAGAGCTAAGAGGAAAAAAACAGATACGCAAGGGCCTACGAACTGTATTATATAGATTGTTTTAATTACATTGCACAAGCTTGTGGCTCTTCTAGTAAATGTCCTGTAAATGAACTTTAAGTAAAATTTACATTAAGGTAACCTATGTCTGAATGACAAAAAGAGCTTGATGAATTCCATGTCTGAAAAGGGCTTAAGTCCTCCCAAGTTTATAAAAAGCTGTTACCACTAATCGTAATAAAAACACAGATCTCTTGCAGCGGACAGACAAGTTAAACATCATGGATGGATTCAAACCATATATACTTCTCACTGGGGTTTGCTGGGCAGCATTTTGACCGCAGGTTCTCGTGTGATGTTTTCATACTACACATAGTTTGTTAACTATATCTCTTCTAATTACAGGGACTGGGACGATCCCCGTCTCTTCACTTTGACCGCACTGAGGAGAAGAGGTTTCCCACCAGAAGCAATTAACAACTTTTGTGCACGGGTATGCAGAAAGGCTAGAAGGATGAATAGGTGGATGGTGTAAGGAGTAATTACATGTATCAGGGCGGTGCTGTTGTGTAATAATATGTTACATGTGTTGGCAGGTGGGAGTCACAGTTTCCCAGACAACGACAGAGCCCCACCTTCTGGAGTCGTGTGTGAGGGACGTGCTGAATGACTCTGCACCCAGAGTCATGGCTGTGCTGGAACCGCTCAAAGTCACCATAACTAACCTTCCAGAGAACTCAAAGGTTTGTGCATGACTTACAAATACAGAGAGATTACACATTAAACAGCTCCCTGAGGACTTGTAATATCCGGTATATTCTGTCTTTGAACTAAATCTTCCTTCCGTCGTCCTCTTTTGTCTCAGTCAGATGTACGAGTACCAGACTTCCCTGCCAACGAGGCCAAAGGCAGCCACGTGGTTCCATTTACACGTACAATCTTCATTGAACAGAGTGACTTCAGAGAGGTTAGAGAGAGAAAAAAACACAAATAATTACTCTCACCATAGCAGACTTTATTTGCCCAATTTTTGGATTATGTACAAAACATGATGATGATGGACTCTTTTGCAGGTGATGGAGAAGGGCTACAAGCGTCTGACCCCTGAGCAGCCTGTAGGTCTAAGGCATGCTGGGTATATCATCTCTGTGCAGAAGGTCATCAAGGTAAGATGTTTCAAGGTGCAGTCAGACCAGATTTTCCTTCAGCACCATTAACCTCTATCACTGTCCTTACACTCACTGCAGCCATGTAGCATCCCTTCTTCTCGGCTGTTTTATTTGACCATGCAGTTGTATGAAAAAATTATACAAACAAACAATATTTTCTGAATCAGTCTGACCCCCTCTCTTAAATTGGCTGAACCCTGCAGAGCCTAATCATTTCATTAGTCAAAATTCAATCTGATTGAACTCTTGTGTCTCTGTCTTCACTTTAGTTAAGTAGTATTTTACATACCATCTGGTCCATGTCCTCACCACATGTCCTTCTGGTTTTCACTCTGTTTCCCAGGATGCTCAGGGTAAAGTGGTAGAACTGGAGGTGACCTGTTGCAGTTCTGATACTGCAGAGAAACCAAAGGCTTTCATCCACTGGGTCAGCCAGCCACTGCTGTGTGAAGTGCGCCTTTATGAAAGACTGTAAGTCACAAAAATCACTCCCTGTCATTCACAACCAATGCTCCATGTAGAAAACTCACTTTACCAAAACGTCTCACTATCTTTGTAGATTTCTGCACAAACATCCAGAGGATCCAGCTGAAGTGCCCAGTGGCTTCCTGAGTGACATCAATCCTGTGAGTACCTCTGCACTCCAGTGACAGGAGGCTTGTTTGGATTAACTGAGATGTTTCTATGGGCGTAGTAATTGTTTAAAGGTTATACAAAATGAATTTGCCACTGGATGTCGCACTAGAGCACCAGCATCTGAGACCAAAGAAAAGTGAGCGAAACAAAATAAAACTCACCATAACTGTTATTTCCAACAATCACCAAAGCTGGTTTGGTCAAAATAAACCCTTAACTCACAGAGTTAGATGTGAAAGCAATGTAAGCTAACGTTAATCCTTGGGACAAATGTGCTATCAAAGTACGTCCACTAAAAGAGCTTACTTTTGACACTGACAGGCTCACATTGTTATTCTAAATGTCTGAAAGGATCCCAACACAACTAGAAACAGCCGTTATATCAATATCACTCACAACCAGGGTCCATAGACAAAAATGCTAATTTTAACTCTCATATCATTGTAACTTCATTTAAAGTGGATATAAACAAAATAAAACTCACTGAACAGTCTTTGTTTGTCTTTCCACTGTTCCAACTTTTCTTTGGTCAAAATAAATCCTTAATTCACTGAGGTAGACAAGAAAAACAGCACTTTCAGTCGCTCTACTCAGCTGCACACAGAGCAGATTGGCTATGTAGACAAACCACAGAAAGGCTGCGACAGCAACACATGGATCAAGATGGAGTGTCACGTCATTCTCTTCTCAGAACACCATGATGCCACTATATCTTTATAAATATTAGCAAATAGTTGATTGCTGCTATATGAATGTTTTAAATATCATATATATATATATATATAACTTTTATATGTATTTCTTTTTTGTAGCATTCCATGCAGACAATCAGCAGTGCCTTAGTGGATATCTCCGTCAAGGAAGCAAAGGTTTTTGACAAATTCCAGTTTGAGAGAGTTGGCTACTTCTCTTTGGACCCTGACAGCACTGCAGACAAGGTAAGTGTTGTGTTTTATATTACAAATGGTTACTGATGAAAGCCTCTGTTTTTAGTTCAGTTGAGTTTTGGTAATCTACTCTGATATAAATACATTTTGGATGTGAAGTGTAACTCCTAATCTTTCTTTCTCTGCAGTTCGTCTTCAACAGGACAGTCACTCTCAAAGAAGACCCGGGGAAGATCTAATTGACTGAGATCAAGCCGCACTTCCTGCTTCCCATGAGCCCACAGATACATGTCCAAATTGTTTGCATCACTGAAGGTGTAACAACAGCAAGGGCACAGACTGCTTATGCTGAGACTGACTCAAATCAGATACTGTAATAATTACACGTCCATGTTCATAAGAGAATTGTGGCCAGCAGAATTACTGCAGTATCACTTGGTTCAGACGCAAGCTTGGTCAGTCGGTGTCAGAGTCTGCTTGATTCTTTTTCTATAGCCGCTGCAATAATAATTCACTTACACAGTGTTTCCTCTTTGTTGAATGTATGCAACGTTGATCATTGTTCAACGAGGACCTCTTGTATGCTAATATGGGCTCTAAGCTGGTGTTGCACAGAGGAGATGCTCTCAAATGCCATACATGACTTTCTAACAAAGGTGGTAAGTCACTGCCAAACCACCATGTGTTTTTTTTAAGACTCAGGGGGGTTCATGTGTGTCCTTTTGACAGACGAGAATAAATATTCCTCGAAAAAACATGTGCAATGTCTCTTGTTTTTGAAGCTGATGTCAATTATCTTCAACTACTGATATTTTAATATCAGGATGCAATGTTAAACTTAGTATATGATGATGTTTTTGGCTATGAGTATTGCTGTGATCACACAATATTCAGCATGAGTGGGGGGTGACAGTAATTGGGAATTTGTATATGTAATGACATAATCGGGAGAGGTCTTGTAAGTTTGGAAAACAGTAGGTTATTGCTTAACTATAATGCAACCTCTAAGACTGAGCTATCTAATGTTATTTTTAAAAAGCACACAATCTCAGACTTATAAGCAAGATATCAATTTTGCATTAGTTGCTGTGCCTGATTTTGCAGTTGTGTTAAGCAACTTAAAAAACATTATTGGACCAATACTGATATCATCTCTAAGTGGATGGCGTGCATTGGTGCATAAACAATACATTTAGATTTGAAAGAAAAAATAAAGGAAATAATGTTTTATGGTGCAAAACAGCTTTGACCTTAATGGAAATTAATCTGTGTAACAAAAATCCTCCTCCAGGTTTCCCAATAAGCCATAAAAAGTTAAAATTAATCCTCAAGCAGGTAATTTGGTCCAAACAGAAAGCAGTGTGGAAAACACACACCACGCTGAAGTGATAGTGCGTGGGAATTAACCCTCAACTGCCCAGAGCTCCGTGAGCACCACCCAAATATTCAGCGCATCTCTACGGAACTACCTTAAAAGATTCAGAAGCCAGTGAACCACTAAGAGCGTCTGTCTGGTATAACAGGGTTTTAAGGTGGACTGACATCTAGCTGATCTAGCCGGCTACTCTGCCTGTGTGTGTCGCCTTTAAAGGTCTATTCCTCGCCCGTCTGTTATCGCGATATTACGCGGTGGAAATACCGCGACAGCTGGACAGAGTTACAAATCGCTCGCCTATTGGTCTGTAGGTAGTGTTGTAAGATGGCGCCCAGCGAAATATGAGTGGTTTAGAAAAGGAAAAAATAGAGCTAGCCATCTAACGAAAACCAGGAAAAACAAAGAGTAAACCAGCCACAGAAAAACGTCAGAAGCACCTCGCTTCCCTGCTCGCTGGAAGAGGAGCGACGTTTCGAGGGTAGAGAAACGGTTGTGGGCGACTCGAGCCTCGGCCCGGTTGAGGAAGAGAGGTAGCTAACGCGCATGCTAACAGTAGCCTGCTAGCTTTGGAGATAACAGGAAAAAAAAAAAAAAAATCCAGCTAGCAAGTCGGTGTAACGTTAGCGACAGGAGAGCTGCCCCACTTTCCGCTGCTTTCTGTTGATGTACCGCCTGCTACGTAGCCGCTGTGTTGTTGTTCTGGCACCTGATCGCCTCCGTACACTTTGCCAAAACACCACTGTGACAGGCTCTTATTTGCAAACAACACGCGGCTAGTTAGCCTGTTCACCTGGCTGCAACCTAGCTCGTTGTGTAATCAGCTGTTAGATGGGCTGTCGTTGCTCCATGCTCACAATAGTAACTTAATTGATTTGTGGAACTTGCATTTTTCCCCCACCATTATGCAGCAGTTTCCATCGCTGCTTTGAATACTGCATCGGATTTGGAAAGTGGCCGCGCTTTTGTCCCTGCTCGTAGACACTCAGCTAGAATTAACCCTTTCCTATTATCATCCGTCTGTCTGTGTTTGCCACTGGTCAGTGATCTGTAGGTCCGTTTGTAAACACTGTAGCTTTTTAACTGATGTCAGCGCAGCGTTTTTCTCTTTTTAATTGTTCCTTCACAACCATGTCGCCGTCTTCTTGCTTTTTCAATAAGAGTAATTCATAAGAGTTTTAATGTTAGCAGTTTTGACAGGGTTACTGGAATGTGATCCATGGCCATTCTTTGTTGACATAAATAAAGCATGTACCTATACAGCCAATCCTAAATGAATCGCACCTTTCCTCAGATCCCCGCTATAGAAGAAGACACTGTCAGCAGCAATGAATAACTCCCTGGATGGTACAGGCTCCTACGAGGAGCTTGTGAGGCAGAAGGCTCGGAGCATCCCTCAGCATCGCATGAAGGAGTTCCTGGAGTCCTTGGCAAGTAAGGGTCCAGATGCCCTGCAGGAGTTCAGCCAGCAAAGTGGAGATACTACGACTACCACCACCACTATGGTCTACCAACAAGAGTCTAACTGTATCTACACGGACAGCACAGAAGTGGCAGGGTCATTGTTGGAACTGGCTTGTCCGGTAAATCTACGCACTAAATGGTCACATAGCAAAACCTCTTTAGAAGCTCTGTCTTTAAAATGAAGCTTTCTGACAGATGCTGTCTTCTGATGCAGGTTCAGGTGCAGGTCCAGCCACAGCAGCAACAGATACAGGAGTCCACGTCTCAGCAGCAGTCTGTACAACAAAATACAGAGCAACAGATAGTGCAGGTTTGTACCTTTTTGTGTTGTGTTTTTAATAATATAACCTGTTCAATTTAATCCTCAGTCCACTAAATTTCTCTTTATATCTCTAAATCTCTATTTTCAGGTGCAGATCCAGGGCCAGCAGCAAGGTCAGATGCTGGGTCAGGTCCTCCAAGTGCCCTCTGGTTCCCATCAACAGCTTCAAGGGGTGACTACAGCACAGCTAATTCAGCCTGGGGAACTCACGGAGGAGCAGCACCAACAGGTACACATGGACATCATCATGGCAGAATTGCAAATTTTGTCATCAGCCAGAGTTTAAATTTAGTTACCAGTTATCATCTGCCTCCCATGTGTTTTAGCTGCAAGCCCAGTTGGTGGCAGCTGTTGCAGGAGGACAACAGATCCAAATCCAGACAGTGGGGGCCCTCTCTCCCACCCAGCAGCAGGACAATGCTGAGAGGAGGGTACTGGGAACCACCGTTGCCACATCTCAGGGTGCAGGTGTCCTCCAGCCAGCCAAGAAGCGTAAGGTTGACATGCCCATCACTGTGTCCTATGCCCTGCCTGGTCAGCAAGTAGCCACAGTCCTCGCTATCCCTCAGGGACAGGGGCAGCAGCAAAGTTACGTGTCCCTGCGGCCAGACCTCCTAACTGTGGACAGCTCCCACCTTTACAGTGCTACAGGCACTATCACCAGTCCCACAGGGGAGACCTGGACAATCCCTGTCTATTCTGCTCCCGCTGGTTCCGGAGGCCGTGAGCAGGTCACACACATTGCCATCCCCCAGGAGGCTTATGGAACAGTGCAGGTTGCAGGGACAAACACTACAACAATGACTACAATGCCAACACAAGTTACTGTTGACAATGACAAGCTGAAAATCCCTGCCAGTCAAAGTCAGACAGCACAGGCTGTTTCCAGCATAACAAGCTCTGGGGGAATGGGAGGCCAAGAAGAAGTGGTGCACACGCTATCCGCAAACACACTGTTCCCTGCCCAGCTGATGAATGGAAACATCCACATCCCAGTGGCAGTGCAGGGCTACTCCAACGCTACACAGTCTCTAATTTGGGATCCACAGCAGCAGGTGCTGCACACACAGGGGCTGTCAGGGCAGGACGCCCAACAGCTACAGGTACTTACACAGGTGTTGAGCTTTTCTCTTCTTTTTTTTTATCGTAGCCAGATATTCATACAGACATGTTTTTTTTTTTTTTATTACATGCTAACAGTGTTTGTGTGTTTGTGTCTATGCAGGGTCAGACAGTGGTAGCTGAGGTGGATGGCCAAGGCCATCAGCAAGTGCAGGTGCAGGAGCTGCTGCTGCCTGCCACTCTGAAGCCAGAGGAGGGGCTAGACGTGTGGCGGCTTTGGGCTCAGCGGAAAAATGCAGAAATGGACAAATCAGACAGAAATAAACTGGCCCCAATTGGCCGTAAGTGCATATACATAATGTTTATTTATATACAACAAAACACTATATGTGTTTGCCATTGACTCTTTTCTGTTTTCATCTATCAACCCAATCTCTTTTTGTTTTAGGACGCCAGGCGCTACGTTTTCAGGAGGACTTGGTGTCATGTGCAGTAGCAGAGCTCTGCATGGGTCTCTCTTTGATGACAACAGAGGCTCGGGGGCTGGAAGGCGAGTCCTATGAGGCTGATGTTCTCTACTATGTATTTCTGTGCATACAAAAAGTAAGTTCACTATGCCCACAAACACACAGATTCTTCGTTCAACATCTGTTGCGTCGATTTTGATGTGGAAAGGCTGTTTGAGTGCATCTTTGTTTCCTACAATTTTCCCCTGCAGTATCTGTTTGATAATGGTCGTGTGGATGACGTTTTCTCAGATCAGTACTACACTCGCTTCGCTCACAGTCTGCACCAGATCTTAGAGCCATGGAGACCATCTATTCATCCACTAGGTGAGTTGACAAAAGTTGTTTTCCAAACTTGCAGTGTGTGTTCCTCTGTAATCAACTTCATGTTTTATCAACTGATTTTCTCAAATAAATGGTGCAATAATGAATAAACAAACCTACCACGTTATGTTGCTTGCCTGATATTATAAACTGCCAGGTCTTTATAATCTGCACTTTACCTCCTCTACCAGGTTATGTTATCCCCAGCCATGTGACAGAGGAGATGTTGTGGGAATGTAAACAGCTGGGAGCTCATTCTCCCTCGACGCTGCTCACAACTCTAATGTTCTTCAACACCAAGTGAGTGGCTCCATTTTCCCTCATGCAATGTTTACTTCTATAGTTTACTACTATGGTGCTTAATTGAAACCTAGTAATATTTTCCGTTGTATAACTCTGTACACAAATACTCATCTACAATAGAATCCTGACCCACTAGGTATCAGCAAAAGACAAAGGTCCTAATTTTAGGGCTTTAAAAAGTCTTCGATTCGACAGGTCTCAAATATGATTGGATTATGAAGTTAAATGGTAAATGGACTGTGCTTGTTCAGCGTCTTCCTAGTCTTCTGGCCACTCAAAGCGCTTTTACACTACATGCCACATTCACCCATTCACACACATTCAAACAGTGATGGCAAAGACTATCACAAACAGCTGCTCACTCAGTCTTCCACATTCATACATCGATGCCCAATTTTCCAGTTACACCAGTGAAAATGCCTACGGGATTTCACTCGATTGAGGTGAAAGCAACCGGTTTTAAATTAGCCGGTCTTCCCTCACCCAATCATTGTGCTTCAGATTAAACCAAAGCACGTGTCTGTCTTTCCACTGCAACTCTGCATCGAAATCTTGTAAATTATTACTTTTGAAAGACTCTTATTTTCCTTTTATATTCTTCATACTTTTTTTGTTTGTGTGAATGTGAAATAGGTCTTTGATTGCTTTCATATTGGTCTTAAAAAAAATAAAAAAATAAAAAAAAGTTGTTAAAACCTGCAAAAACAAATAGACACTGCTGTCGTTATTCTTTATCTACCCTCTGCCCCCGTATGGCTACTATTCAACACGCACTGACCAAATCAGTCAATTTATACACTGTATACCTTTTTAACAGGTATTTTCACCTGAAGACAGTGGATCAGCATCTAAAAGTGGCCTTTTCCAAGGTGCTGAGACACACCAGGAAGAGTCCCAACAACCCCAAAGACAAGAGCACCAGCATCCGATACCTAAAGTCAACAGAGAGGTTCATAGGACAGAAAGGTACAAGTGCAACATGAATTGAATTTGTGCTGTCGTGCCGAGAGAAAACCCTATTTTAAGCGAAAATATATATATGTTTTTATATTGTTTCTATGTTTTTCTTGTTCAGTCACAGATGACATGTACTCAGAGCAGCTGGAGGACCCAGAGAACCCTCTGCGATGCCCCATCAAGCTCTACGATTTCTACCTCTTCAAATGGTAAATAATACAGCCCTAAGGTGACAAGGGATATCAGTTAAAGTGGAAATACATTTCATCAGGACTGTGCAACATGTTTGCATGGTTTTTATTTAATAAAACATTGCATATATTTATGTAACTGTATACTTTGTCAGAAAACAACTGGTAAAAATGCTTCTTTGTGCTACCATGTAGTGTTTTTCTCTCAGGCCAGGGTTAGGTTTATCAGTTCATGTTGAGTGTCAAAGAGTTTCTCTTTTGAGGTGCTGCTGCTGCTACCTAATAAAACGCTTGTGTTTATGTTATTGACATGGGATGTGGAGTACATGCTGCACTCAGTGTTCAAGTGATTCAACTTGTGAAAAGACTGTTGCTAGGTAACTGACAAAAACGTGGATACTGTATAACTCTCCTCTCTAAAACGGTGAATGATTTTTATGTTTTTCTGCCTCCTTATATGCCCAGGAACAAAGGCAACTAACTTCTTTTGGCCTTTTGTTGTTTATAAAAATGTCAGCAGCCTTCACAACTTGTGAAAAGGGAGAAGGCTACTATAAAAAATAGATGCTACAAAGTGAGTGATTTTAATTTATTTTGTTATCCCAAAGGGAAATTTGCAGTGTTGGCACAAAATTGAACATAATCATATTTAATATATTTAGTCTACAATTGGCAGGTACCCAACATCAGTGATGGTATAGGCAATGTTGTAGACACAGGCAGAAGGAAAAACAATACAGAAATAAACAGTACATAATACTACACCGCACCAACTTGCAGTGCTTACAAAAGTGCAAGAATTTGCTCATATGAAGTAAACACAACTGCACTTTTTTTTATAAGCACCATGGTCTTAATTTAGTTTTTGTTTTAAAAATGCTAGACATTCATTAGTTATTTTCCATTGTGAAAACTTGCTGCTTTTGAATGATAAACAGGGAATATAACCCACAGATGTATCCTTAATAAAAAATAATTGTTGCAGCCCTGAGGAAACAATGCTCTACACAAGAAGACTAAGCCTGGTTTTAAAAATAAAATAAAAAGATATACTGAATTTTCCTTTAAGTTCAATATTGTTCACTCAGGCATTAAATGGCAGAGACATTTAATATGAAAGCACACCATCCACTAATCCTCCCCCTTAGTTGCAGAAAAAGAGAATTTAATTAAATTGTATTGTATGCTGAGGAAGGCTAGAACTGTATCTGTTACTGTGTACCCTAACAACGTGCTCACACTGTGTGTCTCTGTCAGTCCGCAGAGCGCTAAAGGTCGCAATGACACCTTCTACCTGACACCAGAGCCCGTGGTGGCTCCGAACAGCCCCATCTGGTACTCGACTCAACCAATCCCAAAAGAACAGCTGGAGCAGATGCTTGCCCGCATCCTCGTCGTCCGCGAAATCCAGGAAGCCATTAACATGTCAGAGGGCGTGCACTAGTTGGACCGAAGGAGAACAATAAATGGACTAGACTCTTCCTCTTTCTCTTCACCCAGCCTTTTGATTGCTCATTATCAGTAGTTTTCTATTCTCTCACACCCTCTTGTGGTCTTTAAGGGTGGCATGTATATGTTTATATTCATTATGTGTCAGCATATCTTACACACAAGGACTGTACATACACATACAACCGATACAGATAATTATTTGTCTTACTGAGGCAATCTCTCAACCTTACCACGTGTTTTTATTCTTTTTGTTTGGCCAAAGGATGTAGTGTCTAATCTTTTTATTGGACCTGAACTCTAATTTAAATGTTATTTTAACTGTTGGTTCTCCTTACCAATAGTCTGGAACAATTGTTAATTTTCTTTCCCGTTTTTCTTTTAATCTGTAATATATTTCATATATATTTTCACTGGGGTTGGCCTGTGCTATGCTGCTTTTCATAGACATCCCTCTTCATTGCTCTATCTGCCTTGGTTAAGTCTCACAGTGAATACCTCACTGGTATTAAGACTGCATTAAGTAGCCAAACATAGGCTAAAAGCAAATTTTTCAAGTTGTGTGAATTCTCCCTCTTTCTTTGTATTTCACTCTCGTCTGTTCCTGAGCTGAGTGCACTTGGAAACACCCCTAACTCTGGAGACTACTCGCTTGTTGGTGGATGCTGCTTGGGCTGTAGCACCCTCTGTTGGACTAGCTCAGCAGCAAACGAATCGCATCAGGACATAGACATTATTGCAATACAGTGTCGCCACTCAGCCCGCAGCCACTAGCACTTACAGACGGAGGGCGAAGGATGCTGATTGCTGCTGGATCCTCCTTACTCTCTTCTGTCCATCACCAACCCCAAAACTCACCTGGAGAGGGATCTATTGTATCATACATGTTTATTACATGACAGATGAAAGACTCTTTAAAAAAAAAAAAAAGTGGGTTAGCCCTTAATGTTCTATAATGTATAATACTCATAGCTCCTTCATGTACTGTAATGGGTTTCAGTCATCTAAGGAGAATGGCAGTGCCTGTGTGTTTTTGAAACATGACCTTTTTTGTACAGCCACTATACCATGTGTCTGCCTTTCTAGCAAGTCTGCTATCAATTCTGCACATGCATCCTTAAGTACTGACTGCATTGTGTGATATAAAATGATGCACAATGATTTTTTCAAAAAAGAAAACCCTAAATAAAAGTCATCCCACAACATCACTTCATCAGTAATGGAGGCACACAAAGGGTAAAGAAACAATGAATTGTCCAAACATATTTGGTAGTACACTGTCAACATTTTGGATTAACAGGGTTCTAAGTATTACCCCTAGCACTGTCTGCACGCACAGGTGGCAGCGTCATCATTGTTCTTATGAATCTCACACTAAGTAATCCACAGTAGAGGAACAGGTTTGACCTGAACAGCTGGTTCTTTCCTTAATATTCCTTTATGGCAACAATACAAACTGCTGCGTCTGTTTTTTTTTATTTTTTTTAAACCAGCACTTATTTGCATGTTGTCAGGCCAGTTTTCTGCCTGCAGGGCCTGTTGTCATACAGCATACACTGCATTATTTCTACAGTTATTCCCCTTCCTTCTCAGGTGCTGTATGAGGGCTTTTTTTTTTTTTTTTTTTTACTACCCACCAGCAGTGTCTTGCTTGTTTTTTGTATTATCGGCTTTATAGTATTTGAGCTCAGGAGGTGTGTGAGCCTGAATTAAACATCGATGAGGAAGGCAGAATCCTCCTCAATAGGTTCCCAGGGTGTAAAATCTGCTGCAATGTGTTTTGTTGTTGGTCTGACGGAGGTGTCTGTCGATTATGGTGATGTCTCCTCCTCCCTGCTCGGTTCCCCCGTGCTGAGGAGCTGTGGGGTCGATCCTGAATGTGGTGGTTAATATCTGAACTGGCTCCCTGAGTTTGTTGGCTGCTGGGACAGAGAAGACGCCTAATTAAAATGTCATCATACTTTACAATGAATAATAATATGCTGCCTGTGCTGAAATTGAATTTGATGTGTGTTGGTGCTCATTGGGAGTTTATTTCTGTATTCTCACCATGCTGAGGTTCCTCCACTGAGCCAATGTAGCAGACACTGATGAACAAACATGTACTGCTCCTGAATACACACAGTAGAATGAGCAGGTAATTAGGATGCTTCATCTTATTCATATCAGACAGTAAAGCGCACAGTGTTTATGTGATGAGATGACAGATTCATACAGGTATGTATTTAAATACACTTAATACTACTGTCCAAAGAGGTATATGGTAAATTTAACTCAATATTAATTGCAGTAATAGTATGCCAAGCAGTGGTAGAAAACACAGTTATTAAATAATGATTATGGGGTATTGTACTCCTTGAGTACTACTTTCTACTTGCGTCTTTACTATATTTCAAAGGAAAATATTCTATGATTAAATTAGCTTATGATGAGCATGTTTTGGTGCATTGTTATACAGTACATCCAAGAAATAGTTTGACATTTTAGATAATACTTTGATTCCTTTTTAAGATGAGAATACGATACAACTCTTATAATCGTCAATATAATCGTTAAATATAAGTCTACTTCCAGCCAATTAGCTTAGCATGCCTAACGGCTGTGCTTGCACTTTTTTTTTAAGGCCGTTATCTCGAAATCACAAGGCAATTATTTTGTTATCTTAAGAAAACTAGCTTTGATATCACAAGATAATGAGAACCGAATCTGAACATTGCAGGGATCTTTGAGCTCATTTAATAAATCTCAATCTTCTCCTGATATTTGTCATTATTGCCTCAAATTGCCAGAAATTTAACAGCTTAAATCAACTCACATCATTCTGGTAACAACTCATTTCAGTTGAGTTATGAATCTTCACTGACAGTCATGACAGTGATCTTGAAGGCCGAAATCAAATCTATTTTTGATAGTTCTTCCACTACTGCAGGTGAGTGTCAGTACTGGACTAACCAGATTCTGGACCATCCACATTCGATGTAACCGCAGATCCTCCACAGCAGCCCGGATATCAGGCCGGATGCCCCTCACGCACAGCTGCATCAGCCACAACAATGCCACAAATGTCCCTGACCGCCCAACACCTGCACTGAAACACAAAAACAGAGGATTGACTTTAAACTCTGTCTCATGCGCTATCTAATAACTCTGTTTATACTGAAAGGGGCACTTTTTTTTTAACATAAGCAAGTAATGTGTTTCCAGAAGGAGAGGGTGATGGGCTGAAGGTCAGACCTGCAGTGCACCACAGCCGGCCCCAGGCGAGGAATGGCTTCTAAATTCTGCCGCACATGCTCAGTGAAGGCACAGAGTGAGGATACGTTTTTAGGGACGCCCCGATCCGGCCAGGAAGGGTAGTAGTAGTGTGTGATTATCCTGTCTGTTGGGCAATCTCTCTGAAACACAAAGACTTTCCTTTAATCCGAGCCAGGGCTTCTTCTTCTTTGATTGATTACTGGTGCGGTCAGTGCACATAGAAGTCAACAGCAGTTTGAAGGTACCAACGATGTGTCTTTGGCTCACCTGTCTGAGGTTAATGGTGGTGATAAAATAATCTGGACCTTGTTTACGGGTCACTGTCGTCACTTGGATCAGTCCGTGATAAACTGTCCCTCGTTCCAGAGGCCAATACTTGTCACACAGCACCTGCACACATAGAAATAAGGGACAAGGTCAGATATTTAAGGACGTGAGGAATGTCCTCATATTATGTACAGTATGTGGAAAGTTTGAGTTAGAATAGTTTGCACGAGTACACAACAAGGCTGTAAAGGCAGACTAGTGAGAATATAAATCTCTGTGTTTGACATGCTGACATCTGCAACACTCTATAGCCTCATTCTATTTAGCATACAGACATGAGAGTGGAAAGACTTCAATCTCCTCATCTAAAGTGAGTATTTCCCCAAAATGTTCATCAGTTCCTTTTAAATAAGGACAAATATGTCATTAGAACAAACAAAGCTCAATAGAGATGAGCATGCAACAGGCACACACACACACACACACACACACACACACACACACACACACACACACACACACACACCAGCACAGACACACAAAGTCAATGTGTCTTTCTCACTATGCCCTTGTGTCTCAGAGCTGTCACCATGACGATTATCCTGATGTTTTGCTCCCACACCATCCTCCAGAAGTCGGCCATGGTGTGGTGCAAAGGACCCTGGGTGCAGATGAAGTCTCTTTCTGATCCTCCCCCCTGAGTACAGACACACAGTCATTAATAGATGCAGACAGGTGTGGAGACAGACGGACAGGTGGTAAAGCAAGTAGACAGAGTAATGACAGACAAAATAAAGAGTTCTTACAGGCACAAAATTTGCGTTGATGTAGTCAGTGTGTGGATGGGAGTTTTGAATGGACAGCCTCACTCGACAGTGGTCATCTATAACCAGATGTGGTCAGAAAATAGAAAGCAGACAAATAAAAGTCATGCATTGCCACATATAGTTTTTGAGCTGTAATCTGCTCTAGTATGGTAAGCTTTGCACTTACATGGCAATATGTAGGGGTATCTGTTCTTTTCTCTGTTGGCCTCCAAGTCCCCCGCTCTCGTCGGGAGGTCTTTGCCAACATCATTGAGCTCCTTCCCAGAACCAGACATTAGTACACATGACTAAAATTTATAGCTTCATAAATCAGAAATCTAATCCAAAAGTTCAACTTTAAATCATACCTCAAACTCCTGTTTAAAGCCTCTGTTGTCATTGGCTGCAAGTTCCAGGCATCGGAAACGAAACTCTTCTAGAATTTGCGCTCTAGAGACAGCTTGAACCCTGTAAAACATGACTGTTTTACATTCAACCATTTTAAGACCATAGATGCACAGAGACAAAAAGGATAAGTGTAGCCAAAGCTTGATATAGCCTATTAAAGAACCATATTGTTACACTGGCTGACTGATTCCTCCATTACAATGACCCAGGGGTCTATATTTACTTTGAGTTGATCCTACATTCACCATCTTGCATCATAAATACTCAGTAATGCACCAAATGGTCAGCTGAGTCCTCAATAAATGCACTCTTTACTCAAGTTTGAGTAACAAACTACATCCTGCAAAATAACTGTACAGTTGAACCAACACCTCTTAAGGTTGTTGTATTAGACTACATTAGTTTTTGTTCTCATAAACTGGCAAAACATTCAGTTTCAACAAAGATTTATAGCTTCAGTCATGAACGTAGGGCTGAGTGCCACAGACAGGATACAGAGAGACAAACTAATTTGGTCTTTTCATGGGATTTGTTGACAGTTTCAAAAATATAGACCACTATCAGCCAAAGCATATTCTCAGGATGCTACATGGAAGTTTGTTCTTACCTCATGTCTTTTCTTGTGGCCAGCCTCGTACTTTAAATATCAGTTTAGCTGGGACTCAAGGTGTTGATTGATGACAGGATAATTTCACTGCTGATGCTGGGAAAAATGATATATAAAAAAATCCTTTCTCATAAAGTAAACTTATTAATTAAAATCAATAAATCAATGGAGAAATGATGAAGCAAACTGAAACTGAGAAGCTGATAACAATGTGTCCACCTCTTGTCTTCCCCTCCCCCTAATTGTTAAAAAGGATTTTTAAAAAGAGGTATGTGACACCAGGAAAATACACCACACAACTGTGCAAATGAGAGAAAATGACACATGTAGAAGTTGCTCTCATTAATAGGTTTGTACTTGTTCATGCCCTGAGGGTTTACTGAATTAAACCAAGACAATTGTCCATACCAGTCTAACTATACCTTTCTTCCAACAGCCACATTATAGTACAAATTCTTACGTAACAAGAACAGCCCAACATTCAAACAGGACAATTAGTAAAACTGACCCGACAAGAAAGAAAACCTGCTCCAACAAGTTCTCAACCCCAAACATTGCAACAACGGCAGAAGGAAAGAGAGCTTTAGTATTACATTGGTTTCGGGATTACCTTTCCAAACAGGCCTCTGTTGAATGATTTAAGTCTGCCACAAGCTGAAGAGAAAGAGTAAAGGACAACACTGCTCTTAAGTTGTCTGGTTTTAATCATACCTCTCTCTCTCTCGCCCAGTCTCTCTCTCTCTCTCTCTCTCTCTCTCTCTCTAGGGAGGAGGAGGAGGTGTAATGGGTGGAGACAGTGGGTGGAGTGAGCAACATTAAAGCTCTGGGATGTCACGGCTTCACCTATTCTTTGTACTCACCGTGTCTTTCCTAGAACAAAATATCCTTACTTGTTGTGGTATTCAGGTCAGACCTGAGCATTACTGCAATTGAAATGTGAGACTGGAGTTCATAATTCACACTTAAGACATTTGTGTCTGGTTTAACACATATTTATCTTATTTCTTTGAAACACATGTAATGACATTGTATCATTATGCATTAACATGTTGCATCAGAAATGTCTGTTGTCCTATAAATGAATGTTTCAGAGTTGAAACACTTTACATACCCTAAACGATCGGCACTTTTAGCACTTTGATTAAAGGCCAGTCTTGTCAGTGAGTTTATTGTGACCTTACTTTACAGTTCTTTAGGCTTTTTTCAGATCCCTGTGGTGTTGCTTTAATCTTGTAAATTAAATTATTGTGTGCATAAGTGGTGACATGGAATGGGACCCAATGTCAGACATAATTGTGAGAACAGACTTTTAAACATGTCTGAATTGCAGTTTATGAGGAACATTCTTTAACTGGGACAATTTTGCAAGGACATTCTGTAAACTGGTTACAGGGTAATATTCATGAAGCGCATTGCAAGTTTTTCCTGCTGTACAAGGAAATATATCTGTTTATGTTTGTTTGTGGTACACTTATTTGGAAGAGAATGAAGTTCATTTCATGTTTTATGGTTCATTATATGATCATTTAAGACCAATTTGTCACGCCTGGGACAGAAGACAAAATTCTTTGGTTGCATTGTAATCTTATATGGATGAAAATAATGTCCCTGCAACACTATTTTGCTGTCTTACCAGTCCATGTGAGCTGGACACAAGAACTTTTGAGCACAAGTCCTGAAACATCATCTATTACAATAAGGAAATTCTCTGCAGTGTTATTCATAGCTCAGATTTGAATCATATTTGTATAAAAAAGCCCTGTGGGTAAGACTTTAAAAAAAAAAAAAACAGAAGTATAATTTATTACAGTTTGGCAACAATAGAACCTTCAGGATGTCCTTGAAGACACTGAGTAATACAATAACAAGTTTTATTTCACTCACAGGCGACTATTATGGTAAAAATACGAGGTTGACCGTCTATAGAAACAGGAATAACTCTCCTCTCTGTTGTTATCTGAAAAGTGTGTGGTGTAGGACTACAGAGTTTAACAAGCAATGTCTAAATCATACTATTTGGGGTAACAGTAGGTACTGTTGGAAGAAGTATTATTAATATACTCCACTACAAGTAAAGTCATATTTATTTTAAGTATACATATATATATATATATATATATATATATATATATATATATATATATATATATATATATATAGTACAGCTTAAAGCATCAAAAGTATTTATTATGCAGTAAAATCGTGAAAAATGATTAATATGAGATCATTATGTTTTTAGCATCGCTGTCCCATGAGAAACACATATGAAACACATGAAAGAAAAGACTCCCTTCCTCAAATTTGTATTTAAGTGCAGTACTTATAGAATAAATGTATTTAGTTACATTGCGCCACTGATCAATTGTCAAACTTTGCAATAAACATGTTTTATGGTCGTTAAAGTGCGCCATCGTTGGGTTTACCACACTCACAGGACAACAAGTAGTCGGACTTTAAATTAAAGGTGTAAACAGGTGTCCGTGTGGTCCACTGCGTCTGCGCGCTTTCCGGAAAGTTTTCGTTTCGATAAGCGTTTATATGACCGCAGGCTGATCTGATTGGGTGGCTGTAGAAAAAGGAAGTAAAAGTATCTTTCGTTATTTTCCTGCGGAGACCAGAGTAGGCGCACATTTGTTTGTCCACATCGTGAGATATTCGACTCCAAACGTTTTAACTTAAAAGTCTGCGAGGGGAGACAGACATGTAAAGATTTCACTTTCCAGATGTAACGTTACCGTGGACAGTAATTTGAGCGGTGGCACGCGCTTCCTGGTCTGTTGGGCTCGAGAGAAAAAATAAAAAAGTCTGCGTGTCCTTCACACAGCTTTAAACAACGCTGCAGACACACAGACATGGACCATACACCGCCACAGGACACACCTCAAAGCAAGGTAAAAAAAAAAAATTCCTGGGAGTGAAGAGCTATCATAATACTGACAGTTGTCTCAAGTGTATTCATGTACTGTTGCTAGTCACGTGACTTGCCCTCACCCCCCTACCCCGCCTCCCCTTGACCAGATATACCATTTTATTTGAAACCCGCTGAATCATTAACAAAAGCTCCAGGACAGGACACCAACAACAACTGTACTTATCTCATCATAGATATGATAACAGAGTATATTAAAGTACACTACAGGAGATTTAAATAAAAAAAAAAAAGTGTAATGTTAAGCACATGAGGGCAGTACTGAGTAGCCTGTCACACACACACACACACACACACACACACACACACACACACACACACACACACACACACACACACACACACACACACACACACAGAGAGAGAGAGACATGTTATAGAAACATAATAATGACTCACACCAGACTGCATAATGACAGAAAAGGTGAGTGCGAGACTATTTTTGGAAACAGGTATCTATACCTCTCCTCCATTGTTATCTTGTGTAAGAATAAATTACTCTCCTCATGCTCAAGCAGATGGAAATTAGATTTCCCAATCCTTGGTTTAACACTATATTTAAGGCCCCAGTGTACAGTGTTGGGGAGGAATGAACTACGTGTAATTAAACTAGTAGTTTAACAACATTTTGCAGTAGTATGCTGGTAGTTCAGCTACATTCATATCTGCATCGTGATTCAATTACTTAATAATAATATAGGTTTTACCATAGTTTCTCTTTCAATATTGGAACACCTTTGACCAGCCCCTGTACCCTTTTCCTTTCATCCTGACTGCTGTGAAGGCATAGGTGTCATTATAGTATTATTATTATAGTATAAGTAGTATTTTGTATTGCTATTTATTAACAAATGTCCAGAGTTAACTGTCCAACTGAGTAATCCTGCTTGGTGCAATAGTCCCACCTAGACTTTAGTTTCTGGAAGGCACTGATTGATGTTGTATAGAAAACCAAAGGTAACATTCCTGCACTTTACCATGAATAATGGGGCATTTTATTTTTTCAGTTTATGTACAATATGTGAACAAGTCGGCGCTTTTTGCAATAAACTCAATTGACTGGAATTTTTTTCTGGTATGTGACTTTTTTGTATTATATTTCACATCCATCTGCAATTTGATTTCCTCGTGGGTAGCTTTGCTGTAGTTCAGCTTCTTCAAGTGTGAAGCAATTGGCAGCTAAAGCTGTGCTTTCAAAGTAGCTTCCCCAACACTGGCAATGTACAGTGTGATCATCTTATACTTCCAAGCACTAAAAACATCAACAACAAGAAACCTACTGCAACTAGTATTTTTTTCATTCTTGATAAATATATCCAATATTTTTTAAATATCTATTAATCAAATTCTCACATTTGGTAACATGGGAATGTTGGTAATTTTTCCTTGAAAAATTAGAAAGATTATTACCAATTAATTTTCTAATCAACTAATTGTTTCAGCTGTAATACTAAACCATAGTGCCTATACTGTAACACCATATTAACTCTGAATAATATGGTGCTTTCTCTCTTCAGGGCTCCGTTTTGCGGCACAGGGAACACAGTGATGAGTCCGCTGACAAGAGGCCCGCTGAAAGCACTGCGTCTCCCCCTCAGGTACTCTCTGTTCTCAGATATCATGTCTCAAAATTACTATACAATTGTTCTGCTGTCTTTGCCAAGTACCACTGTGTAACAAATTGGTTTACCCATGTCAATTAAGGATGACAAGCGGGCGTTTAGAAGAGTGCGAAGTCCATCCAGGCCGAGGTCATGGTCATCCAGTTCCTACAAACCCAAGTTCGGAGGGCGATTCTACAGACCTCGGTAAGATTAAAAGCTTTGGAATGAGGAGCACTGTATTTGTTTTTTCTTACAGTCTGTTCTTTTTCTGTATGATAGCAACATTTTTTACTGAGCTGCCTGCAAAATATTGATAATGGGGTTGAGGGTGATTCTGGCTGCTCTTAAAAAGCTTTTTTTCCCCCTCTCGAATGGTGTGGATTTCCAAGGGATGACCACTCATTCTACAAACCTGGCTTTAGCAAACAGAGGTACCACCACTTCCAGCCCCGGGGTTACTTCCACCGGCGAGATCATTTCCAGCCTAAACTTAACCACATCGCACTGAGGGAGAGGGACCGAGAGAAGGAGAAGGAGCGGTACGAGCAGAGGGAGAGCACTGATGGGAGTTCACCCTCTAAACAAAACCGTACGTTTACTGTATGTCTGCAGCAAAAGTCTGTAAAACCCAATAATAATACACACACCACTTCATGTATCTATGAAGAGATCAGTGGAATATTTTACAGTATTACAGACAGCAGGGATATTACATCATTTCTTATGCACAAGGGCATGCAATTAGATACATTTACTATCTATTACAAATTTGTAATACTTTAAATAAGCCACTTTAAAGCTGTAAACCAAAGATGATGTGGGCTGCATGAAGCGTGGGGCTAACAGTGCCCTGCCTGGGTGAAACAAAAGTGTTTATGTCTGACTGGATTTACACTGCAGGGGTCAAAAGCGAGCGCTGATGAAAGTTCAAATGAGGCCATCACAGTTTTAATGTAGTGAATTCAGTAATGTTATTAAAGAATAGTTTCAATTAAAAGGAACATTAAAACTGTGAGTATATTATAGGCTCCAAAGCGATGGAGGACCACATATACAGGTTATTTCACTGCAGGGTTTTGACATGTCACAGTAGGTGAAGCACAGGTGTAAATAATGAAATAAATGATGGCTGAATTCCATCGTTAATGTTATTTGTAAAACCTTTATTCAGGGGTGGAGAGTCCTCCTGTCCTGGGCTATGCACATCCAATGCCAGTTTGTTCTTAAGTTTCCTTAAGAAATACAGTTGTTTCTGTGCTTTCTTAACCAGTGTGGAGATGTGAGATAACCATGACAGGAACCTAAAACTGTTCATCTGCTGAAATGAAAATGAAACTGTAACTAAGGCCTCAGTTGAAATGTGGGTGGACTTATTTGGGGTAACTAAATAATGTCAGCTACCATTAGCTTGAATTAAGTTTTTTGGCCAGCTGGCTTGAGTTTGGGATGATTGAGGGAGCACAAGAACTAGGGCAGCCTATTTCAGCCCCATTTCTGAATACTTTGTCTACTCTTCCTGACCTGGTGATTTGGCCAAATGGCTGTGATTGGCTGGATGCCCGCTGAATCAGTGTTGATCAACTTGACCTATTGGTTTTCATGTATGGGCAAGTCTCTCTGAAGTACTGTTTTTTATTTTAGTTTAATTTCGTCAGTGACTATCTAAGGAAAAAGTGTGGAACCATGTTTCTTTGAAAGTGCTGGTGTCACAACACCATAGCACCAGCTTGTGCTTTTCTCACTGTGACATGTCAAAATGTCTGCTGTGAAAAATGTCTGTTTCAAGAAAAAAAAAAAACTGCAAGATAAAAATATCTTTCATCTTTCATTCATTCATATATCTTCTGTACATACCTTTGGTTCATGACTATAAAAAGCAAAACATATTTCATTCATATTCATATGAATAAGTATGGAAATGTAATAGTAATTATGATAGGTAAGAGTTGCTTTATATTATGCAGACTGGACAAGTAATAGACTATGTCTGACTACTATTATGCATGCATAAAAACTCTTGTGAAAGCTATTATGGGAGTAACATATTACCAGACCACCACCAGAGACAACCGGAAGCTAAATAATAATTATCTGACACATGACCCCCTTGTTACACTTTTTTTTGACTCTTTGGGTTCTTATTAAGCAGGGAGTTTATTTTAAGCTTCTCCATGCAAAACACAGTATAGGTATAAATGAATAAACAGGAAAACAGACTCAGCCTCTCTCACACACGTCCATGTTAGACGCAATCACAGAAGCACATAAAGTGACCAGATCCTAACAAACCAAATGTGGGACAAAGAGTATGTTTGTGTGGGACAATGTCAGACACATTACCCATTTTGGGAGGTAGTCTAAACTTTTGATATGTCTATTTAACCTAAAAAATAAACATTTCTGTCTTTTCCCTCTGGGTGATTAAGTAGCACACAATAGGCTATGCATTGATACGCTATGCATAAATATAGTAAGCATAAAAGGAAGCTGAAGTTTCGCAGGTCATATGCAATAGTCGCCTTCCATCAGCCTCACCCAGTTAGAAGTAGCACTTCCTTTTTCTTTGGTACATTCCATCATATTCCGCCTAATTCTGCATAGCTTGTGATGCCAGCCACTAAAAACAGATTTTAGAAAAAGTGTCTGTCCTACAGTGATTTGAGTTTTAAAAACTAGAGTCAGTCAAAATGTAGGACATCGTCTCAGTATGTGGGACGTGGGACGGGGGACAAGGGATAAAAATGCTGTCCAGTTCCACATAAAGTGGGACACCTGGTCAACCTAGAAGCACATACACAGTACACTACAGTTTAATAGAACACCACAAACAACATAAACAAATAACCCCTTTACACAGTCCCAACAAAAATCAAACATTATAATGTATTTAATTTAATTTACACATACATATACTGTTAATTTAAATAATATACTTTACAATCTATACAGTATCTTCATGCACTTTATTCAATGACCATTGGGTGGCAGTATAAGCAAGCAGTGACACACGTGCACATTTTCATGAACACTTTTCAATACAAATATTTGGAGGGCATTTGCTCATCGTGGTATCTGGTGGTGGATAGGTAGTCACACTCTGGTAGCAACAAACCAGTGTTACATAATACTAATCACTAAGAAGCTCTTCCTGGACTCAACACACATGGATTATGTCAATGCTCTTAGCAATGAATTGATAGTAGTCCAGCCATTATACATTATATGTCTCAGTATGTCTCAACTGTGTGTTTAGTTGCAGGTAGATCTCGTAGATGCTTGAGAATTACCTCATCATTTGTCAGTGGGAAGAGTCTAGAAGTAAACAAGAGGGGTTTAAAATTTGTTACGATTGTGTTTCCTTGGTTTTAACACTAACTGAAGTCCCATGTTTTTGTTGATCCTTTCCTGGAATAAAGTGGTAGCTATGTTGTTTTTAACGACTGAGCTGTTGGTACTGTATGTTTTTATCTTCTCTTGCACTCAGGCACTGTATGTGTGCGCACACTGCAGCACTGTGGAGGTGTGTGTTTGTGTATGTGTGAGTGTGGAACAGGTTTTTTGTGTGCCTGAGTGATGGTGCGATGATGGTGACTCATCGCGGATTTGTGTGTATATGAGAGTGAGAGTGAGAGAGAGAGAGAGAGAGAGACTAGCCAGCAGTATATAATGAGCCATAACAAAACTATTGCTTCACATACTGCAGTACAACATAACAAGGCACAATTCCCACATATCAGCAGATTCTGCTTAAAGATCTTTTGATTTTTGATGCTGATACTTAATTTGTCTAACAGGAGGTTGAAGAGACAGAGAGAATGATTAGGAAGCTTTAAACATGAGTGGTGACCTAAAGATACGCTCATAAATAACTGTAGGTACCTATAGGTTTGGTAAACAAAGAACAAAGGCCCTCTAATATATATAATTGTGTTTCAGGTAGACACAAATTCTCTTTTTATGTTGTTGTGTTGACTGTGTGGTTTGTCTGTTTTCCAGCTACTAGGGCTTTCTTACCAAGGTCCACCTCCAGCAGAGACAAGGACGTGCAGTTCATTGTAAGTTCACAAGCAGAAAACCTGCTCTGCTTCTCCCCTTCTGGTTTACAATTTTCTTACGAAATGTGAAAAAATATAGCTGCCCACCAATTCCTTGAAAATGACCTAATATACTATCAAAATATAAATGTATTTTTTTTAAACTGAATGTTGTTATTGTAATGTGTTTTGTTTGAAATTTTTGAATTTTATCCTTATGGGCATATAAATACATTTGAAGATGAAAGTGATTGGAAGGAAATTTCATGTCATATATACAACTTGAGAAAACAGGGTAGCAAGAAGGTCTGCAACTACGGATTATTTTCATCCATTCGTCTATTGATTGATGTTATTTGTACGTTTCATACATTGTACAGGGTGTTTTGGTTCATTAAATATGAGCTCATAGCAGAGACCGTCTTATCTATAATGCAAACAGCCCAGGTGCTGCAGGAAATGCTGAAATCACATGGTCGCATAAATTTCTTGGCTGACCTAAACACAAGGAGCAGAGCAGCACATGATGAATCATTGCTGGTCAGTGCTGCAGTGAAGTTAAAGTGAAGAGGAGGAGGAATCAAAGAATTTATTATTTCAAGATTTTCACTGTTCCAATCAGTGTTGTGTTACTAAATGGGACTGTAGCTGGTGATAACATAGGCTTTTTAATAATGCCTAAAGGTAAAATCTGTGTGATTAACTTTTAATACAAGGACTAACACTGACAACAGCTAAAGTATCTTAGCATGTTAGTCATTAATATTTCCTGATGCTGCACTACAGTAATGTCTGTGAAAACAACAGTAATGAGTCGTTTTTATCTACAGAGGGAGCGGGTCCTCTTCTTTGGATCCACCATGTTCAACTGCCATGTTTCTACAGTAGCCCAGAATGTGAAAATGAACAAACAAACAGTTGCCTATTTACACATCCAGCAGATACAACAGCATTATAATTCATTTTGAGGTGTGTTTCTGACCACCTGATGAATGTACCCCCAATATTCACTCCCCTTTTAGCTCTGTTTTTGGTCTCCACCAGT
This sequence comes from Dicentrarchus labrax, assembly GCF_905237075.1. Taxonomy (NCBI): domain Eukaryota; kingdom Metazoa; phylum Chordata; class Actinopteri; family Moronidae; genus Dicentrarchus; species Dicentrarchus labrax. The sequence continues at coordinate 11,164,883 of NW_026136715.1, forward strand.
TCCTGAGTTAAATATCTGGCTCTTTAAGCTGCTAAATGCTCCTCGATGTTCACCAACTCGTTGCTAATTGTCTCCTTTTTGGTTCTGGGGAGGTAGTGTAAAGTGGGTTTTTAAAGCTTTTATGTTGAAAGCTGCTGTTGGATATGGAAACAACACAACAAAACAAACCAAAACAGTAAAATTGTGGGCTGTAGAGTCAAAACAGTGTGCCTAAAGATGCTTAAATGCGCTGAGAGGAACTGCTGTCGAGTGATAATTCTCTGAATTTGTTACCATAAGTGATCCCTTTCACATTACATGTACACATTTGATCCTTTGTTATCTAAAAACACTGATTATAGCAGCTTTAATGAGAGTTGCTAGTGCTGCATTGATGGCAAAATAACTTTTATTCTGATTTATTTATTCTGTTTATTCTGATGAGCTACCTAAACTCTAAATCATTAACAAATAATTTATAAACCATTAAACAATTATATTTAATTCATTACTTATTAGGAAGTAATACCAATTTTACTTTTGTTACCTAACAACCCTTTTCCATCTTCTTTATATATAAATATTCAATGGCAAAACAGACATATATACCTGTTTTGCCATTGAATACATATGCAGTCAGAACAAATTCTGCATTTATAATTCACTTGCCTCAGTGTTACAAGTTGACATGTGGAACTTCACTTTAGTCATCTTTTGGTCATTAGCGGCTCAGTCATTATCAATGTGTGCAATGCATGTTTTTGGCCAAGTGTCAATGCAACTTTTGTCCCCTTTTTCTTTTTGCAGGTTTGTCAGAACGACAGGAATCAAAGCAGGGAGAGAGATCACAGGGGGACCAAAAGCAAAGAACGAAGCAGAGACAGGGAGCTCCCTTCAGCTGCGAGCCAGACGGTGGCACGAGACAGAGCCATCCAGCAGAAGAGGAGAGAGATAGATGAGGTAGAGGAGTGTCATTACACAAACACACTCACACCTTGGGAGAAGGGTTAGTCATAAGCAGACAGAGGAAGAGGAGAGATAAAAGAAGCTGGGATTAGAGAAAGAGTGACAGGAAAGATCTTGGAAACCGCTGGGAGACATGAGACAAGAAAAAAAGATTTGATTTCTGTAGTATAAACATTAATTTTGAAATGCTGAGCCTCAGGCAACAGGGGTGTCATTTTCTTCACGTTGCAGAGCCTGACAAAGAAGGTCTTATTCATTGTTTGATGTGATCAATGGTGTTATTCTTTTAGTTTTTCTAAGTGATCAAAAATGCAAAGTGAGGCTGTTTATTGTGGCTCACCTGTATCACAGGAGGCTCCAACACGTGCTTTAATGCCGTCTTCAATGTGACAGACGTCACATGAGGCTCTGCTCATCGGCTCGATGTTTGTGTGAAAGAGTGTATGAGTGTATGTGTCCACCCACTTGACGGAAAAGATGGCCTCTTGCTTTTCATATCTCCATGGTTGCAGGATTTTAGAGTCATTGCAAGAAAGCTGGAAACATGTAGCTTATGCAAAAATGTCCACAAAACTCTGTATACACGCACACACAATACTGACCAGTTTGCATGTGAGCGCTTCCATGGATTGTTAATCCATTCAATGGTAATTAGAAACGCATGACGAGACCACTCAGCTCATTTGTTGTCCTCTCTCATTTCCCTCCCTGTTTATCTGTTTTCCTGCCCTGCCTCACTCTTCACTTTCGGAGCATTTGTCCTAAAACCATGGGTGTGTGTGTCTTACAGGTGTACTATCAGGAATGTGAAATGTTTGGCCTTGTGGCAAAGATGCTCATAGAAAAGGATCAGTCGCTGGAACGTCCCATTCAGGCGTCGCTGCAGGAGAACCTCAGGGACATCGGCAAGCGCTGCGTGGAGGCCATGGAGAAATTTATAGAGGACTATGACTCCAGGGAGCTGTCTCACTAATCAGACACACACTCATCAAGCCTGTCTTCCTAACACTGATCCCACTGGTAAGGGTGTAGGAGAATTTTATTTCAGGTGATTGAACACTGCTTTTGTGTTTGTTTTTTGTATTTGCTAGTAGAAGTAATAAGCTCTTATTAATACTTTCTTGCCTGCTGCCTGGACAAAGTTCCCCCTCCTCACTGGTGGAAAAATGAAAGAAAACTTTGACTGTGATTTGGAAATTTCATATTGCTTATAATTTTGAGAATGTGATGATGATGATGATGCCAAAATACACTGGTTGTATGTGATGTTCTGAAGAGGTTGAAAATGTATTTTTACATCCGACTAACGTGCTTAATTTATGATCACTTGCTTTCCAATAATTTAATTTTGTATACAGCATATTAAACATCATGTGGTTAAAATATTTTCAGTGACTTATTCCCGGGCAAGAAAAATGAAGTCATAGCAGGAAATACATTAATGGGTCAGTAGGTGAGTAGGTCACACATTGTTCTGAGTACAAAGAGGAAATGCTGCAGATTTATTTCTATGTTTGAGCTAAAGCCTGACTGATACAGAAGCATGGTAGATATCGGCTTATCATAATATTGATAATATAAATGTTGGTCACAGGTCTTAAAGGGGCACTCCACTACAATACATGAAGTTTACTCATCATGAGGAGTCCTCCTCTAAGACATGGATGATGAAAAATAATGAATAATGCTATCCAGCAGCATTATGGGAATTGTAGGTTTTTGGAGCTTGAATCATACTAGGGACTAAAAGTTGGGTTATCGTGGTCTCTGCTGCCTCAGATTTGACCATGAATCTGATCAATCTCAAACATCAGATATTATCATTAGTACTGACCCAGTAAAAAATCCAGTATCTGTCAGGCTCTAGTTTGATCACCGGTGTCCCAATTCCATGCTATATGCTAGTTGTATACAGTATGTGCTATAAACTGTAAGTATATTGTTTGTTTTTTTACCATTAGTATACAGAAAAAAAGAAAAGAAAAAATCAACATTCTTCACCAGGAAATTATACAAAATGTGCTCCAACAGATGTCAATCGAACTGCGACTTGGAAAGCCACCAACAATTAAACTTCACAAAAGAGAATACAAAATGTTTTTCAAAGATTTAATACATATTCTTATCCATACTAGTGGCATGGCTCTAGGGATGATAATGTTGGTCTGACAGCCTCTCGTTCCACCCCTTTGGTTCAGACTGAAATATCTCAACTACTACTGATGGATTGCAATGGAAATTGGCACAGATACTCATGGTTCCTAGAGGATGTATCCTAATAACTTTGGTTATCCCATTACTGTTCTTCGAGCTCTGTCATCGGGCCAAAACTTTTAATTTGTCCAATTGGTTTGTGACCGAATGCCTGAAAAACTAATGACTTTCCCATCAGCCTCAGTTGTACTTTGTGGTTAGTGTTTTTGAACTTATGAGCAGCTCCTCCATTTCCCTGGTGCATTTTGGCCTGTAATTGCAGGAAAAGCACAGGTGTTATTGATCAAATTAAAAACGACTGCATTCCATTTAGGTGAGCCAGTTCCAGGGTCCAGGAATTGTGCATGCTGACTTACTGGAAAAACTTTATGGAACTGAGCCATTGTTAATGAAATTTGTTTCACTTGTGCTTTTCTTGTTATCACAAGTCAAAAGGTCTAAAGTGTACAAAATAATGGTGACTTCTTCTGAAAAGTATGACTCTAGGGCACCGCTAATGTCTCACTCAAGCGGACCAATCACATGTTAGTTACAACCAACTACAGATCTCAGTACAACTTATAGATACAACTTGCTGGTCGTTCATTGAAGTACACTTTATTTTCAGTATGAGACAACAACAACAAATCAACATGCAAGTCTCCCTATCTCTACATCATGTTATACAAATAATGATTCTTTAGTTACAAAATATATAAATATTTAAGACCATATGTACATAACATTTACATTACTACATCTATTACTTTATTATGTTTATTACTATATATACATTTAACAGGTATTGTTCTTTAATATTATCATAATTATTATTTGCATTATTATTAGTATTGTTGGCATTATTATTAGTAGTATTATTGTTAATCATCTATAGGTAACTCTCAAAAAACAAAGCATGTTGCAGAAGATAAAACGGGACCATACCTGACGTTACTGTGCCTGAATGGTCAAGGAGCAGAGGCTGTCTGGCTCTCCGTCCTTGTTAAAGCATGGAGAGCTGGCTATGTAGAGCACAAAGTTCAACAGACTATTTGTACAAGGTGATAACAGGGCTAGCGAGCCAACACTATATTCCAGCAGCATTTGGATTCCACTGAGGTAAACAATGACATAGCTTGGAATCTAGCACGTAACTTTCACTATCCCAACACAATTTCGGGTTTGTCCACATAGAATAAGTTTTACTGCCCAGTGCTTGGATCACTGAGCTGCGACATCAACAGTCAAATCACTGCAGTTTGACCAGTTTTTCTTCCCTTTCCAAACTGTAAAGGAATTGTTCGATCTCTCCGTAACATGGATACACGCACAGACACACACATACATCATGTTATTTACCTTGACCACAGTATATTTAGTAGTCAAATTCATCCGTGCTTCCTGGTACCATCATAGGAGTTGATCTCTTATCATTGTAAACATTTCTGTTGTGTAAGCCAGCTGAGCTTCCTCTTATGATTAGATCATTCTGTGTAGGTGTACACAAACACTACCCAGTGTAGAGTTGTGTAAGCTCACAAGCACAAAAAATAGGCCGTTTCGCTCTTCAACCCCAACACACATTCTCACACACACACACACACACACACACACACACACACACACACACTCTCTCTCTCTCTCTCTCTATTCACTCTCACTGTCAACTGTCTCACTCTCACCTTCCCACTCCCTCTGTTCCACCTCTCTGTTGCTTTAACCATCTCCTTACCTCTCTCTCTTATCTCTTTGACTCTCCTGTTCATCCCTCACCATCTCTTTGCTCTAAATCTAGGAAATTATGCAGTTTTTGCTCTTCCTCCTCTGACGGTTGTGCAACTGGCCATGAATCGGTCCGTGCAGAGGTACGTGATGGCCAGGTATCCCAGAGGGGCTGTAGCGATGGCGCAGCTCCTCGTTGTTGATGTAGCAAAGCTGCACAGGCCGAGGGATTGGTTCACCCAGGAAGTAACCCTCATCTCCCTCAGACTCGGAGGAAGAGGAGCAGCTGGAGCACCATGGGTCAGCAGCCTCCATGTACCCATCGCCCCAGCATGGCCCACCCAGCCCCACAGGTTGCCAGCCAGCATTCTGCAGGGTGAGATCGGATGTGGTGCGGGGGCAGGGCCGGTGGGGCTGCTGTCTGTACCCACCTGGTTCCAGACCAAACAACTCCCGAGCAGCATTACCAGGGGGGAAGCGATCATAATCCTCCTGGACACGACGGTAAGGCGGCTCTACCATTTGAGTGGGCCGGTCCGCCACCAGGTGCAGGGCATTATCAGAGCGGGAGCGGCGAGAGCGTTTGTGATGGCGGCCACTGCGGTGTTGCCCATTACCGTGGTTTCCACGGTGGTGTTTGCGGCGTCTTGGTTGTGGCTGCTGTTGCTGCGACACAGGTTCCTGCCCGCTGATGCGTCGGCGTGGCATTCTGTCGCTCATGGGAGGCATCCGCAGGTTTCCACTGCTGCCCATCACCCCAACACGACCTTTGCCGTCGAAGCCCAGCGGCTGCGGGCCATCCCAGTACTGCAGCGGGTAGCCGACTCTCAGTGGAGCGTACATGTTATTGTTGTAGGGGCGAGAGGAGGACAGCGACTCTGTGCTATGGAACTGGACTGAGGAGCTGAGGGTGCCCATGTTGCTCTTCTCAGACACATTTACACCTGAGTCTTTACTCAGGTCGGGCATGGAAAACCTAGATAAATGCTCCTGCCGCTTACTGACCCCATCCAGAGAGTTACCTGTTAAAAACCAGAAATCACATGTCACATTTTCATATCATTTGGCATTATATCATATTGTATCATGCTGTATCATTTACATCATCGCACCTGTAGCATTGGACATAGTCAGGGAATCCATGGATCCACGAGGAGTCTGTTCGAGAGGGGTGAGGGGCTCATTGAAGCTCATTGCATTGATGGGGTTCCTCCTGGTTAGTGGGGGTCTGCCATCCCTCTGGAATCCATGCAGGCTGATGCTCCTCTTGTCAGAGAACCCCTGGTTCTGGCTAGACATCTCATTGAAGCTCATCTGGGTGCGTAGCTTGTTGGGCCTGAACTCCTCCTGGTTGTGGTGGGTCCAGTTTTCATTAAAGGAGTGACCCCTCAGAGCAGCCATAGGGGTCCTCTTGGTGTTTCCTTGTTCCTTCCCCCAGGAATCAGGCCTCTTCCCTGGGTTGGCAGGAGTCTGAGCTGGAGGATGAGCATTTGCGTTTGGATTGTAGCCCTGCCTGAGGTTACACTGACCCAGCAGGTGTATAGGTGTTGGACTGGGGGAGGGTTCCCGCTGAGGGCCCTCGTAAACAGCAGGGACGTAGGGGTCATCCCGGCTCATCCACACCTGGTTAAGGCTTGGGGCACGGCTCGGAGTTCGGCTGGGTGTGCGGTTAGGTGTCCTGCTCGGGGTCTGGCTTGATGAGAGGCTTAAACGGTCCATCTGTACAGAAAGCGGATCACTTTCTGCAGACAGACGGTCAGGCATGGGTGGAGGAGCTGACTGGCGGGCCTCAGCACTCCGTCGCTCTTGCTCAGCATTCCTGCGCTCCTTTTTCCCTATCTTGGTGCTGTGGCGGGACTCACGGGAGCGGGCGCTTTGGAAAGCAGAGTCTGAGGAGTCAGACTCATCTGGATCCTGATTGGTTCAAATAAAACAGTAAAACAGTACAATTATTAAAAATTTGTAAACATAATGTTTAATGTATGTATGAATGTCCCTTTTTAAAAGATACAACAGTTCAATCATATAATCATATTATTGGTTACTCACCTGTCCAGCACTGCAGGACCGTGAACAGAAGATCTGCCCCTGCTTTGGCAGGAAGGGGCGGCCCAGCAGAGAGCGCTTGCAACGAGCACAGCAAAAACATTCCTCTGTTGCGTGCCAGTGCTGCCCATCATATGTCATCTGGCCTTGGTCAATGCCTTTGTTTAAGATGGGGAAAAAAAATGTATGACGCACCAGAAAAATGTTTATTATTAATACACAAGGAGTCTGGCTTTAACTTCTTAAAAATGGTAATTTAATGACCGTTATCTCTAATATGACTGTAAAAATGTTATTCTACAAAGTCTGTGCAGCTAATGAACACAGCCCACAGTCTGATTTTATCCATTAGCCAAGTAGATTAAGCTGATCTTTGGCAAATATGCCTCTTAGTGCTGAAATGTAAAAAAAAATATACACAGAGCTTATTTTTTTTTCTCCTAAAGGAAAACATTTGTGATTCTGTGCCCATACGTGATCACTCGATTTGTAACGTAGCACGAATACATTTCACCAACCCCGCTCCCCAGCTAGAGGAAGTAATCATCTTTCACAGCTCCCATCTGGATACAACATGGGAGCATCCTCTGAAACACACTCTTTCACTGTTACTGGAGCTTGGGATGATAATAACCATCCACATCTCACTGCACTGACTCCGCCTCTCCACAGCTGTGGCACACAAAGCTCACAGAGATGATAACACCCACACTTAATATAAATAGCTGTTAGACGTTTTCTATGATGTTAGAGTAAGAAAAACATGTCCATGTGTTTTGGTAACAGTTCATATATATTAGAAGACTTAAAACAACAATAAAAAGCACAGGAGGAAACATGATGTACCTATGTGTTCTCCACATGCGTCACAGTACTCTGCATAAAGGGACTCGAAGCAGTTGCAGCAGTGTGGCCGTCCATCCTTCATGATGTAGCGCTGGCCGCCGAGCGTGGTCTCGCACTCATAGCAACAGAAGTGCTTCATGTGCCAGTGCCTGCCCTCTGCCTCAGTGCATTCATCGGCAAAGATTATCTGCATGACCCAGACATTACATTTATCAGCAATGATATTCTACACAGAGATGAAGTTGATTCGAGGTCATAAGTTAATATAAAATGAGTGATGAATTTTTAACTGGTTTTAAACTAGTTTCATGCCTATTTGCAAAGATGATTAATATATTAATGTATCATGAACGAAGCAAGATCATCTTGGGAAGATGCTTGGGTTACCTCGGGGCTCCATCCATGGCCTGTTATTATTTTCATAATATTAATGTTACCCCTAGGACGGTGGTTTTTAATTTTTTTCCCTTATGACTCCTTAAAATGAAGCAATGTCTTCTTGCAACCCGTCCTGAGTTGTCATAGATTCCACTGACAAGGGATTTTTCCAGTTTTATTTGTATAATCTTAGAAATTAGAGGAAAATCCTAAAAAAAATAAGTATAATTAATTTACTTTTAAATTAAGTATCAACAGAACTGTCTTTTCTTTTTCCTACAATTTTGCTTGTGGCCCCTTGGTGGGTTTCCGAACTATCAAGGGGTCACTCCAGGTTGGGAACCACTGTCCTAGGATATGTCATCCCAAGAAAAAAAACAATTGATATTCCAATGAATCCAGTAACACTGATTATCTATATATCCATTCCTTCCTAAATGCATTCAAAATTACTGTTATTATAAAACTCTATTCTACATAACTATCCTCCATTATCATCAGCAGGCAGAAATCAAACAATGTGTATCAAATAAAATCCCCCCCACCAACCCGGATGAATAAAAATGGACACCTGGCCTTTTGAATTTTACCAGACTTCAATTAGTCCATCACACTATGGCCAGAGTTATTATCATTGTTATCTCAAGCCTGCTTGCCACACATAACGGTTAGAAAACAAGCAGACTTTCTGAGACATGGCAATAATACTGAGACATCTTTTCTCTCCAGACCAGTTTTAACCACATCCAAGACTCAGAGCTATGAACCATTCAGCCATTTCCAACCCTAAAGGGCTCCAGGCCCAGACAGGCGTACCTCATCACAGGCACAGCAGCGGGGTTTCAGCCTCTCGGCATGGTGCCGGCCACAGTAGATCTTGCCATCCTGGTAGAAGTAGATGAGATCCACCAACAATTCCTCACACATGCTGCAGACAAAGCAATGAGGGTGCCAGCATTTTCCATGACCCGCCCTCGCAGCAAAAACCACAATGTCCCCACCATTTATTTGACCTCCGCACTGTAGGAAAGGAAACAGAGAAGAGGAAAGGTAAGGAAAGAAAAATAATGGAAAGAAAAGGAGATGAGAGGAGAGAAGAAGATGGGAAAGGAAAGAAAACGAAAGCAAAGTAAGGGGATCAAGTAGGGGTGGGAGAAGAAGCAGAGAAAAACATTACAAAGTGTAAAAGGTGGAGAGGGAGAGTGAGAAGATAGTACTTAGAAGATGGTACTACTTAACTATTATCTTTTCAAGATTGAAATGTTTTCAACTTTATATCTGTTTCATCTATCTGATGAAACATCAAAAAGAATACCAGGCAAGCAAAACTGAGAATATAATGAAAAAAACATGGACTGAATGATGCAGATAGAATAGAAAATGAAATTTATTTAGACAGAGAGAAGCTTTAAAAGTAGTTCGGTTGGCCATTGATATTTTCAGTGAGTGAAATTAGGGACAAGAAGGCAAAAGGAAGGAAGGCTAGTTGTTGATTTTACCTTGTCACAAATGGCCCCATTGATGGTGAGGGGGAAAGGACGGACATTGCCTCTGCCTAAGTTATCCTTCTTCCGTTGATTGCTGAAGAGCTTAAGCTCTCGTTTCTCCTCGTCATCCAACGCATTACAATAACGCACCTGCACAACACGGTTCATCATTAGGCATCATCATAAAAACGACTGGAAGCCATAACAACACAGATAAACTGTTGATGTATGAATGAGAAATGTGCTGTGCTCTTTTACCTCATTGTCATGTGGTGGTAACTGGTGAAGCAGTTGTTTGATGCGATATTTCTCTCCAGGGCTGTTTATATAGGGGACCTTCTCTTCTGGTAAGGAGTTATAATACTGATGCACCTGAAAACAAACAACAACAAACATGTGGTTCTTATAATGCCTTAGATGAGCTTTTTTAAACATGCATTAACTGAGTTTTTGGTCACTTGGGGGGGAAGTGGAAACAGACTGCAAACACAACACTGACATTTCTTTGAGCTCTGCTTTTGGTTTCCACTAATCCTCAGATAAATATCTGGCTCTGTAGCTGCTAAATGCTCCCCTATGCTAGTTGCTAACTTTGTCTGTCTGGTGTTTGTGGGGTTAGAGTGGGCTTATTAAAGCTTTTTCCCTTACAACATTTGCCTTCTGAGGTCGGAACAACAATGCAATCATCAGTAAGAGTGAAGCAAAACGGTTAATTTGTGGCTGGGAAATCAAAACAATGAGCTGAAAAACACTAAAACGCTCCTTAGAGCTGACAGGAACTGCAGAGTTGAGTGATACTTCGTTGTGGGTTCATCATAACAAGTGACACCTTTTACATTTAAGTAGTGATGAGTTCCATTGTAAAAAATATTGATTATAGCCACTTTAAACATACCACAAGGAGTTTTTAACTGCTTATGAAACAGCCCTAAATTTAATACTGATGCCTCTATATGACCTACATAAACAAACAAGACCATCAGAGAGATTTGCTATTTTTATATATCAATGAAACGAGGCAGTGGAAAGAGTATCACTTTTGTCCAAAGGGCTGCCAGAATCAACAAAAAATGAACGTTCCTTGTAGCTGCTTTAAGTATGATACAGAGCTGACTTACACAGTGATAACTGAGTCACTATGTGCCCATTATGCTGAATTAAACGTGGACTAGTTAACATGATACATAATACTCATGGTGACAAACCTAAATGAATTTGAAATTACTTTAAAATTAATTTATCATGGTTTTCATGCCAATAGAAGTTGTTTTCGTTTTGCCCTCTACCATCGCTGCCCTTGGAAATTAGTGTCTGGAATTCAGAGTGCATGGCACAATGAGCCCTGGCTGCTGCTGCTGCTGCTGCTGCAGACACAACCTTGAACAGTTCAGGTTCTTTAAATTTTCAACAGCATATATTCGCAGTGCTTAAAAAGAAATCTCAGTTACACATACTGGTTTGCAATTAGAATTCATGACGCATAGGACTTTGTAACAATGGCCTAAACCTCCTTTTGTATTTGCATGTTAGCAGGTAATAGAGAAAACCTTGATTTGAGAAGTAAACACTTAGGATGGAAAGCAATCTTGTCTCTGATTTTCAGGGAAACAGCTTTTGACGCAGAGTCTAGTGTTCAGAGCAGTGTAAAGATCTATTTTGTTGAAGTTGTTGTGATCCAATTTACATAATCAGTGGGGTAGAGAGTGCGTGTCTCTGAGTGCTGCCCCTCAGATGCTCTATAACGCACCCCCTTGTTTTATTCTACGCTGTGGAGGGTGACACTGTGCCTTGTGCCAGTTTATTCGGAGGGTGGAACTTTACTCCAGAATCTGGAAATGAGGAGAGCTTGGAAGGAGAGGAAACAGCTATGAAGGACGACTACATGTCACTGAATATTCACTCTCATACGGCATTTCTTTGTTGTCTATCAGGCTGCAAAATCTCTTCAACTTAAGTAAACTAAAGATTACTTTCATTATCAATTAATCATATTTCTGGTCTGATGAAATATGCCAATTGTAATTTCCCAGAGCCCTTCATATTGCTTATTTTGTTTCACCAACAGTCTAAAATCCAATGGTTTTACTTTTACTATAATAGAAGACTAAGAAAACCCGTAAGTATTCACATTAACTGATAGTTTCAGCTCCAGCTTCCAACTCATGGGAATCTCTATCTCACCAAATCCTGTATTCTCAAGCTCTTGAAATAACTTTAATAGACACAAGGATAAAGAGGAAAAAGAGAGAGGAACAATCATTTTTTATGAATACAATTAGTATCTGTTGGACATTTGGTCAGAGATGGTCAGGAGTAGACAGTTCAACCTAGGGGCACCACTGTCATGAACATCTGGTCAGAAACTTGGGGAATCAAACATTTCAACAAGCCAATCCTGACACAGATTAACCTCATTGTCAAACTGAGTTTGAGTTTTGACAGCTCAATGAACTGTACCATATGAAATGATACATTTCTTTTAAAATGCGAGTCACATTAATGACATTGTGCAGAGAAAAACCCAAAGTGACAGGCTTAAAAATCATTACATTCAAGTGCATTAAAAAAAGCAACAGGCAGTTACAATTGCCTGCACCCCCTGTTGGAAGAGAGAGGCTGCAGCCCCTTTCAGCATCCTGTCAAGATGGCTGACTGGAGAAAATGACTGTTATCAGCCCGGCCTGTCATCTGTTAACAGAGCCCTAGGAGGCCTGTTGCATTAGAGTGCTGCCCTTACTAATTAAAGACAAGTTGTTTTTACACGGTATAGTTTAAAAGAACCCTGTTTATCTTATGTCAGAACTGACAAAAACAGCGGACAAAAATAAAAAATGATGAGGAAATATTTTCCTCTGGATGTGCACGATTGATTACATTAGCTTGGTCATGCATGCAATTAAAAGGCATTTAAACTGCAAATTAGCCCAGACAGGGAATTGTGAAACCTGGACATATAAACATATTGCCACATTTTCAATTAGATTCACAATTAGATTCAACCAAACATTCACTGACTCAAATTACTTCCATTCCTCTGGGTTTAAAATCGCAAGGATACACCAAAATACAGAGCAAATTGAGTCTTAGCATACCAAAAGCATCATTTAATGGAAAAATTATGATATGTTAACAGTTCTAATGTGACATATTTCCCTCACATTTTCATAAAAAATTTATAATCATCTACTTGGGAAATTGCTTATTGCTTTATGTGAAATGGGACTCCACCTGGATAAACAAAACCCTATACACTCGAATATAAAAAAAGATTGATTAATATACAGCTGCATATTTTGATAACACAGTGATCCAGACAACATAAATTCATTCATTGCTCCACATCTGTTCTTCAGACGATGTAATCAGCTAATGACTCTGTGGTTCCTTTTCATGATTTTGGTTATGGCTGTCCTTCAGTCTGTCCGTGAATTTGGTTCCTACACAGTGTCAGCCCTAACAGTGACAGCTGAAAAATGTCCTTTCAATTACTCTACCATGAAACGCCTGTCAGCTAAGTCTCAGTGATTTGTATGAAATCCCTGACCTTCTCTCCTCCCCTCCTCCAACCCAAAGAGACTAAAACACCATGAAGGGAATAAAAAACAATAGTGATCCATTGTCTTGTTTTCAGATCGGGGAATTTTCCATCTCAAGATTATTAGGAAAACACCACAGATGTCCAAATAATTCAATTCTTCTGACCGATCCGGTTCAATTCGATACAGTCTGGCTATGCAAAAATAAGCATTAGCTAATGAAGCACTTAGGAGTGATGGGAAAGGTGCGTCAAATGTGCAAGTTGAATATCTGGGACTTAAAAGCGAAGGTTGTGTACCTGCTCAGGACTGAGGCCAGGGGGAACCCAGACATATTCCTCCAGTGCACATCCAGAGTCATCATCAGAGGTAGAGTTCCTCTGGAAGTCGTACATCAGCTTGGTGATGGTCTTCTCCATCTCCAGAGACATGGCTGTCACAACATGCTCCTCTACACAAACCGCTTCAGTGGACACAGGTATTCCTGTTGAGGAAACAGATAAGAGAGTGAGGAAAGAGACAGAAAGAAAGATTCAAGCAAAAAAAGAAAGCAGGAGATGGAGCAACGAGAGAAACAATGAGAGATGGTGAAGTCTTTCGTATTAGTATTCCAGGCTGTATGTGGAACTTGCAGTGGTAAACATCAGGTGCACCAGGGCTATAGAAAAAAAAATGAATCTTATTTTTCTGTCTTTCTCTCACATATTCAAAGAAAAAAAAAAAACCTCAGTGATCCGGATCTGTAAAATGCATTCAAGACTAAATGTCTACAGCCATGCAGTTTTGTGGGAGCGTACTTGAGCTAAATGACGATCACAATACTGAATTTAGAGCCAGAAGAATTGTCAGACAAAAATCTACAAAATATATGTTCTCTTAATTTCTGAGGTAGGGTAGAAAATGTACAAAACAAAGAATATTTTCTTTGTACAAGTGAAACTGAAGTCTTTGCGCCTAGATACCACAATTGATATAACATGGCAACTTTCATCTCACCAATATGAATCTTCATGTACCGTGATTTTAATGTCTTGTGATATATCTTTACATTCCTACTATCCATTTAGCATGTTAGCATGCTGTTTAGCATGTTGGCATGCTAACATGTGCTAAGTAGCCTTACAAACAACGTACAGCCGAGGTTGATGGGAATGTTATTAGCTTTGTAGGTTTATGATCAGAAGAAATATTGGAAAAAAATTCTTAATGGTGCTAGATGAAAACTTAAGGGACATCAAAGTTATTGCAATTCATCATGAAGCGGAGATAAAATGGCATAGCATTCCATCCAACAAGAATTAAGATTCATCCTTTGGGGACCATGAATGTCTGCACAAAATGTCATGACAATCCATCCCATAGTTGTCAAAAACATGCCACTGAAAACAAAAATGTCAGCCTCATGCTTGAACTTGGTTGCTTGAGAGGAATAGTCATGGGATCACCAAAGTCAGTAAGATTCATCCTGTGGGAACCATGAAGGTCTGTGCAAATTTCATGGCAATCCTTTCATAGTCGAGATATTCCAGTCTGGACCGAAGTGGTGGAACGACTGACAGACTGAACGCATAAAAAGATCTACACAATTATCGTACTAACAACACAGTTCCAAGACATAATTATCAGCAGACCAAGCTGTATCTGTAGTCACTGCTTTACCTGAAAGTATGTATTAGAGATCAGTTCAATCTTCTCCTCCTTTCAGTCTGAGGGGGTAACAGCTGCACAAATTGCTGACACATGAATAATTAACAGGACTAGGTATCGCCTCAACCACTAAAGTATGAAAATGAAATGCAACTCATTTACAGGCAACTATAATATCTAGTGAGCCAGCAATGAGAGCAAGAATGAGCTCTGTTTACATCTCATGGCTTGTTAGCTTGAAAGCTGAAGAGTGGAACGATATTAGAGTTAATTAGTGTAAAGTGGAAGGAAACAAACGTGGTTTCTAATGATGTCAGAATCTAATATACATTTGAAAAAATCCATAATGATTATTGAAGTTGTTGCAGTGTAATCAGTAATCAGAGAGAACAATCTGATCAATGCAAACATGCCAGCACAGAAAACTGAGACACCGGATGTTTTTTCTGTATCTGTAGGTCATGTATCAAGGTCATAGCAGTTCACTGACAAAAACAACACTGCATGATGGTCAGTGAGAAAGTGTAAACAGTTCCTGACATTTCTCATTCAAAATGATTTCTCCCAGACCATCAGAAAGGTCTTTTTGGGCCGTTTCAGACAGCAACACCATTTCCCACAGATTAGAAATCACAGAAAAACAGAGCTTAAGCAGTGGCCAAGGAACAGCAGACATTTCCACAGACTGAGCCAGTGACTCAGCCTCCATCCAAGCAGAGCTGAGTACTGTTTATCTCTCTAAGATGGGTGCTGCTGATTTCTTTGTGAGGAGAGATCACAGGTATGTAACCTTGGGCCTCTAGCCTGCCCTGAGGCTGTTCTTCATCAGTGTATGGAGGATGAGTGAGAGTGGGCTTGCTAGGAAACCTGCAGCCTGTTGCACCAGTCAGACCTCAGTACAAACGTGACTTATGTTGGCAATATGAAATCAGATCAAGGAGCTGCTGGAGAACCTGACTGAAAGCTGGTATTTCTATTAATTTCATAGCAAGTTCACCTATAATGATCAAATATTTTGGGAAGAGAATATTGATATTAAAGGGTGGAAATGATTGACAATTTGAGTTTTTCCATTCAATTAAAGTAATAGTTTGTAATATATTCATATATAATAATATATTATTCATATCTTAATAAGCACCACATGCCATCATGATTGTTTCTGTGGCTTTTTGCAGTTTGTCAGTTTGCTACCTCTCAAGAGAGATCGGCTGGGTTTAGCCTAGCTTAGCATAAAGACTGAAAGCAGAGGGAAACACAGCTAGCTTTCATCAAAAGAGAAAGAGAGCATTGCCTTATTTTCATGTTCTTCTTGTATGCTAACAAGCTAGCCAGCTAACTACACATCAGCTGAGTTTTGCTCAGATACAGGAAAGTGTGCAAGTTCACTCTGACATGACTTTCAAGAGGCTGCTTATGTTGAAGGCCCAGCTGTTGTTCATTAGGAAATGGCTCCACTCTATATAAGCAAACTATGTTTTGTTTTCTATGTTTACAAGTGTTAAATAAACAAGATACAATGTGTACGACAGCTTTGATGTTGGGAGGCATTTTTGGTAGAGTTAGGTGGTTCCCCCCTGCTTCCAGTGCTTGTGCTAAGCTAGGCTAAACATGTCGCAGAGCTGCTTCTGACCACAGACATAAACTCACTCTGACTCCTGGTATGAACGGGTGTATTTTCCATAATGTCAGAATATTCCTTTAAATAATTCAAGTTCACCGAAGGTCTACAAAATGTTACATTTCTGAAAGACTTTTTTCAAAGAAGACATTTTCTCACGTCATACCAGAAGAAACTACAGGTGTAACGAGTGACATTTAGAATGGGGCCGTGGTACTGTGCATGCTGAGTCTGTGACATGGCTCACTGGCGCACTTAAATGAGATGGAGCCATGATTGATGTTATGAGTTACACCTCTGTTGTACCTGCTACGAGGAGTCAAAATGTCTGCTGTGACTAGAAACTAGTGCTTACAATGTGCAGGAGTCAACAGCCTTTTTCTCATTAAGTCATTTTTTAAGCTACATGTGATGTTATATGGAGTTTGGTAGAGAAACTACAAATACTAACGATAAAGTAGCCAATTGTTCACTTATAAATGTCTCTTGCCTGGTATTAGTATAAACCCTTGTGAAGCATGTGACATTCATTTTGCACACACATTGTTAGATGGAGGGAATGACAGCGTCACTGTGTGCACCAGTGCTTCGATTAATGGTCCCTTCACACCCCACTTATAAAGATGTACTGTAAGTCTCTACTGTGCATTGTTAAACAAAGACACAGCTTTGGTGTCAAACTGTTTCAATGTAATGAGTAGTCTTTACACCCTAACTTTTGACTGGATGCACATTGAGCTAGTACAGAAGGCTGCTGATGAGTGTGTGACTTTTTGACGTAAGACACACTCGCCAGGCCGACTGGTTAGTCATAACACACTCTTCTGTTCTTCCCCAGCAACACGAGGAGAGAGGAGAGACAAGTTGTGAACTTCTGTTTCCTGGAGGAGGCATACTTTTGGGTAATTGATGCTTCCGAAAGAAGTGGTAATATATTTGGGGAGAAAAGAAATATTTCAGTGTTCCCTATTTGCTACATTTGTATTCATATTTAATAATAGTTAGTCAAAGTTGTATTAAATCATGTAAGTTTTTTTCCTTTGAATCATGATAGTATTCTTTGAGGTAAACTAGTATAATACTAATACTCCATTGATGTTAATCATTAATGTTTCTATTAATAGAGACAGTAGGAGAAGTGGAGACACTATTTTTTATTTAACGTTCACTATGTTATTTCATTTTATACCCTCAATGAAACACATTTCCCTAGCAGAATGTGAGATGTTAAAAAACAGCATTGATGTTCATTGAAAAGCTCACTAACTTTGGTGTTTTTGTACACAGCTGTGAAAGGATCGGGGTCCTGTTATTAACAGAGTGTAAAGGTGTACAGCAGATACAGGCAATCATGTGCCTTGCAGGACCAAGACATTGCTCGTACTCTTTCTAACCAATCAATACACTTTCAGCCAGATAGGAGGAACTAATCAGTACAATCACCTCAAGGAGTGAATGGCTGGGATATAAAAAGCTGCTGACCCTCCACTGAATGTCTACTATCATTGCAGAAATCTGTCCTGACCCACACTTTATTCAATATTTGACCTTTAAACTACAATGACATCCTAATTAGCATCAATGATATCAGAACCACTTTCTCTAAGCCACTTTGTGGCTCAGATGTCACCGAATAGCTCAAAAATATTCAACATTTCTCTCAGGAGGAAAAAATCTTCTTGCATTTTATGACTTCACAGTGATGTGAAGAGGAATGATAACCTCGCTCTGTCGGGTCATACTGCAGGCATGAATAATTGCATCAGAATTATTACGGTAAAATATAATTATATTGCCTGAACTGAAAAGACGAAAATGTACTGCTGTCAAGGCCTGTGATCACATTTACACACTGATTTAACAAGTCAAGTTCATGTTTTATTGTCTTACAACACTGAGTCAAAGTAGACAATAACAAAAAAAGACCTTTTAATGTCAAAGCGAAAGTGAGAGTGCCTTTCTCTTTGTCACTCTCTCAAAAAGGGCCGGGTGAAGCACCCGATTAACTGTTCTTGTATGCAGTCTTTCCAGTCTGAGCCTTTGAAGCTTGTAGCTCCTGCAGAGTCGTCATTTAGCATAGAGCTTGGTGGCCTCCCTCACTAGTCTCTCTGTTGCACGGCCACTCTCTGCTCTAGGTAGATTTACAGCCAGGGTGCAAAATACAGGGAAGCCAAGGGGAGCTCCTCTTAATAAGACATGAGCTCCTCTGAAAACATGATCGGGGTCTCTAAAATATATATATGCCATATTGGCCATGCATTTCTATCTTTCTCTTCTTTACGGAGCATGCATAAAGTTGGGCATATATTGATAAGATTCATGCAGTAAGGTGATCTAATGCACTAAAGATACAGGCATGCATGCTATTCTTGCGATCACCATTGAGGCGTAGTGGTGCAATATATTAAACTTCACTCATTGTAACTCAAAGATAAGAAAAAAGCTTTCTTAGTCACACTCAGTCTGTGCGTCGAATCGCCATTATTCATTTCTGTTTTGTTGTCAGCATCCTGTGAGTCAATCAGTCAGACACAAAAAGACATAAAAAGTGAGCTCCCCCAAAAGCCATGGTATAGTTCGCACACTGTTAACAGCTGTGCCATACTCTTTCCATTTCTTGATTTATTTAACTGGACTCAATGTTCAGTGATTTACAAAAGGTCTCCCCTGAGTTGCTTCCTTTAGGTTTTGTCATGATATGAACTCACCAAACATTGGACCTTTCAGATACAGGTGTATTTACAATCAGTTTAAACTCCTTGACGACACACAGGTGCTCTCCATTTAACTAATTATGTGACTTCTGAAACTAATTGGCTACACTATTGATGATTTAGGTATACCCCATTAAAGGGGATGTAACATGTATTTAATATTTTAAATTTGTAATTAATAAACCTTTTTTTTTAACTGCAGCCATTTTGACATGAAATAGGGTAATCACAGTTGTTTCCAATGATAGGAATTATGGTTATGTTCCATTTTGTGTAGCAGAGCCTTTCCAGTGAGCCAACATGCACAATAGCAACACCCTGACTTTGACCTGAGTTTAACAGAACCTTAGTATCATTTGGCAACACCTGTGTTTACTCTACTATTTCATGTCAAAATGGCTGCTGTGAAAAAGGTCTATTAAGATCCCTTTGTAGAGATCTGGTTTCAGTTCAATTCAATTCAATTGAAGAGAGGCAGTTGTAGAGGCATGTAGACTAGTACAGTTAATACTATAAAGGAGAATTTTTTTTAAATACATAAAAACATACATAACACAATAGTGCAGCATTGCTGATTTACAGTGACGCATTGTACGGCGTACATCGTACAGTGTCAGAAAGGCACATTAAATCTACTTTGAATGTTGTAAAACGATAAAACATGACAACTTCCATTTGTATTTGCAGTCAATTTGTAATACGTCAACCTTTTTGAGGTCAGCCAGCTGCTTTCAGAGTACCCTGCTTTTTAGATCTATATAATTCATGAATCTGTACTCAACATCTCTTAAATAATCACAATCAACTGATGGGTTTAGTTTGAGAACATAGATTGTGCTTACTTACTAAGAAATGTGATTATCTGACAATGACTATCACTATTTTGAGCAGGTGCAGTGACTAGAGGAGAACTCATCCAAACTGTACCTCAGTGAGGCAGCAGTCAGCCAACTCTAGGTCAGTTGGAAAAACTCTGCAAGTTGCCGTGGCAACGGATTGGTGTGCAAAGTCTTCAACAACACCCATTTACTAGTATCTGAAGAAATGTATGATTTTATTGATTTATCAATAAAGTACAGGCACAGAGAGACCTGCAATATATTTTTTCTTTCGATCCACCATCTTTGTTGGGAAGCATGAATCTTTTAGCGTTCTTTTTTTTTTACATACCATGGCAGGGTTATATAATGTACATGCTGAAGGTATAACCTATTTTACAGATCATAAACCATCACTGAATCAGAATTTATATTTCCATAATTTGCCTCTTGTTCAGTTAGATCCAATTAGCAGTGTCTTAATTTACACAGAAATTAACTGAGATTAATCAACATCTCTGTGCCAGAGGAGAGAAGATCTTGGGTAATTGGGTAATTTTGAGAACAAAGAGAAGAGGCTCTGTGTATAAATTCACAACAGCTTCAATTTCAGCAAGAGAAAATACTCTTGAATACATACGGTATCTAGAAACAGAAGGAGAGAGAAAAAATATTGAGAAACAATAGATAGAGGGCTGTAGATGCAGTGTTAAGAGCAACGCTTTTCCTTTTTCACGTGTCATGCTTCACCCACCTCCCTTCTTCCTCCTCCCATCCTCATGTGCCTATGACAGGCTCTGTGTGGGTGTGCATGAGAGAAAGAGAAGGAGAGGCAGTGATGGAGAGAAAAAGCTCTTATTTATGTAAAAGCTGACATGAGAGGAGGTGCTCGGCTGAAGCACAGAGCCTGACCAAGGCTCTATTAACTCTTCACAGTGAGAGCAATACCAATCAAAATCAACTATAGGCTCTTCATGACAGCAAAAATAATGCTACGCTGACTTTAAATCTCCTTATCTATTAACAATATACAGTATGTCTGCAGTAATTAGCATTTCCCTTGGTTAATAAATTCCATGGTTCTCTATATTCCCCCTTTAACACAACACAAAATGGAGAAAATGCAGACATTTCGAATCAACAAGATCAACTGGGGCTTTGAATTTAATCGTTAAATTAAACTAAATTTTACAGACTTCAATCAGAAAAACTGGGGAAGAGGATTAAATTGAATGTATTCACTCCTGCATCCCCTTTAACACACAAAAGTCCGAACAATACTAATCTTCTCAAAAGGTTCTGGGTTGTCTGCTAATCTCACTGCTGTATGTAGGCAATTATTTCACTGTAAACAAACACTGTGTGGAATTATTATTCCAACACACGGTAATTAATCATCCATTGCCTTTTGTGGATGCAGTAATATAGCAAAAACAACTGTGCAGGATTTATGAATACTGTTAAACTATTTACTATATGCATGAAACAACGAAAAACATATGCAGCAGATTCAAAATAATATGTTACCCGCTCCTCTCTATTGGTAATGGCAGCACTTTACCACTTTCAACAGCATCGCAATCTCAAAGACTCAGCACATCCGATGAAATATTAAAGCCAGAGTAGAGTGGGGGGTTTGAAGTTTTTTTTTTTTTAGCCAAATACATTTTCTGTTCCCTCTGTCTATGTGTGTGCATGTGTGTGTAGTGGTTAAACATATGCTCCTACTGTTAAAGAAGTAGCAGTGATTTAGTCTGCCCCCAGGTCCCCTCTGCAAAACATCAAACAATTCAACAATATACCCCCGGGAGATTACGAGAATTGTGGCATACAAATACATGATGCCACATAAAGGTCAGTCATTGAAAAATTGGAATGCAAATTCTTTGGGTAAGCAGGCTTCGGGGTAGCTCAACAGAAGCATAAAAAGACTGAGCAAGTGGGTGTTTTTGATGTCCTGTAAGGTATTGTCCCATGTATCCTGTCTTTAGCCAGGTGGGCCTCATTCCTTACTTTACTAGTTTTAAAGAACATTAAAACAGCGAAGACCAATACAGAATAAATTATTACATACATGATGAAGAAAACATTCAAAGACAGCGCTTTTTTCATTACTAGAGCACTTCTGATGGTAATTATCTGCCTAAGTGCCTTTCACATCTGCAAAGAGGATTTGGATATGTATCAGATTATAGTTCTGCTTTTACAAAACAAAAAGGGCTTATTTAACAGATATGCTTTGATATCTGATTATTAATATTGGTTTCATCAACTGATATTGGGATTCCTTTATGCTGGCTCCCTGTGCTACACTATGAAACTAATTTGTTGGCTCATCTCATTCCTCACTTACATAATCAACTGACATAATCAATTTTACAGGACAACAGATGGATGAAATCTGGAATCATCCTCTTCACCTCAACCAGTTTCCTGATGCAAATGGCTTTCAAATGGCTCAGTGGGTGCAGTTAAGAGTGACATTCTGGGCATGAGCGCGTTCAATAACATTCCCGGACACAAACAGAAATGTAGTATGGCAAATCTTAAAGAAATGGTTGATATGATGTTAAAATCAGCTACAATGTGATGTCCTTCCACCAACATTTTAATGTGTTTTCACAGATTCACAGTGACACAACAAAGCGCCGTGGGCAGTACTGAAGCAGTAACCTACTGCTCCACTAACGCCTGTGTGTGAGCCTCCCTACTGGACTTACAACAGCCCAAAATGTCAACCCTTGGCCTCCTTCCCCTCCCCGGCTGAACTCACAGTTATCCCCGATTAATAATAAAGGGTTATAGACACACATACATGTACACAAAAGACTGCCCTCACACACACACACCATCCAATCCTCAAACTTCCAGCCTTTCTAGCCAGTCCCCCAATGACGGGAGAATTATTTAACACAGCAGGGAACGAGTGTGCCAAAGCACTGCAACCTGCCATACAGGGTAATGGCACGGGAGCCGGTCGCCATGGAGTCAGGCTGGTTGAGTAAATACAGTAACCCTTGCCCAACTCTCTGATATGCACCCGTGTAATGAAAGGGAAAAACTCGATAACAGCATGGCAACCGAGCAAGAGGCTCGACAGGAAATATGTTATTCATTTATCCAAATTTAGCGATCCAGACGCAGGAGATGACAAAGTAGTGTGTGTGTGTGTGTGTGTGTGTGTGTGTGTGTGTGTGTGTGTGTGTGTCGGTGGATTTGAGGAGGTAGAACAGAAGATAGAACAGACAATGGATGTTATCACTGAGAATAAGGAATGGAAAAAAATCTTTTAAAAGTGCAATCGTTCAAGCAAGCATTGTCCTTCATTCCTCCATCTTGTTTCTTAATCTTAATGTGCACAGAAGGAGAGGTGTGTGTGTTTGTGTGTTCAATGGCTCTCTGAGGTCTGCGTGGAAAATCATTATCAAGGACACTCATAAAAACAGCCAATTCGCTGTCAGATCTCATCTCCTGTTAGAAGCTAGAAATCCTCCTTCTCTCTGTGGCAACAAGATTCTGATGTTTTAAACAACAGAACTGTTCATTAACTGATTGGTTCTGATTGGCTGTCAATACACCATCAAATCCAGAATTATGTAACCCTTCATTTCAATAACAAACAGCTCTCTTGTAGCGCCAATCAGCTCATAATCCAGTTATGAGGATTAAATTCTTACTGCAGCTTATTTGGATCAGGACTAACAAGAAATTAATTGAAAGGGGTTGACCCTATAGGAATAAAGCTCTGCAGTTCAGCTGGCAGAACAGACTGAGAAAAGCTCAGAGTGGGTGACAATACATGGTGATATAATTGGGAACATAGCACACACTCCAATTGGCCGTGTGCATTACTCACGCCGTGTTGTCATCAATAGCTGGAAGGACATAATTTTCATGTGCTGAAGTTGTGGATCCCAAAAGTACAGTACAAATAAACCAAAATGCTTAAATTAAACAAATTAAAGCACATGCACACATAAAGACCCACACGCAATCTACTGTTCATGTCCCTGATGTGCTAATTGCTGGAGGTGTGTTCCTGAAATCCAAAGTAGGCCTCTCTTACCTACAGATGCACAAAATTTCACAAGGACCTGAAAAGCTGTAATTAAAGGGTGACACATTTCTGCTCCTCTCCCACTGTGTGTGGGATGGCCTGAAATAGAATTGCAGGGTTTCAACAGGCAAATCGCACACTACACCGCTGCACAGGCACCATCCTGCGTCTCAGTGAGGGAAGTGGATACTGCCTGTGTTCATAAGCCTACCCATCTTTGTTGTAATTTTACCAAATTATCTGACAGACAGGCGTGATCGGGTATGGTGACAGGAAAAGGCTGAAGAGCAGTGAGCTTCCTCAGGAGTGACTGCGTCTGAAATGGCAACACACACACACACACACACCACACAAATAAAGGATCAGTTTCCAGACCGAGCTTATGACCTGCGCGAGGAGTGCAGCTGGGCGGGCAGCGGCACATGTTCTCCCTCGACTGCTGCTGGTGATTCACAAACTGAGGCTAATTCCCGTTGTGTGATGCCATTTACATCATTTGCCTGAGGGTGTAATCTTTAATATGGTGCCATTATTATTCCACAGAGCCTTGTGTTTGGAGGGGTTACATGTGTGCTATATGTGTGCAGGGGTGTATTTATTTGTCTGTGCCTGTGCGCGCGTGAGTGTCTGTGTGTGTTAATGTGTGCATGTGTGAGGATCTGGGAGAGAGAACAGGAGAGAAAGAGTCTGTTGCTATGCATTTTTACACGTCCTCCCACTGGTCTCTTCACATGAAACATCATGGTAGAGAGGAGTTGAACACATAGCTGAGGCATTTGCCTGTGATGCAACAACACTTTAGCAGTAAAAGCACTGAAAGCCTCAGCGTAGCGTTAGAGGTCGGGCATATCCCTGAGTCGTCTTGATGCTGTGAGGGAAAGGGCTTGAACCCCCTTAAATAGCTTGTTGTTTCGCCAGATTGCTCCATTACTTGGATGGATTCCAGGGTTAGAGCAATGGGGAAGTCTGCTCTGTTTTATGGTTGAATCAAAGCACTACTTTATTTTGCAGTTTAACCTGTAGTGAAAACTAAAGTCATGCTATATGGGTTATTATTAACTTTTGAGTTACGTGATGGCAATAAAAATTATTTGACTGAAACGTCTTCCTCCTTTCTCCCACTTATTGTAAATAAAGTAATGTGTGGGGATTCCACAAAGAAACCTCCGAACAGTATCACCTCTCATGCTTTCATGCTTAAATTCTTCTTTGCAACAGGATCTTCAAATCAAACGACAAAATACATCATCGGTCCATGCACTCCAGAACGACACACAGAAGCATTTTCTGATCTGATGCCCCCATCAGCGGGAAATATTTATTTGGAAGGCACTTATAAGGCTTATAAGTGCCTTCCAAAACCATTACAAATCTCAAATAAATAACGTTATATCATGTGACAACGCTTTGGTTAAGGTTTGGTTAGGTTTAGGCACAAAAGGACATGGCTAGGTTTTGGAAAAGATCATGGTTTGAGTTAAAATAAGTACTTTATTAAGATAAGGGAAAAATTGGGATTTGGTATAAAAATGACTACTTCATTAATGTCAGGGGAAATTCAAGGGAGTCATTGTGAAAAGAAACCAACGTTGAATGTTGGGAGGAAACAGGAAACAAACTGCAGTCACGTTAAAAGTCCGCCATTTTATTGATCTATCTATCAACCCCAACCACTTCTTTATGCAGACTTTGTCGTTCTATAATAACATCACCTGACTTCCTCCTTTGCTCCTATCATAATTCCTTCAGTGTTTCAGAGGGCTTTTTGACTTCAACTTAAACAAATGTCGTCTTGGGGCACTTGCTGAAACAATGCTTTTGCTTTTCTTGGGAGGATAGTGTCCTTGTTTGATAAATTATCCACAACTAAATAAAACTGCATTGGCTTTTGAAATATATGCAGCTAGCACGGTACAACACTGTAGTACAAATACTGTATGATCCTGAGAGGAACTTGGTGTTACGTGAAAATAAGCTGATATGCTTCATTTTAAAAAAGTAATTATATTGTGTTACTTCCTTTGTTGGCAAGTATAATTACATCAGTGTTATTATGCAACCTACAGGTACCCTAATACAGTACCCAGCCAATTCCAGCACTGACAAAGGCACCACATATGAAACAACAGTATCCACACACTCCTAATGTAATGAGTTATAAAAGAGATAATTTATTTAGGGCTAAGTAAAGAAAGCCTTTTTCTTTTTTGACATCTATGACTGATACCAACTTGGCTTCGGTGTGATGGCACTGTGTGAATTTCACAATCTCAGCACTCTCTCCAGAAATAATGTTATAAATCTCAATATATTTCCATAATCTCTCTTTTACTGGCAGCAAACTGGCCGCAAACGTTTTTTTTTAAAAAAACCAACGCAGAAGGGCTGACAAATGTGTGGATGCTGCCATATGGGAAACATTTACTGCTCTCCCAGCATGTGTAAAGTGCTGTGCATATGAAAGAAATGTCTTTTGGTGTTCAGTCTGGAGAGGAGTTGTCTGAGCCCCTGTTCCTGGACTGCTTTGCCGGTGCAGCCATGACGAGGTAGCATAATTAAGTATGTGTGGTGCACTGGAGAATGGAGCGAGTCTCTTCTTAAGTGTTGACACTATGTTCTAAGAAATAGCAGATGGACCCAATAAGTTTGAATTGGGCTGAGCGTTTTTTTTTTTTAATATTGCCTCAGCACCACCATCATTGTGCTGTAAACAAAAAGCACAGGAGATAGCTCAATGTGCCCTGAAGAAATGGTGTACTCAGGGAAGAAGATAAATAAAGAAAGATATCTCTAGTGGAAACTCCACCACCACCAACATCTGTCTGCCACTAAAGCCTGGGGTTAAGAGACAGGGAATCCAATACTGACTATAGAGTTGGGTACCAACCCAAATTCGACAGAGTGGAGAGGGTAGCCACAGAAGGCATGATTAATTTGACACCCTCCGTCATTGTTGAAGCTTTTTTTGAAAACCAGTGCTTTTGTGCAGCGACGCAAACAACAATGGATGTGCAATGACTCACGCCAGAGTCGTTCCAAAGCAAACAAAGAAATATAAATTGACTGTGACAGTACAAAAGAGACAGACAATGAGTTGGGACAAATCGATCAGATCTCAATAAATCAAGTCAAAGCCAGACAAAGATTCTGAAAGGAACAAATCTGTGTATGTATGTGACAGTCTGAAGCTGCTGCAGGTGTTCCCTCTGAACTTGTAAATGTGAATCACTTACACCTCCATGGCTAGAAGACTGGAATAACAGGCTGAGAGGAAATTATATCAGGCAGCTACCATTAAGAGTATGATTACATATAGACCAGTGGGCGCATCATTTTTTTTTCACTGGCCTCTGACCTCAGTCACGCTACAATGGGATGCTGCAGAAAAGTTCACTGGATTCATCAAGACAAACAACAGCTTTTCTGTGGGGCTGAATGAAGGATGCAGTCAGGCATAATAGATGGCCATGACAATGCAACAAGTGCAAAAAAAAGACCAATTTTAGTCTGTGTACAAAGGTGATCAGTTACCATTAGCCTGAAAGCCATTCAGCTAACAGCTCAAAGCTGTAGACTTTATCACAAAACATAATTAACTAATGAGAAAAACCTGGTGGCCATTAGTGGTGAGTCTGTGTAGCTGAAGGGCAACGACAAGATGTCGCACCGAAATAGGTTACAGCACAACACCAGGGAAGACAACTGTGTGTGTGTGTGTGAGAGAGAGAGAGAGAGAGAGAGAGAGAGAGAGAGAGAGAGAGAGAGAGAGAGAGAGTGGTGGGCTGAGCCGAGGTGGGATAAGAGGAGCAATTATGATACCCACTCATTTTGTGATAAGAGCTGCTTCCAAGCTGGAAAGAGAAATAAATATATTATAACTTAATAGAAGGTAGATACCGGAATAAGATTTGGTGAAAGAAAAGACAGAAAGTGAGATGGAGATTATGTGGAGCAGCATAAAAAGGATAAAAGGATAACAATGGAGGTGAGGAGACAAGGGGTCCAAGGGGAGAAGTCTCTGTTTCTGACTGAACTACAAATGGAAACCAATCAGCCTTGAAGTTGCCAGGTTTCAAATTTAACTACAGCTTCAAAGTTGTCAATCTGTCTGGAGCAAAAAACAGCATGAGGTCTGACAGAGTTTATACTTATCCTACTTTTAAGAATAGTCAAAAAATACTTACTTACTATGAGCTTAGTTTCTTTGATGTTAAAACTAATTATAAATGTTTCTGTGTAACCTGAGGTTGAGATGTCAGTATCTGACATTTTAGGGGGAGAGTAATTAAAAAACAAAAGATCAAACATACAATTCACTGGTCTGGTCAGGTCATATAATTAGAGAACTTCACACTTCAGGTTCAACAGGTTCTTATCAGGAAATACTGATATAGATGTAAATTGATTGGCTTAACAGTTAAAGAAATTCCTTTATTAGTTACAGTCACAACAACCTAAATTGCAACAACAGACAACTAATGAATTCACATGTGAAGGTATAATACAGTATCCTGAGCTCATTGTGATTCATTATCCCCTAATTGTTTTTTTAACAATGAAGCTCTTGTCCAAAGGCAATAAATCTAGTTTAACATCTGCTCAATGAAGCCTATAAGACTACACACAAAATGGAAAGCTCTGTTTATGTATGGATTAACAAGTGCTATTAAATCACACCTGTTAAAGGAGTAAGAGGTACTTAGCTTCTCCAAAGCTATTATTGGCTGATTTAGGGCTTGCCTGTACGACGCTCTGCTCACGCCATGCAGGGCATTGTGAGCCCAGGAGAAGGGGGGAAAGTCCTGCTGTTGGAAAAATCATTAACTGAGACCTCAAATTCAATTACCTCCTTGGTACTGGATCTCCCCTGATGGTCCTCTGGAAGACTTTGCAGCCAAAATAACTCCCATAACTCACCCACTTTTGCAAACTCCCCTGCCAGTTGAGAGAGCAGGCATCAGGAGCCGCCATCGATAGAACAACACAATCACAGAAACATTTAGGGAGCTAGCGGGGAGCAGTGGAAGTAAACAAATACAAATAAACCCCAAAATGAGGGGGTCATGATTTGTTGTGCCACAGGCCTGAGTGACCTCACAGCGGGATAGGATGCACACAGAAACATGCTACAAGTTTTCACACAATGCTCTCCACTTCAAAATTAAACCTAGACATCTCCAGCGGAGGGAGAAGTACACGTTCAAAACCCTACTTAAGTTAAAGTATTATCAGCAAAATGTATTTAAAGTATCAAAAGTAGTCATTCTACAGAAAAATGGTCCCTGTGACTGATACATTATTGTATATGACATGATGAATCCAGTGATTCCCAGCTGGCGGTTGGTCTGAGAGGTCATGAGATGATTAATAGTGAGGGAGGAAGAGAAATAACAGTTCTGATACACAATCTTGTACTTTTATCTACTTCCATCTGAGGGGTTTAGAGGGGGAATGTTTCTTTGGTGAACTGCCAACAACTCATAGACATCTGAAATGTGAAACTGCTTTTGGTTTTGTCACAAACCAAAAAGACTGGGAATCACTGTTTTTTATCCCTAGCAATGTGCTGTATTTTATAAACTTATCATATATTTTTTGCATAAAATCTGAAAAGTAACTCTAGTGGTCAGATAAATGTAGTAATGTACATTATTTCCTTCTAAAATAGCATAAAAGTAAAAGTAGAACACATAACCGTTGCCAGTAAGCCAGTCTGAAAAATTATCTAAAATCTGAATGATATGTAGGCTAATAGACCTTAAATATTGATTACTGTCGTCTTACAACATGATTTATTTCCCTTTGATAAATATAATTGCAAAAAGTCATAGCTGATAGTACATGCATGATGACGCTGTGTTACTTTACTTTTACTTTATTGACTGTGATTCATGCACATGCATGTCAATGAGCAGGGCCTCAAATGTCAAGTTCACACACTTGCATACCTTATGCAACTGGTAGAAAGTTGCATAAAATGGAAATATTCAAGTTAAGTACCCCAAAATGGTACTTAACAACAGAACATGAGTAAATGTTCTTAATTACTTTGCACTACTGGACAATCTCCTGTATGTGCACTCACCTTTAGTAACCTTTCTTTCACTAACCTTTCTCCTTTACAGACGAAAAAACAACACAAGAGCAAAGATGCATTTGTGTATAAAAGAGGGAAAAAGAAAGGCTGAGAGGGAGAGGCACGGAGGGAGTGTGTAGGATGTGAGCACCTTTCTATACTCTTGGCTTCCAGGCGGCCCTGAGGGAACAGTTGAGCCCTGCAGTGGGAGCGCTGTTGGTACGCTACGGGCTGAGACAAGTGGATTAACAGTGATCTTATTCTGCTTGATGAGGGGGTTGATGAGAGCCAGGTGGTGCAGCAATAGAGAGGATCTGTTGGTTAGAAGTATTTGAGAGTGTGTGTGTGTGTGTGTGTGTGTGTGTGTGTGTGTGTGTGTGTGTGTGTGTGTGTGTGTGTGTGTGTGTGTGTGTGTGTGTGTGTGTGTGTGTGTGTGTGGTTTTCACAAAGGAGGTGTAATAGTTAACAGCTCTGCCTGCGTCACATTCTCATCTCGTCAAAGCCGTTTAGAGTGACGCAGAGCTCATAAGAGGAAACAAAAGATTTTGGTCTGTTAAGTAATTCCCCTGCAGCCTCATGGGACTGGAACATTTAACGGATCAAGCAGGCATTGTTGACTTTTTCTACATCATCTCTAGAGTGCAGTGGTAATTTTACATTTACATACATAACATGAATTGCCTTGTTAGAAAAATTTAAAATTAAATGTACTTAAATTATAAATAGCAATGCCTCTAACTCTTTCCATAAAAAGGGCTGATTATTTTGGTGGGGATTGGACAAATTTTTAGCAGCACTCTAGGGATGGGACCATTTTGCTGACTGAAATATTTCCAAATCTACTGGATGAATTTCACTGAAATATTGCAGGAATTCAGGATCCCCAAATGTGATGTTTCTTAATAACTTTAGTGATCCCTTCCTCTAGTGCCATCATTAGGTTGACAGTTTTGAGTGAAAAATCTGGATCTATGGATTGCCATGAAATTTGGTACAGACATTCACGTCCCCACAGGATGAACTGTAACCCCCCAACTGCACCAGGCATGGCCGCGACGTGTTCCAGCTCCGCCATGGTTGCTTGGAGCTGATTACGCCCGTTCTAGGCAATGCTCGAAATTCCACTAGAGGACATCTTGTCTATTTTTGACGGACGCTGCAACCCACTCACATCAAGCAGCACATAGCAGATTGCACTGAAGACACACAGATCACGGAGCCAAACTGCTTTGCAGATGCCATGTTATAAAGCTGTGCCTTGTGGAATTTCAGGGTAATCATTTTGTTGATCCCTAAAGTGTTCTTTCTCCATTGTTGTTTCTAATTTGGTTTATGACCGAATACCTGCAAAGCTAACAACTTTCCCATCATCCTGTGCTGTCTTTAGTAGCACATTTTAGCATGCTATCATGCTAAACACAGATGGTAAACTTCTAGGATAACTGTAGACTCTTAAGTCTTATTTTTCAAGTCACCTAGAGTGAAGGAAACAAACTGATGCCTTTGTTGACTCTGCATTCAGATATAATTATTTCATTACAACAATAACATTAAACAGCTACTTGTAATCAAGTACAAGTACAGCAACTGTAGTCAAAAGGTACAGGTACAGCATTTCCCCATTCCCTTTATTGTGTTGTGAAACTTTCTGTATTTATTTTTTGTTATTTTTTGTCTGAATGGAAATTAATCTTATACTACTCTAATAATCCCTCCTCCTCCTGATAGTTGATTATTGAATTGCTTCATTGGTCATACCATCCTGATCATATTTGAATGGAATACCCATTCAAATATAAGAATAAATATACTTTACACATTGTTTTCATGCATCCTAAATTGTATGGGAGTTGAAGAGGGCTCCACGTGAAGTAATGAGACTGATTTGTGAAGACAGATGGAACTGTGAAAAAGATCAATTTGAGATTTGAAAAATAATGTGCAGTTCTAATCCAAGTCAAAGTATTGGGATCTGCTGTGAAATAATAAACTTTTATTTCTGTGTTCTGTGTTTAAAGTTGTTGCATTTCTGATAGTTGAAGTTGAAGAGTGACTGGAAATATGAGAGACACTTGGGGAGATGACACACATAGCAAAGGCCCCTGCTGGATTTGAATCCAGGACGCTGGGGTGATATGGGGTTCTTTCCAGCTGTTTATTTATACATCCTTGTCCTTTCGTTTCTCTGTGACCTGGAAATCGATTGAAGTTTCAGAATGTTCCAATTGATAAAATGCCTTTTGGATTCAGCAAAAAGTAAGAACCCTTCCAGCAGACCTTGGAGCGAGAAGTAAAGGGTGTCCTGTGCATTTTAAACTTTTCTTAAAGTTTGTTTTTTAAAAGTAATTTCTCTCTTTTTACACTGGGTATATTAAGGGGCTAACACTTTACATTAAGTCCCCCTATTATTCATTAATAAGCAGTGTAGAAACATTTAATAAATGTTTTTCAAACACACTATATTGTAGATGTAAGTAGTTTAATTTATGTACAATATTTGTCATTAATTTCTCCTATGAATTTCTCCTATATTTTATGTTATCACAACTGTGTGCACCCAACTTCATATTGAGTCTTTTGGGTGGCTATATGCTTTGTTGCTGCCCACAGTTTAGCTTAGCTTCTGTGCCTGTGATCATGTCTGCTTCTTCAAACTGCAGGCGTGTTAATCGCCATCGTAATATTACACACTTTATTTTCACAACTGCCATGTTATGTTAAAAGAAATGAATAAAACAATGTAGTCATACATTTACATATAAATAAAAAGACCCATTATTATAATACATTATGTTATCTGATCAAGCTCTCAGACAACAAAATAATACAGAACATGCTTCTACAAGTCTATAACGACAGTATAACGACAGAGATGTGATGTAGCTGTGAAACATGTTACAAAATAACCTTGCTTCAAAATGATGCTTTGTGGTGACATCTAGACAAGGGCAGGGGCAGTATATACTTATTTTGTACATTTCACACTTCACAATATGCAATATTAACTCAGGAAAAAAAAGTCTATGTAGATTGGCAGAAGTAAAAATGAATTTTCCCTACTTTAACTAGTGTCAATTATAATCATAAATGCATGCATACATACATTTATCACATTGTCTTATTAACAATATTTATTTATCATATTTTATGTGAATCTGTGAGTTTATGTGTTTGCATGTTAATGGGTGACAGTGGCTATTTGTGTGTGTGTGTGTGTATTTCGGTGAGTAGGAAAATGCTATTTCAGAAGCCCAGTAATGATGCCATTAGTATTCGTATAGAGTGAATACTAAACCTCAGGGCACAGCAGCACCACAGATGATTCCCCTAGAGTTAACTTTTCTTGTATCCATCAGTCAGTGAGGCTAAACTAGCACCACAATCAACACCATCAGCGCCAGCACCAGCATTTACATTCTGCTGTCACTCTCCCCTGGCAATAATCCATACACCTGCACTATGGCAGCAGCCTCCATTTGTCCCTGTCTCTCTTTCTCTCAACTCCTCTCTGGATGTAACTTTTAATTTAAAGGAAACAGTCTTCCTCTGACTAAGCATAAACTGCATATTGTTCTCTTAGTGATCCCTATCATAGGCCAGTCAGCACTTTCTAGCATACGCAGAGATTGGCTGGAAACTGCTGAGACGCACAGTGCCACGCCGCTAAAGAAACGCACTGTGGTAAATTGAGTTTAAACCCGGAGCTTTACAAATCTCTATACGTCTGAAGCCTCTTCCCCTATTCTTCACCATTTTAAACTAGCGGCCTCACAGCTGTCAAAGGGAATGGCCAATGAGAACTCAGATGAGCATATGGCAGAGTGGGTCCAGATGGGAATTTTGGCCAGAACCACTGGTTGACCGGGGGGGTGGAATTGCACTCTGTGGTGCCCCCATGTCTTAAAAAACACTGCAAAAGTTCCCTCTTGGATGCCCCTATGGTAGATAAAACATGATAAAGTTCCATCTAGGGTGCCCTTCCAGTTGATGAAATGTGGTAAAGTGCCCTTTAGGCTGCTTACCCTAACCCTGACTAAGCTGTTATACTACGCATCATGACTTTCTGCACGCTGCCCCATCGCATAGCTGGCGCCCTTTTAAATGTTTTTGCCCCTGCCCCTCAAACAGCCTGAGTCTGCCACTGGCTGGAACAGAGAAACACCTTCGTGCCAGGGAATCTTTAAAGAACCAAACTGAGTCAGGACGTTGGTTTTGATGAGTCCTGAATTTCGCAGCCAGGACCACGACTTTGCTTTGGGAACAATTATAGAAGTTTGCTATGATCGAGTCACAGTGGTCTCAACACTACAATAAGCTTTAATGAGCAAGTTAATGATTGGTTTATTCTAACCAATTAAGGGGCCTTAATATGGTGCTTGGTAGAACATTAGTCATCAGACGGCAGCCAGCCGCAGGGAATCATCCAGGATCCAATTCAAGAGGAGCTTGATTGTGGTAACGACTGGTTGGAGACAAAATATTCACCTTTCACTCCACATGGAAATCAAATCAAGCAGTCTGCACCTCAAACATTATATAGGGCATGATTCATCAGATCACCTTTTATTATATTTTGAGCCAAAGTCCTTTTAGCTTGTGGGCAGCAAACAAACGGTCACTTTTCACTGGTCCACAGCCAAAACTTATCTGCATTAAATCCTTTTTGGCAACATTTATCCGATATTCCTCAATACCCAATCATTACCCAATCCTTCACCAGAATAGTTCAGTTAAAAGACAGGGCCAACTTATTGAAAACATCAATCTTGGCAGCTGCTGAGTGTGCTAAGAGTAAAGTTAATAAAGGAAGAAACACTCAATAATCATTAATCTGCTCACCAAAGCAAAGGAGAACGAGCTCCCTACATTAGCAGCAAGTTCCGCAGTTAATATTTTGAAGTAGTCTGGATTTGTTGCTTTCTCACATTGCATCAGCAAAATAAAAAATATCTAATACTGCTACTGCATATCTGTGACGTTGTTCTAATAGGTGTGTGTGTTTTCTAGTTTAGACATTAAGGCCAGCGCTTTTGTTTGAGAGAGATACAAGCCTTGGGTTATATTGGATAACATCTTTATTCAACATTATTCAAGTCAGATGCAGGTTTCTGACAGATACAGATGGTTTTTAATCATGGTTTTTAAAGGTTAAAGCTGGCAATATTCTGCCTTTTTGTTATTGTCAAAGAATCCTATTAAAAGACCAGAATGTGTCTCTCTGTCTACTTTGCAACTTCCCTTTCCTGTCTGTGGCACACAGCTACAAAACCATTTGTTCCTGCTGAACTAGTAGATCACAAATATATATACTTTCATTAAACAAGGCTGCACAATTTCCTATAAGTGCTGGACACTGTAGATTTTTGAAAACAGCAGTAATCAAATGGGAGTAAATGGTGTATTAGTTGGGGACTATTCTAAGCTGCAGATGTGGTGCTCCAGGTGGAGGTGTATATGGGATTGACTCAAAATAAGCTACACTGCCATGTTCAATGTTCATGGTAATGCAGGAGCATGTCACCCAGTGTAATGCTGTAGCTCACTAATTTGGTTTGTGGACAATGGAGGTCTATGCAGGAATATCCTGCATCAGCAGGTAATACATGCTAGCAAGATTAATTCATTGTTGCTTCTAGTCTTTTTGTGGGATTTGCTGAAAGTAAGAAAAATATAGACTATCATCAGACTTTTAACAGTTTTTATTGCTATCCATTTTAGGAGGAGAACACGCTGAGCATCCTGTTGTTTTCTGGGGATTTATTTACATACAGTTACATAGACAGTTTTAAGCTTGGTTTTTACCTTTATTATCCATAATTGTGCCTCTTTATTATTGTGGTAAATCAGGTTGATGCTAGCTAGCAGTCTGTGATATTGCAGGATACCTGCTGCTGTTTTGCCATCTTACAGTAGATCTTTCTCAGACAGTTTTATTTTGCCCGTTGTGATTCACAAATGTTATTTACTGCTTCTATCTGTGCTGTAGAATTAGTTGGTTTATAGGGCTGTGTCACACGCTCTGAAGACAAACCATTGTAGCTTCTGAGCAGTGTGTGACAGTGGGGCAGGAAAGCAGGACCTTAGGCAAATAGTGGAACTAAGTACGCAATGTCCTCAAAAGCCCTGCAATTAAAACGTTAATTTTATTGTTAGCATTATAATTAAACTAGTATTAGTGAAGTAATGACTTATTATTGTATCTACATATCTAACATGCTTGTAATGAATAATGTTTCTCAGGTAATAACTTTTGAAATATGATTAAATTACTGTTATTGCAGACCAGTTGTAGCAGCACCAGAAAAGTTCAATAATTTTAATATTAATTTATTACTCCCTGTATTAAGATCATTCAACCAGTTTGAGAGTGATAGCAGGTTCGAGTCCAATTTAATCAGTTTTAATTCTGCAGCTACCTTTTTGGTATATATTTGGATTGTACCTTTAAGTTTAAAATGTTTTATTATGCTACTTCTATGGTGCAACAGACTGGGCTAGCACCTGTTGCAAACTAATTCACCACAATTCAGCAAATAGCACAGGTTCCAGTGAAGTTCACACTTTAATTACAGTATGTTGTGGAAAGAGGGCTGAAATATGAATATTTTATAATGTGCAGATTCCCTTAAATGCACTATAAATGCATCATATTGAGTTGATCCTATAACTAATACAGATGCATGTGTTTACTCGTAATTCAATTATTTGTACAGGCATGAAAATGGATGTATTACAAGGGGAAGGGTGCCCACTGAGGCTTCTGAGGCCCAGGTCTTTAAGCTCGGCCACAAATCTTTTTATGTTGCAGTGAGTCTTTGCTGTGTCACTGGCACATGGTCATCCCACTTCCCCAGGATAAGAGGTTATTCATTCCATTTTACCTCTGTTTATTATGATTTTATCTCTGCAATAAAAGTCTCTTTTCACAGTTTATCTTATTTAGATTTTCATTAGCTATCATAACAACAATTGCTAATTTTTCGGGGGTCTACATAAATATATTTGAACATTAATCTTTTTACCACTATTATTATTATTATTTGTCCATTTAAACAGATCAATAATTTTTATGGTGTCCATTTCCTCCTTTATAAACTTACCTTTGTGGTTTAGTTATAGGTTTGAACCATCAAGTAAGGCTGAAGTCACATATATATCATTATAGTACCTGACGTTATGGTTGTCATCATCTGTGAACTCATACATTTACAAGCTCATACGTTCAACCACGACAGAGTGAATAGGTACACACGGACATCAAAGTGACCTAAAAGTGTCCCATCTGAGGCGTCCAGTGCCACAGTGGTACCTGGGTGTCCTTAAAAAGTGGTCTCAGCATATGGCATAGTACTGTATGTCAAACTCTCCCAATCTACAGTCCTATGATGTATTAATAAAAAGCTGCTTCTGTGTTATCATCTAAGTTGTGCTTTTCTCTTAGATGACAGTGTGTGTGCTCTTTGTTCTGGCTGTGTCTTGTGACGGGTCTGCAGTGTGCCTGGTGAGTCTCAGGCTGCGTCACCACTGACTGTAATGGCTGAACACTGCAGGGTGGAAAAAACCCCTGCAGCCTGCATACATTTATATCTTTTTGTTCTAAAACATGAAAAAGAAAACATAATTAGAGACATTTTCATTAAATACGATGAGATCAAATAGTGTTTTGAGCAAGTTGTTAATCAATATTGGTTAGACTCACTGGACCCTGTAAACAGTCAAATAATATTAACTGCAAGTAACTTTATGCAGCAGTTAATTTGGCAGAGATAGTGTGCCGTAGAAAGACTGTGACTCTGATCAATAAGGTGTTTGTACAATGAACACAAAAACATCAAAAGCCTGAGCATCAGGGAGCACAACAATTTATAGAGAGCTGATCTTCACCATTACCTCCTCAGTGAATACAAATTCCCATTTTAATTTAATCAGGCACAGCAGGACGAGCTCATGGGGTCCTGCTTGGAATTGACTGCGGTAAAACGCAGGTTTCATTTCCTGTTCAGAAGCCATTCTAAAAGGCGGTGTTTTAAGCTACTGTACAAACTATCACCATGGCAACCAGAGCTATCCTAAAAATGCAACAAAATGGATAAAACCACAACACAAAAACAAAAAGCCACTTCTGGTAGATTAATCTGCATTTACAGAAGCAAATCTTTTATCTGGCGCTCAGTATTTTTTGAGTGGGAGGTCTCCTGTAATACACGGTTTGGAAGGGGATCACTTGTTTTTTTCTTTCTCTCTTTGAATTTTCTTTTCAGTTCCATCTATTTATTTCAACCCTGTACGCCATCACTCTCATTCTGCTCTATCGACCTAATGTAAGAGAAAGGTCATAGCAAATCTATTATTAAGTGACTCAGTCATGGTATATTACATTATTAATCACCTCAGTGTAGTCTCTAAACACACACAGTGTGACTCCGACCCGGGTGTCATATATGTTTAAGCAAAAATAGGACTGCAGTCTTATAGGATCATCCCAACACTTAATTAGTAGACCAGTCAAGATACAGAGATTTACGTCAGAGACATAAATAAAGTCTGCGCAAATTCAGCAAAGTAAACCTTGAAAAAAAATCTCCAAGCACCAGTGATTTGTTAGCGGGCAATGATGAGGTCCCGTGTGTTTGTACTGTCATTAGAAGAAAAACTGAACATGAATGGCAGTGCAACTCTAAATACCTAACATGTCCTTTGAGGGAACTGAACAAACAGCCTTTGTGTAGTTGATATGATTGTATAACATCTGACTGAGCCACCTGAACTGTCAGCATATCAGGGCCATAAAAGCAGCACAGAAGCAGAAATGTACTGTGAATGCACCGCATGGGGCAGAGCAGCAAGAGCTCTGAGACACCCGCCCACCCTTCCTGAATCAGCCGTTTCTGTGGCGACCAGAGCGGAGGGGGGTGGAGGGAGGTGCTCGGTGAAAGTGAAGAGACAAACATTCGAAACCCGGTGGGAGAAGGGAGGGATGGATGGATGGATGGATGGATGGATGGGGGGCCAGATATATTGAGGGATGGGTGATAAAGGGATGTGGCAGGGTCAATGGGGAGCTGGGGTTGATTCCTCAACATCACAGTCAGTGACAGATTGACAGTCAGAGGCAAACAACAGCAGCATCCACAGTGAGAGAGACAAACACTTCGCTCTCAATGGCAGCCCGGATCACGGTCATGGCTCAGGGGTTTAAACCATCTAGACACTGACAATGTCTCTCTGTGAAATCTCATTCAGCCATATGGTCCTATTCAAAGCCTCGTATTTCTCTGTCCTCTCTGTACGCAAATCATGCAGGCTTGAAGTAAGTCACCGCAGATTAAGACTAACTTCACAGACAAACTTCAAAAGAACTGAAGTTAATTCAACAAGTTGTGCACTGGGGGAAATAATTCTGGACTAAACTGCCGATTCCCTGCGGTAAACACTCATGAGCTGCCATTACACACAAATTTCATTCCAGGATGCAACAGGAAGTGTTACATACTAACATGGAGGAGAAGGTGCTGAAATATGAAATGTTTGGTATAGATGGTAGATTAGAAGAATGGTAGCTACGTATCACAATGAAAATAAGGATGTTTGAGCTCAGGTGGCCAAAGCATCTAGAAAAAAAAATATATGATGAATTAAAACTGTGACATCACTTTTAAACAAGCTGTTAAAAAACTGGAAATATGTGTAAGAAAATCTAACATACAATATTACAACTTTATACTAAATTGACAACACATTGTCCTTTGCATGCGATATTACTGAAAAAGGAGCTGCGCATAATCTTGTTTGTTAGACACATCTATGATTTGATGTCGGCTCCATTTATGAAATCATGCCAGTATGTTGAAAACCTTATTATGTAATGGATTAGACTTTGCTCTGAGAATATTGTTGCCATCTTATGCTACGGTGATCGCCTCCTGTCAGTGCTACAACTAGGGATGGATGCAGTAGTTCTCCTGCGCAGTTGAGACAAAAGGCTCACAGTAAGCTCAAGAAAAGCAGTGTAAATCTGAAATGTAAACACCTACAGATTTCCCTGACAGTTGTCTTTTAGATTTCTGTGTCCACACACACTACGGATCAAAATGTGTGCACAATCTGCATTCCATCAAATACTGTAGTCCGCCTAAAGCACAGCATCTGAGATGGCTCTGTCTTCATCTGTTTTTTTTTTTTTTTCTCCTCTGTTTCTAAACAACGCTGAGATAACAGTAGCAGAGCTGAAACGGTTCCCACTCCACCCACTTTCTTTTTCACTGACACATGGATTTACACATGGGGAAACAGGGATGAAATCAGAAGGATTCACGCCTATAAGAGGCAACGCTTTCCCCAAGTCCCTGTGGTCTTTTTCACCTGTCAGTCAAGACGTAAACAAGCCTTCACACAAACTAACGCACATGCAGACATACATGTAAAAACACCCCCACACGTCACATTCACACACAACTGATGACGGCTACACCTCGCTTCTTAGAAGAACTTTCAGCAATGTTTGTCAAAATCAATACATTCTTGTTGTAAATACAGAAAAAAAAACACACATTCGCCAGTGAAAATCTGAAATAATCGCATGAAAAGTGTCGAGTCAGATTGGCATCATACACTATTGAGAGTAGTTGATCGTGAGGCTGCTGACACTCACCTGTTTGTGTGGCTGGTGTCAGAGTCCTGGTGTGCGAAGCAGCTCAGACAGCAGCAGAGGTGCGCAGGGACTGGACTGAGTCACTCACACTGGACACATACCAGAAGACCGACTGGCTCTGCTCTGTACTGCACAGCTCACAGCGCTCTCCTCTTCCCTCCGAGTCTCAGAGACAAACACCAGCTCTGTCTTTGCTGCCTCTCCCTCTCTGCCTTTCACACGTACTGTAGCAACAGCAACAGAGGGAAGGCTGGGGGCTGCAGACTGTGATCAGCAAATATCTCTCTCTCTCTCTCTCTCTCTCTCTCTCTCTCTCTCTTTCTCTCTCTCTCACTCCTTCTCTCTCTCTCACTCTCTCTCTCCTCCAGGCTCTGTGTCTCTCCTCAAGTCTGGCTACAGGCAACCATGGCTGGGGAGATGAACAGAAAAAAACAGTGGGAAAGTGTGTATAGATTAAGTTGACTCCGTTTGCAAGTATTTATGGTGTGTGTTTGTGTGTGTGTGTGTGACAAAACAGCATGCTCTGACAACAACAATGCACACAGGCGTACAAGCTGTGGGAGCGAGCCTTTCCTCCCGCCCTTCTGCTCCCCCTTTTCACCACCAACCTACCCACCCGTTCCTCCCACCCACCCACCCTCTTCTTGCCAGCCCCACACCAGCCTGTTGAAGTGAGTCATCAGCGATCAGCCAATCACATGGCGGCACACAGCCTCCGATTAGAATAACAGGAGTATTTATGCACGGCTGTTTTCAGGAGATGGAAATGAAATGGAGAATTGTCTGGGAGGACTTGACATACTTTGCTCTGGGTGGGGAAGATAAGGAACAGGACTTATATATATATATAAAAAAAACACTATGTAACATTTTATCCTTAATTCTATTTCTTACTATCTCATATAATTTCTAGTAAGCAAGGAGTATTTTTTTTTGTCCAACGACGAAGAAGCATACAGTAAGAAGATAATGTGCGGTTATAAATGTACAGCGCTCATCACTGCATTACTTGTGAGGTGTGACTCACTGTGCGATATGATTCATTCTACAAAGGCTGTAGCCACATTTGAGTACAATAAAGTCTGACCCCGGTAACTTTCCTGTAAAAATGAAGGTAAATTATTAAAATAGAGCACGTAACTGCTCTGCTACCACACTGTACAATCTGTAACCATGCACTAATCTGCAGAGCGTACTGCCTGCCATGGTAAGTGCCCTTCTGTGTAGTGAAGTAGGAGTTATTTTGGGTTACATTGTTCCAGAAGTTACTGTATATTCATGTTCATTTTCTGTATCGACAATGTTTGGCCACTGCTCCTGTAGGTACTAGATGTTAAACACTGACACTGCCCCAAGTGCTCTGAGTACCGAGTCCAGGCAGATTCACCTAATAGGACGTCTGCGCGGCTAACCAGCTAACAGCAGCTACAGTTTGTGGCTAACAACAATAAAGCAACAACAGTAAAGCAATCTGTCCATCAGAACACTACATAAATCGCTTAAACTTGAGACAAAGCAGCAAGAGGGAAGACCAGAAAATATTTTCTCCATGCAATATGATCCAGTTTCACCAAAATCAGTGAATAAAGTTGAAGCCCGGCCGCCAGTAATACTGCTTCAACCTAATTCTTGTCTTATTTGTGGTCCGCTAATATAAATATATGCAATGGTTTTGAACTTTGGATCAGTTTTCAGTACTAATATAGTGTTATCAATTAACGTGGTGAAAAATAGGGAAACTAATTGAGCAGACACTCACAAGTGAGCAGGACGCATAGTGACTTATCTTGGAAGTAAAAGGCCTATTTTGTTGCTTTGGTATCCTCTTTCATATGACTGCGATGATTATTTTACACAGAGCCATCGGAAAGAATAGTATAAATAACTTTTTTTGATGTGTTGGCTCTGTTCTCCTATATATTTTATTTGAATTGAAACATTGACTCTAAGGTCTTAATTTGAGGGTGACATCAGAGATCCTCACTTAAGATCCACGTCAGAAAAAAGCGTAGAAACTGTATCCTTCGATGTAAACTTGATTTTCCTCCTTAGTAACGCTCGTCCAGGCCTGTAGACCTAATGGACCTATAAGACTCTTTTTGCCATCAGACTGGTCCTCAACAGGTTGGACTGAAGTCAGATGACATTCCAGTAACTGCCCATAAATAAACTCCTTCGTTGCCTTGTGTGGTGCATTGTTCTTACCCAGTTCAGATCCCTCATCCATTCCAATGAACATAACTTTTGGATGTCTATAAGCCAATCACAATGTTTCAGATCATCTAAAGAGGCCACAACCCCTTCATATGGCCGACCATTACGCAAGGAGGAAGCATAGGACACATTTTAATCTATTAATCATATTGCTATAATTTAATTTAGATTTTTAACTGATACAATCACCTCATAATACTTCCGATTGATTATGTACACAGAATAGAATTAAAAATGTTTTGTTAAATAACATATACGTACGCAACTCATTGATTTGAGGTAACCATTCATGAAAATGACTCATGTCTTAGGTCTCTTAGGAGTATACACACATGCATACAGTGGCCACAAATCTAGAGCCAGTGTTTGGGTGGTCCGTTCTTGGCTACTGTAGAAATATGGCGGTTTGACTCCATGGAAGGCGACCCACTGCCTCTGTAGATAATAGGAGCACACAGGTTTCCTCATGTG
Source organism: Dicentrarchus labrax (assembly GCF_905237075.1). Classification (NCBI taxonomy): domain Eukaryota; kingdom Metazoa; phylum Chordata; class Actinopteri; family Moronidae; genus Dicentrarchus; species Dicentrarchus labrax. The sequence goes on from NW_026136715.1 coordinate 11,208,305, forward strand.
CTCGGTCTATTTTAGTAGTAGTATTTTATTTTTTTTATTTTCAGCTGACATTAACTACATAACTCATATTGTTTTACCCCAGTTGGTAGTCCTTGTATGTTAAATATGCCGGTAGGACGAAGGTTAAACTAGAACAGAAAAATATTGATGGATGTTTAATTTGAAACCTTCAAACATTGCTATTAATCTTGATCTTTAGTATTACACTGAAAATCAATTGTGAACAGCACTTATGGTCAAGACAAGATTTAATTTGGTATAAGACTTGGAGCAAAATCAGATAAGATGTGGGACATCTGTGAAGTGTGGGGCACATAATGCAATAAATGTAACTCAATAACGCTCACCAAAAATTGTTTTAACGACTGTAGACCTAAAACTATGGTGGTCTACTTCCAGGGTCACACATCCAAATGAAAATTTCTGTTATCTCTGGTCCAGCAAGAGAAATGATTTGATCCTAAGGGTGTGAAGGTGAGGAAATACAGACAAGGTAAAAGGAGGGACAGTGAGAGATCAATAGCTGATTAAGAAGAGGAAGAACAGGAAAAGGAGAAGCCTGTGAGGAGAAGAAATGGAGCCTATTCCACACAATTCAAAGGAACGCCTGCACTGTAGCTGTTAGAGTAATTTCCTCTCCACAAATTTCTGTTGCAGGCTGAAAATAGACTTTGCCATCAGATGCAAATAATGGAATATCCTGATGATTATATGGTTGAGCCACATTCACTCCTAGCATGCTATTTTTTTCTTCGCACATTTCCATAATCTGTGATAGAAGGCAAACTTAATTCATTTTGGTACAGCTATTTAGTGAATAACAGAGTGAATACACTAAAGAAAGAGGATGGATGAACAGTGAGAATGATATGACTTTCTTCATATACAAAGTATATTGTACATGTACTACTACAGACACAACAAAACATACTGTATGTGGAATGATAATTACAGTGAATACAGTGACAGAATAACAGTTGAAGAAGAAAGACTCTGACCTTTTTCTTCCTACAAGTATGTATTATTAGCAAAATGTACTTTAAGTATCAAAAGTAAAAGTTATTTTTCCTTTTGTTCAGTCAAATGTCCCCGTGAAAAATATATTATCATATGTGACATTATAAGCTGATTTAGACTACTTTATAATAGAAATACCTGTCACAGTTTGTGGTGTCGGGCTTTGTGAAATAAAAGGCTGTAGACAGACACCGAGCTGGCCTTCTTGGTGTAACTAGTTAGTAATATTAACTGGCTTTCTATGTTTTGTATTGTTGCATCTGCTTGATGTTTGGCTGTGTTAGCTGTTTTTGGCCATAAGTATTGTAATCATAATAAAAGCACGTGCACAGTTGCCCATATTTACGACAGTGGTATAGCACTCTAAAACTGGGGGCACTAAATCCCAACAAATACCAAATCTTACATAATGTTGCTTTAAATAAGAATGAGGAGGAAGATGTTAGTGGTTGGATACAAAGCAGAGAGAAGTTCTCTGCTCGTCCTTTCACAAAACTTTGTAAAAGCAGTTGTATCCAACTGAGAGTGATAGATGGCATGACAACCACATAACACTGTGTTTGACATTTATATCCGAGACTGGAAAATATCAACCAGGATGTTAAGACATTACTCATCCCACTGGACTGCCTAATATTGATGTAAGTTATATTTCTCGGTCCGTTGGCATACAAACAACTTTCGTAAAGTAAATGTGTTATAGACTTATACTATTGAAGAAATAAACAGAAAAAATATATAATGCAAGACTGAAGCACATTTTGATAATTTTCGACAGATCACAGTGCCACTCTATATTAAAGCAGGCAGCCATAGCCTTTTTCCATTAACACCATTATTCACAATCATGTATTCATTAGCGGCCATTGTACACCTACAATAGCACAATCATATAATTCGGCATGACTACTTATTTGATATTACTGTGGCCCCAGCCTGATCAATTGCATCTTTAAATACATTATGTCACCCTATCTCTGGGTAATGTCACAATTCTGTGAGAGTAAGATGACATTAAAAGGATTTCAGTGATTACTGTGTCAAAGGGAGGCAATTCACCAGTCAGAGCTGGACACTGGACAAAAATGGTTGATGACGTGTCAGGCTAAAAAGAAACAATAAAAAGGTCAAATCTGACCCACAAGAGAATATTGTGACCAGTATCTGTTTGTCAAGGTACTCACACCCCATTTGGGACTCTATCTCTCCCTCTCTGTCTCTCTGTCATGTTTTTACCTATACAGCACACTTCCTCGGCTCCCTTGAGGACCACCACATCTGATACTAGCACACTGATGTTAAATGCTCTGAGGCCGGGGTTGGGGGGGGGGGGTTCCATCCTGCCATACTCCATCTCAGTTACTGAAAAATGTCTTTGCTCTGGGGGACTGTGAGTAAGACACATGGGAGTTTTATCTCCTCTATCACTGTGCAGTGTCAGGGGATGACAAAGCTGTCAGGCCCCAACCCTAAAGGCTTTCCTTTTAAAGAGGTGTAACTGCATGTGATGGCGAGCCTGCAGGAAAACATATGTGTTCAGCGGGATAAAAAACCTGCAGTCTGTTTGCCGTATCAATGTCTGTGCTTGCAGACATGTATGCCACATTGTTCCAGTGTTATGCAAGTTACTGAAAGTTAGAAGTTATTAGTTATTTCTCTGAAAAGGAATTTAATTACCAAGTAGTGCAGATATAAGTAATTAGTTACTAGGGAAACAAACTTTTGTGTTACTTTTAAATGTATGCTTCAGTTCTCTTCTTAATGCACAGATAATTTGACAAATTATCACTGTATTCATTATCACTGACAGACATCCCGACCCCCAGAGGGCTGCATTGACTTGCATTCCTACTTGTAAGCCAAGCTGCAACCTCCGTGACTGGCAAATTAAGCCAACACGGAAGTAACACAAACTAGTTCCCCGGACAGGCACTTGAGGCTGGCTCCAGAAGTGAGTCAATCTCCATAAGGCCCCATATTAAAATGCCCAATTTTAGCAAATATGAACATGTTTACAGCCTGGACAGGAACGAGGAAAAGAGATCATATCTCTCCTATACTAGCTTCTCTGCACTGGCTTTAGAATAGAATTTTAAATCCTCCTCACCTATAAAGCTCTTCATGGTCAGGCCCTTTCATATCTTAAAGAGCTCATAGCACCCGATTACCCCTCTAGAACACTACGTTCTCTGAATGCTGGGCTACTTGTGGTTCCTATAGTCTCAAAAAGTAGAACAGGAGCCAGAGCCTTCAGTTACCAAGCTCCTCTCCTGTGGTACCAGCTTCCAGTTGTGGTTCGGGAGGCAGACACCCTCACCACATTCAAGAGTAGTCTTAAGACATTCCTCTTTGATAAAGCTTATAGTTAGGGTTGGCTCAGGTGAGTCCTGAACCATCCCTTAGTTATGCTGCTATAGGCCTAGAGTATCGGGGGATTTCCCATGATGCACTGAGCTCCTCTCTCTCTCTCTCTCTCTCTCTCTCTCTCTCTCTCCCCACACATTCATGTTCCATTAATGCATGTTACTAACTTCACTTCTTCCCCGGAGTTCTTGTGTTTTCTCGTCTCGCAGGTTCTCATGGATCCTGGTGGTGCCTCCTACCATGGTCCTGCTTGACTCCCATTGCTAATATCACTGATATTATTGTTATTATTATTACTACAGATACTATTATTACTATAATCACTGCTCATTGTCCCTCATCGTTGTTGCGTCGCCGTCATCATCTTCTTCATGTTCATCATCATCAGTCACTACTATTAGTGTAGTTGTTGTTGCTATTCCTGGTGTGCAATCAAATGTACAGCAGCTGAAACCTGCATGCGATAGATCTCTTCAAAGAATAACGGAACATAACTACCACTCATTTATTTTAAAAATACCTATTCGTATAGTGAGAGATAAAAAGAAATCACCAAGCTGATGAGGAGCTCATACATATTTCTTTCTGGTCAGTCAGAAGTATTAACAGCAAGCAGTAAGTCTCTCTCTCTCTCTCTCTCTCTCTCTCTCTCTCTCTCTCACCCCAACTGCTCGAGACAGACGACCACCCACCTAGAGCCGAGGGGTCTGTCCGAGGTTATCCGCTCTTAAAAGGAAGTTTCTCCTTGCCGCTGTCCCCAAGTGCTTGTTCATGGTGGGAATTGTTGGGTCTCTGTAAATAATGCTTACAGGAGTTCAGTCTAGACCTGCTCTATAAAACGGTTTTGTTCTGTATAGCTAAATTTCTTGTTCATTGTACGGGGGGTGAATTTTTATATTACTTACCCGTTTATATTTTATCAAAGCTAAAAAGTCAAAGTTAAAGTAAAGTTATGCATAATTAAAGGCATGGCCGCTTTGTTTGGTAGGTGGGTGCCATCACAGGCGGCTGTTTTCAGTAACCAGGCTTCACTCAGCCCGCCTCAGCTCCACCCACGCTCCACGTCTTTGCCTATTTTTGGATTAGCCGGCAGCTGGCGGAGTCAGGACTGCCAAGATGGTGACGGCCAGAACCACCACACTTTGAGCTTCACAACGGCTTTTCAGAAACCTGTGGCTGACGTCACAGAGATTACGTCAAATTATAATTGCACAGTCTATGGATAAGACAGATTTGTTAGAAGAAGACCCACACAATGCCGGATGTATGTAACTGAGCTTTGCTACAGTAGTTAATAAGTAATTATATTTGATGAACCTAAGTTTCTCTCATTTATATTAGAAACATTACAGTCACTGTGCAGCACTGCAAGGCCGGGTGATGTTAGATCAAAATCCGAGAAATTGGCTGTTTGTCTGCTGTCCTCTGCAGTTGTCCGCTATTTTCTGGTAAGACAAAAGTTACAAGTAACAAGCCCATTTTCAGTAAATGTAATTGCATTATTTAAGTTGAAAAAGTAATTAGTTAAAAGTATAGTTACCCCCAAAAGTAATGGAACTACAGTAACGTGTTATTGCCAACGTTGCATATATCTACTGCATTCAGTTCAGTTGGTTGTATCTGAAGGATTCAGCTCCACAGTGAGAAAATTATTTACACTTTAATCGACTAATGACCCATTGTACTGGGTGAGCAGTGTTACTGAGGTGATGAGGTCAATGGAGAAGAGAGATAATGAGGATGACAGTGATGTGTTGCCTCTATTAAAGTCTGTGTCATCCTGTTTGCCCTTTGATTTTATCACACAGCCAGTTCTACAGCCCGATAAGTAAGACTCTCATCCTTCACTGTCACCGCGACAGGAAGACCTGACACCCAGACTCTTTCCAAATAAAAGGCCTAGTCACATAATACAGCAAGAAGCAACTAAATTCAAACAAAACATATAGCTATACTGGAAATAAAACAAACCTATTTGCCTAAGTGGAATTATTTCTTCCCACTGAGGAAGGTCAGTCTAACTCTTTTATTCACTGTATTTGCATTCTCCCCTCTGCACCTCCCTCTGCCTGAACTTTAGACCAATCAGGACTCAGTCTACTGACTCGTTCAATCTTTCTTTATTATCCCCGAAGATGGAAATTTAGCAGGGAGGACATTTGTCCACAACCAAATTTGCTGTAACTTAGAGCCCGAGTGATACATCGTTGGGCTGTTGTTATTATTACAGATATTTTGGTATCTGTGTAAATGTGAGCAGATATGGAAATGAAAAACAAAAATAAGGCTGTACTTTTATCATACCGCCCATTTGTGAATTTATATTGTGAAACTTTTATTGAAAATATACTGATACATCAAGCCTCAATTCTTGGGATGTTGTCTTTAGGACTCAACTGTCAAGCATGTTAAGTTGGAAACAAATGTTTAGTAAATCAGAAAAATCTGAATCTGAAAAACAGGTTAATATTTCTCAAAGGTAGGTCTTCAAAATAATAAAAAGTATAATTTTGATACTTAAATTTGATACTAAAACAAATTTGAAAGAATCCATAGCTCCAGTTATCTTTTCCTTGTTGCTATCACCTTTTGTTCATCATTAAAAACATCCCACCTTACTATATACTGTATAATATATTTGCCATAACTGCAACATAACTACATTTGAGAGATCCTTGCCAAAAATATTTGTATGTTATATGTTAACAAAAATAATTATCACACTATATATCATAACCAAAATTAAATATTTGTTAAAAATCCAGTATCAGCTGGACTTGAATATGTCCAATTATCACCTGACTGTCCAAGGAATCAAATCACTGTGTAATTTGAAAGGTGGTGCTTATAGTGACGAACCCACAGAGAATTATCATTTGACTCTGCAGTTCCGTTCAACTTTTTTACAGAGCTCACCGTTTCTGGTCCAAAAATGTAAAGCTTGTTTCAGTCTCACAGCTCTTATCAGTGTCACTTTAGGCAGCAACAGCTGTCAGTGAAAAAGCTCTGATAAGCCCACTGCACATTCAGACAAAGTTGGTGACTAGCTGGTGAACATAGTGGAGCCTGTAGCAACTAAAGAGCTACATATGCGTGGGAAGAGTTGGTGGAGAATAACACAGAGCTAAAACAGGAGTGAATATTGGGCATATTGGTTTCAAATTAATGCTAATGTTGCCCCGTATCTGCTGGATGTGTAAATAGGCAACTGTCTGCCATGTACACCATATCAACTTTATAAGGGATAATGTTCCAGTGTTGTATTCACAACTTGTTGCGTTGCTCCCAAGCGGCCAACAAATAAAAAATAACATAAATACATTTTTAAAAAACAGTTAATGCATGTTAATAAACGTAGTTTAGATTAATATTGCTTATTAAATTCCACATACATCACGTGATGCACACTGGCTCAGAAAGCATTTTTTTACTCAAAAAAGGAGTGGCTGTGGAACAGTGAATATTTCTGAGCATCACGAAATGGCTCTTTTTATCACCAGAATTTGATCCGTTTGGTTCAGTGACATTTGGAAAGTGTAGAAGTGTCGTAGGATTAAATCACTTTTTCCATTCATGTGTGCAGGGAGTGAACAGGGAGTCAGTTGGCTTGGCCAGCAGAGATTTCGGACATGCATGCTCTCAACCAGCAGTGTCAGAACTAGTGTCGGGGACACGAGGCTTATAGCAGAGGGGCACTAAATTTCTGGCATGTGGCAACGTAGTCGTGCAAAGCGAAAGTGAAACAATTCAGTGATTCTACCTCAGGAGAACATTTTCAGAGAACAATCACAAAAATAGCAGTTGGTACAAGTCATCAATAAAACCTCTCCCAAAAAAGGCCCACCTTCTCCTAAATCATCCACAGTAGTGTCAACAGCACCATCAGCCTGCAGGCTGTAGCATTAAGTGACAGTGGCTCCAAAAACGACCAAAAAATAAATAAATCCATGGCTGGGAATGGGATAAAAATATTAAGCTAACTTAACTTAAACTAGCCTACACCCAATGACAGACCTTTAGTTTTCAAAACTTGAACTGACATTACTTAACAGCATCCTACCTTTACAAATGATTTCCATTTACCACATTCAAGAAAACATCGACATCCCTCTATACAAGTAAGGGTATTCAATGAAAGCGTCAGTGAACGAAGTTAGGGCCCCCCCACTGCCCCCGATGCCCCCTTGTGGAGTCGACTCTGTCAACCTGCGCGGCTGGAGAAGGACTCATGCTCTATAAGACCACTGAGGCTTTTTCAGCGTATGCACCCAGTGAGAAACATTCTGAATGGGGCGTCATCTTCAAACCCGGTATTCAGTTCTCTCTCTCTCTCTCTCTCTCTCCCCCCCAAAAAAAAAACCTCTGTGAAACTGCAGCTATTCACCCGAGACCTGATACAATTCACACATGTTCAAAGAGTGAAGGAACTGCCACCCCCTTCCTAGAAAACACAGAAAACACAACATACACAAAGACAAAGATGAAAAATACTTATTTCCTCTGGGTGAAAACACATTTTGCTGTAGAAGTGTGGCCCGAGACCCTTGTGGTGTTCAGTTTTGTTAGGCCCATCTTTTTATAGATGCCCTTCTCCATCTAAACAAAACATCACCATTTTCAGTGAGCGCTATTTTGTGCAACCAAAGTGTGAATATTTACAAGCCATACCAGGATTGTGATGGAGTGATTATGTCCCAGTGTCCCTTTTCCAATTACCATGCCTGCTTTTAGCTGACAAAGGTCTGTGTTTTTTTCCCTGGAAATATCAACCTCTTGCCTGAAATCTAATAAAGCTACAGCCAAACTGTTTTATTACATTTTATACAATTTGAAACCCAGTTAAAGTAGATATTTTTTCCAGCCTATTAAATGTTCTTTGAACTGAATGCATTTATTAGATGAGGACCGTGTTGATGGATGGAATAAGATGCAATTAATTGAAGCTACATCTAATTACACCCAGGCTGCAGGGATTTGACTATTCACAGTGGTCTTTGTACTGTCATTTGGTATATTTCTTGTTTTTGGAATAATTAAGATGATGTTTTTATGTATTATGTTTCTCATGGAGAAAATGTGCTGTTTTACACTTGGTTGCTTGGTTTTCCATTTAAGGCTATCTTGGCTGAATGAAGGCACCTATGGGGTTAGCACTCAGTATTAACTACTCACTCATAAGACCACTAAGAGCTTTCAGGAGATGAGCCATTGATTCCCTGGTGGCTCAATGCACAACTGCACAGCCACAATATGGGAGGAGGAGAGTCACGCAGCAAAGATAATCCACTTTCATGGGCCAGAAAAAGCATTTGGATCACAACATACAATTCAAAAAGAAGATTTAGGCAGAATTAGATGGCTGTTTGTTGTGATGCACAGTGTATCAACATGAGCAAAAACTTTAATTACATGCATATGGCCAAAAAAGCCACACTGAAACATACATTCTTCTCCCTGCTCAATAAACATCAGTCTCCCTCCCTGCCCATTTCCACGTCTTTCAACCATTTTCAATCTATTCACATCCATCTCCTCCACACATTCCCATGTACACCTGTTCCATTTAAAGTCCCTGAGTGATAAACAGTCCTCCTCCAGAGGGACTCCATGTTATAACATAGTAGAGGAGAAGATGTCAACCAGCAGACATCTTTACATGTTATCGTTCTTTATCACAGCTCCCTGGGTACTGAACTGTCATATCTTTCCCCTCAAATAGAAGACTCAGCTGGAAGACAGTCACAACCCAGACTCATGGATGCACATTCACATACAAATGCACACAATACTATGCTGGAGTAGACGCTGGGTGAAAATACAGTTCAATAGGATGAGACACACCTTTGCAGTAAAATACATACGAGGCACAGAACATGCCGTTTTCACTGCGGCATAATGTGTTTATAATCCCTAGCTTGAATCTCAGTAGTTCTTTGTCAGACTTTGGCTTTTTCATTGGAGCAAAAAAGGACCCTTTATGTGGCGATCTCTCATTCAAGGAAGATGAAATTAAAATGAATAGCACAGGGATTATAGGCAAGGTCTCTGGCTGTTTTCCTTTCAGAAACTATCCTTGTTTCAACCTGTGCTGCTTTCTATCTGTCACATTTCAAAATATTCGGTCTAACTGCAGATATTTGATCCTTTAAACTTGAATGAAATTAGACATAACAAATGATAAAGAATTAACTGAATGTGTGAATCTGAATGGGCATTTTAGATTGCAGAAGTCAGTAACTATTATAGTGAGCCTAATAATTGTTGCAACCATAAATTTTATGGTTTGTATAAGCTGGTTTGCATTTAGCACCAAGGCATTACATCAACAGTGTGGAGCCCAGAGGACAAACCTTTGGGATTGTCACATCTACTTTGGGTGGAAGTAATTAGATAAGACACTTAATGACAACACGTTGAATGGATGAGATGGGAACCACATGGGCACTGTGTGCAGTCTGCCCTCTAATTCCACCTATCTGTTACCATTTTCACAAGATACCACCATTGTAAGAAACATACAAGTAGCTATTAAAGACTTGTCGGCCTGCCTCTCTCATCTCTGGCCACAAGTGCAGTAGTAGATCTAATAAGAGCAAAGCAACAAAGCCTCAACTTGAATCTATAAATGCACAAATTAGCCCATCAAACTGCAAAACCACACTAACTGCTGATAACTATAAACCTCTAAGTGATGCTGAATAAATCCTGTGTTCTGCAAAGTACAGTAAAAGTCACATCTGGGGATCAGATTGCTTATTTTATCATACAGCCATTTTATCCCTGTAAACAATCGTTCACTATGTTTTGTATAGTTGTAGTTATTTTATTTCAGTTTATGCGGCTAACTGCACAGTGCGTATTGTTGTATATTATATATACCTATGTTAACTGTCATTTTTGTGGCATTGTTGCATTTAGTTACTGTTGTACTTTATTTTATGTTAGCTTTATCCTATTGTGCATTTGCACTTTGTTGCATTTAGTTACTTATTTTATTTTTATGCTAGCTTGATTCTTACTCTTGTATTACTTCTCCACTTTTGTATCGCAATTATTGCAAAGCAATTTCCCTCGGGATAAAAAAAGCTTCTTGAATCTTGAATCTTGATTGTTTTGTGAGGGCAGTAAATCACCTGTAATTGGGTCTTATATGGGGCATGTGTTTAGAGACTGCAACTCTAACTGTCCCACTGTGGCATGATATTAAATAAAAAAAATTATAAAAAAAAAAACTCTATACATCGGAAAGCTCAATAAATGATACAGCCTTTATATAAATGAAAACTGTATGTTCAGTGAATCAATCTTCACCTATTGCGGAATTAATGAAACCCATGAAAACCTATTTGGATATGTTTTCTACACTTTCCTGCATGAAAGGATGTGGCACATGAAGGTAAACAGATCAAGACATTGATTTCTATATGAGGTGTTATGAAACTGACACCATTTGCATTTCTATTCCTGTACGCTCTCAAGCATGTCTCCATGACTGTCATGGATTAACAGCTTCAGTAGGATGTTACCTCATCACGCAGGAGAGACAGGTCACCCTAACATTGTAAGAAACAGGGTGAAAGGGTCATATGATACTGTCAGGGAAAAGCTCAGTCCCATTCCCTACCAAATAGATCAATCATACGTCTTTCTGAATTTCATTACAATTTCCTTTGTTGTGAAGGATAGGGAGCTGCAGTTTAACCAGATACTCGCCTTCATCTTGTAAGATATATAATAAAAGGAGAAAAGCACTCCTTTTACCTTGTGGCCAGGCTCCAATAATGAGGGTGTAATTATCAAAATATTGATTATGATAGTCTGACAAAAATAAAAAGGTCTACATACGACCACGGTTACAAGATCAAACAGGCCACCCGCACTTGACGCAAAAGGCTTGAACAGACATGGGTTATGATCAACCCCCCCCCCCATGTGGCAACCTCAAACTCCAAAACTGAGCAGGTGTGGTTCAATGTCACAACTGTTTAACAACAAATAATATTTGACACCCAAACTGATTGAGTTAAAATATGAAGATTATTGAGGAAGGCCATCCGCACCAGCAACCAGGCAGATATAAAGAAAAACAGGATTAAAGATGTCTGCAATATGTGTGGTGATTTAGTTACCTTGGCATACGTTGCACCGCCCGACGGGGACTTCAGGTAAATCACGCCGAGCGCCCTCACACTGCGGTTCAGGCAGGTGCGCTCACGTCTATGGGTGCGCTTAGGTAAAACTACCAGGAAAGGAAGGGACGGGCGGGGTTTTTTGTTTTTCAAAACAGAAGCAGCCAAAGCATTAAAGTATTGGTCAAAAAAGTAAATAAATGGAAAAATGTGGAGCACAAAGTTTTCAAATTCCAAAAATTGGTTTCTACTTTCGTCCATCAAAGAGGGAGGAGGAGGAGGAGGAGGAGGAGGAGACCAGCTACTACTAAAAGAATCCAACCAGCGGTAAGTTTGCGGTTAAAGCTGCTGTAACAAGTAGTTTGACAATACTTACTTTTGTTTTGAAGACATTTTATACATCCCTCAAAGAATCGTTTACCAGACTGGATCAAATAATATTCTGCAGGCAGCACCATAGTTAAATATAACGGTTTACAAAGTTAAAATAAGAGATAAAACTTCCGTTAGGCCAAACAAAGATGCTCTAATCAAAGCACATAACGATAACTAACAGTTTATCAGGTTCATTTATCAACAAATTGTATTTAATCTTTATTTTAATCAATCTTATATGGAAATATATATATATACTTTAAAACAGTGCAAGTGTTGCAAAACATGTTTTTGCTTCAGTGTTTGTCTTGAATTGATCTTTGAGAAAAATGGATAAATCCTTAATGTGGGAACTGTGAGAGCCACATACTCAGACTGTACACCTGCTCTTGAGTTTATGTTGTTTATGTGTTTACAGCTTTGGTGATGTGTGTGTTTTTTGCTGTGTTCAAGTGGTTTGTTGGTCACATGTTAATCACAACTTGTTTGTTTAATGGCATTGTGTTAAGGCTGTTGTTGGACAATTACACAAAACCATCACGCATGTGTTCGGGCGAAGACAATGAGACAGTGTTGACAATGTGCTGCTTATACTGGGACTATTGTAGCCAAAGTTGCAATTCAGTGAACAGAACTGATTTATTGGATTTTAATGATTTTGACATTAACAAGGTATTTAATTTGCTGTAGCCAAAAACAAACTTTTCTTTCCAGTTATTTTACCAATACCAGCTTCTCCATTGATATAATATTAAGTATACCATAATGGAGGACTTGATCCATAATAGTTAGTCTGTTGATGCTTCAATATGAATGGAATTACATTTGGATTGGATGAAGGACACAGTCATGTGATTTGCAGTGCTTGTGTAAAACCATCTCACCTGAGTAACATTCTGGTGCAGTTGGAGGATGTAGTTTGGTAGAAATAAAATAGTTCGCACATGGAACTCCTCACAACAAGGTCTGTGGATCAACTTGAGTAACCGGGTCATGATTTCTGTAAAGAGACATTGCTGTTGAGTTTTTCAAATATATATTTTTTGGCGCTTAGAGCACTACAAACTCGGCGCCATCTGGTTTTATTATATCTCGATATCGATATCTCCAAAACCTTGGCAACTCATACCATAACAATCTAGATGGGTAAAAGTGGAAAAACATGTATTTTTGATTTTGAGGTGTCCCTAAGATGCATTACATTTTGTACCCAGAACTACAAATTTGCAGTGAGCAGCGACGGATGAATGTGATATCTACATCTGAATCTCTCTCTCACGCACATCAGCATCAGCACACCAGTTAAGAGGACTCAAAACTATTTTTAATGTAGCTGAATAAATGTTTTATTTTGTGCTAGCTGACATCAAAAGGACTGTACTACCATTGACGCCCTGGCGGCTGCCACCACAGGGAATGGCTTAAGTGGAGATAAACCCTTTTTAGATACATTTCTAAAACAAGCTTGCTCCAGAGACCTCCCCAAGCGTACAGTAAGAAGAAGCAAAAAAAGAAGAAACATTGTGTCATTCAGGGTTACATTGGTTGTACAGTTGCCTCTATTGCTGCTGATGAGGTTTGCATTTGTGCTAAAATAGACATTGAAGACCAACTAGCAGCTTTTGGTCCTCTTTTCGTTTGATATCCGTTTTTTAAATATAAACAGAATCAAATTAAGTATATCAGATGGCTGTGATAGGCAGCGTGTTAATTGATAGATGAAGGAAGGCAGAGATTGCTGTGCTGTGTTTTTATGTTCTCAGATCTCATGATTTATCACTGCGTCTTTGCTGTGTTCCTCTGCCAAACACTTTTCAGCCACATGAGTCGAAACCAGTTGCTCCGTCTTTGTTACATATTTGGTGGAACAGAACAAACGCTAAGACTTTTACTCACTGAACATGGTACACAAACCTAACATCGGTTGTTGCAGGCCTGTTGGAAAGCCATTTTAAGGCCATGAAAGGCATGAGTCAAGGCTGTGTTACTGGCAAGAACTCATATGGTGGGTGTCTGGAATATTAAACTGGGCAGACTGGTACTCAGTAAGACCCTGAGCTCAGCAGACATGAGCACACTGTTTGGTCATGATCTGTAAGACACTGTCATTTTACCAGACAGTGAGGAGCTCTGTCTCTGCGATGAGCACAAAGCTTTTTGGGATGCCAGCAGCTTCCTAGACAAGCAACAAACTGAAAATACAGAGATTAAACTGTGCAGCAGCAGAATCACAAGATTCAAGAGAGCAAGGGTGAAGGACGGCCGTACCTAACACGTCTGTGTACGCGAGTACCAACACTTACGCAACTAAGTACTGGATGATCATGTCAGCATTTGGGTTATTCAAATCTATTCCAAGCCTTGCAGGGATTACTGATACATATTTTTGGCAACATCATTTAAGAGGAATTATTTAATACGGGCTCTGTCATTAAGTAAGCGAGTAGGATGAAACAGTGGGGCAAAACTGTTTGAGGTAACGAGAAAGATGGGAGCAAGGATGTGTAAAGTGCATTATTTTATGTATTGTGTCTAAAATAGCAGCCTTTTCTGACAGTGGTTGTCATGATAAACATCAAGATGCTGTACAGCTTTCACTTATAGGGAGTGTTTCTTCACACACGCACAAACACACACAAAGACGCACACACACGAACAATAAATAGTCAGCTCCAGATCCAGCTTTGATGAACCACCTCACTATAACAGATGTAATGTAAAGCACATTTGCCTTTTCGAAATCAGAGAGAATTCAAGAATGAAAACGAAATCCATCCTTGTTAGAAAAAAAATCAGCATCTCCAAAAGCATACGGTGATTCGAGCACATTCGCTTTCATTGTCTGATATAAACGGTTGGAAATGTTAATCTATCTTGTGGCTAATGCAGGATTAACACCTCATTTTCTGCATGTACATTTCCATCCAAACAACATACTGATTGGTTGAATTAATGTAAACACTGCGTCTATATTCTTATTCTGTCATGATGTTTGATTTTTCATATTTGTCCGCTGTCAACACGCAGCTGGAATTAATAATTCAGGAACACTTGCGTCTAAGGAGACTGGACCATTTAAAGCTATAAATGGCTTTATATATTTGTATTTGATGGGTAAAAAACATGCTCCTCTCAGCATTCAAGCAGCAGAGAATGTAGAGGGTAACAGAACAGCAGACATGTATCACTGAGATGAGATATGGCATATACATAATGCACAAGGCGAGAAATGCCAGTGAATGTATGATTAATAAGAAACCAAAACATGGGGCTGGAGGCTTGGGTGGAGGAGGTGTAACCAGCTGCAGCTGTGTGTATCAGGTAGAAGCAAACTGCATAACCAGGCACTGCAGAGTCAGTGTGAGTCTGCTTGATTGAAAAGACCACTGAGTTGACCTGTAACAAACAGTAATTTTTCATTATTGATTAATCTATTTATTTATTTATTTTATTAATAGAGCATTTGTTTTTCTAGGGCTGCACAATGAATCAAAACATTTTTGAAATTACAATATCCAAACATGAGAAGCTGCAATTTCTTGATAAAGGTAAAACGTGTGACATAGCAGCTTTATAATAAAGTACTCTAGCTGCCTGATAGTGTTCATATAGCGCCTATATTTTAGATTTTTTTTTGTCCTGCTTTCGAAAAGAAACATCTTAAGTCCTATAAAATAAGCTCTATGTGTAGCCTTTTTTAAGTGTGAACAGAAGAGAGTTTTATCTTTTTGCTTCGATGCCTCTCCTTTCAACTGGTCATGCGGATAAAGTCACATGATTCTCACTCACTCGCAGTCAATTTTCCAGCAGGCCACTTGCAATGCCAATCATTAGACCTCCCCATGTAATTCAATAAACAGACCTGAAGCCTTCTGGTCCTGCTGCTTCTGCAGGGAACTAACTAGCAGACTTCAATCACCTCTCAGGCTGTAGATTTTCTAGCCTTGAGAGATATGTTGGAGTGTTTCATAACAGTGAGTTAACAAAACACAAAATCCTCTTGGCGCAGCAAGACGGTTTGATCATTTCTAGCATTACTGGTATTTAGAACAGTGAAACACTTTTAATTCTTACACATACTTACAGGAAGATACTTCTTTAAAAAAAATATATTCATTAATCATGTTAATGTAATGGTATCTTTTCTCTAGAGGAGTCAAATCAGGTTGCCAAGCAGATGGGATGTAAAGCCTTTGTAGCCTATTCCCAGTCACACCCCTCAGGAACCCAATCCATCATCTGCTGATCTGTCTCTGGATCTGCACTAGTCCCTTCCTCTCATTAAGGAAATGAAAGCCTTAATTGGAAATTGTGTTAATTTTCTGACATGTTTGAAACTCTATCTCCCCTTCACTTCCTCTAAATTGCAGACACACTTGACAAATTTGGGGCGGCAGCTCCACTGATGCATATCCTGGTTAAATGTTTTCATCTTCGCCCCCTTTCCACTATTCACGCCACATTATGAGCCCAATGATTAATGCTTGCAAAACTTACAGGCATGCTGGTTCACCAAAACTAATCTATGGTGGAAAATTGGAATGAGTAGTGGTGAGCTGCTCTAACAGTCATGCATGAATAAGAATTTGGTTTTGAACTAAAGATAATCTTGTAAATGACTAGTACGGTGGCATAATGGATTACTGAAAGGACACAAACACATATTATTAATATTAATGCATTTACCCAGATGAGTATGGGCCAGCTTCAAACACTCTGTGTTTATAGTAGTAGTATTATTCATGCCCCTCACTTGACAAAGCCCCCATTTATTTCGACCTGTGATGTCTAGAAATGAAACACAAAACAAGCGTCATCATGCTTTGAGCTGTGTTCCTCTTGTTGAGGCTACAGAATTAAACAGTCTGGCATGGCACTTTCAATAGGGTGAGAAAAAAGGTTGAGGTTCACCTTTGTGCTACCAGGAAGGAATTGAATAGCTATAATACCTAATAAGTAATAAGAACGATACGTTTGTTTGTACTGTGATGCATCTGAACGGTCAAGCTGCATGTGGTTTTCACAAGGCAGCACATTCTGTGGCAATTCAGTAAGTTGTCTCAATTCTGATGCTGTCTTAACAGCATGTCAAGAAGAAAGATGATGCATGCATACAAAGAGTTAAATAATAACATGTCCAACTGTTGTTGTGTGTCTTGCATTTGGAAGCAGTTCGATGCCAGTCGCTGATGGCAGTGGTAGATGCATCTGTTGTAATATTAGACTCTAATAATAGTAAAACCATGATATGGTTTGGAAGATGGTTGGATAAAGAGCAGTACTGCTGTCTGAATTGGGGATGTTGTGTCAGTCTTGAACGTTACCTTTAGAAGAAATATGTTTTTTAAATACACAGGTGAACCTAAAGTATGTAATTTCTGCCAGATCACTGCTGTCTGCTTGGATTTGTTTTGTGCAGCGTTTTTATCTTGCAGTGGACAAAAGACCAAGGACCAAAGTGAAAATGTTCATTTTCGTACTAGAATGTACTAGCGTATTGCAGGTATACACCGATCAGCCATAACATTATGACCACCTGGGCACCCTGACTGGTCTGCGGCTACATAGCCCCATACGCAACAGACTGCGGCGAACTTTGTTCTGACACCTTTTCTATCAGAACCATCAGAACTCACCATATTGGAGCTACAGTAGTTCGTCTGTTGGATTGGTCCACACGGGCAGCCTTCGCTCCCCGCATGCATCAGTGAGACTTGGCTGTCCATGACCCTGTTGCTCCTTTTCCTTCCTTGGACCACTTTTGATAGGTACTGACCACTGCAGCCCGGGAACACCCCACAAGAGCTGCAGTTTTGGAGATGCTCTGACCCAGTCGTCTAGCCATCACAATTTGGCCCTTGTCAAAGTTGCTCAAAACCTTACGCTTGCCCATTTTTCCTGCTTCTAACACATCAACTTGAGGACAAAATGTTCACTTGCTGCCTAATATATCCCACCCACGGACAGGTGCTATGATAACGACATAATCAGTTATTCGCTTCACCTGCCAGTGGTCATAATGTTGGCTGATGGCTGATCGGTGAATGATATCTGTGTAGAGTATAACTATGTTATCAGATACATAACAAGAAATTGCAACTGTAGAAAGATACTATACAGTTTAGGACATTTATTAACCATTACATAGTGTTTCCACCAGAAAGCACTGAAAAGTTTTCAACTTATCAGAGAAGCTGAAACCACAGAATGGTTGGGATTTTTGCTTGAAATCTATATTATGTGTTTATGTTAAAACCGATTTTTTCATTGGTTGATATAAGATTAACAGAATCTTTGAACTCTGAAATATCCATGTTTGTATCAGCCTCAAAGGTGGGACAAATTGTTCAGCCATGGAAGACCAAATGCAACTTGGATCTGTCACATTTTTGGACATATATATTTATATTTATATACCATATTCGAGTTATGATGGGAGCAAAGTTAGGATTTGGGGTGAGAATTAACTCCGGTTGGTAGTTTTGGACCAGTTTTACCCCATCTTGGCTGATTTTGGCTTCATCATTCATGATGACTAGTCTGGCAATAGTTTGGCAATTAGGAACACTGGATACTGATTACTTGGATGCATGTGTGGACTACATTAGAAAAATGCAAGTTGGAAATTGTGGCCCCTTAACAGTGCACCAAAAGAAAAGCAGAATTTTTTTTTCCATACAAGCCAAAGAGTATGACAAAAGCCAACACGCTGGGATCGAGCCTGACCCAGGTGTTCTCCTTATTACCTGCTATGCTCTAGTTTACAACCCAAAAATCTGTGTGGCTGTTTAGCATATGAGTGATGAGATATGATAAAAGGAGTTTAGAGAGGGCTGATGAATATGTGTGGCTTTGAAGCGGTTGTTGTGTGATCGTGTGCAGATGAGAGCGTGGGAGGTGGCGTGTGTGGATGTGTGTGTGTCTGGAAGTGTTTGCTGATGAGGGTGACATTTGTGCACACATTGAGAGGTTTAACCACCAGCATCTGGGTTTTCTTTCTCTCAACCGTAAAACATCAACCAGGAGAGGAAAGAACCCAGCTCTGCCCAACGGTTTAGTCCCGCTCCCCGCACATACTCAGTGTGTGTGTGTGTGTGTGTGTGTGTGTGTGTGTGTGTGTGTGTGTGTGAGGACATTGCTCACCACACACTCCACAGGATTTCAGCACTCTGCACATATACCGTGGATTCATCACCTTAGCAACCAGTCGATTGAAAGATGATGAATCATGCCAAAGACTGCTAATTTCTTTGCAGTTGTCAAACATGAACAATGGGCGGTAAGATGGATCACAGAAACGTCACCACAGACAGAATGTTGTGTGTGTGTGTGTGTGTGTGTGTGTGTGTGTGTGTGTGTGTGTGTGTGTGTGTGTGAACTTGAAAGACTACCATAAAGACACAGAAATGAAGAGAGGCAAAATCAAAGCTGATCGGAGGATAGCGATGGAGAGAGAGAGAGAGAGAGAGAGAGAGAGAGAGAGAGAGAGAGAGAGAGAGAGAGAGAGAGAGACTTACTGCTTGCTGTTAATACTTCTGACTGACCAGAAAGAAATATGTATGAGCTCCTCATCAGCTTGGTGATTTCTTTTTATCTCTCACTATACGAATAGGTATTTTTAAAATAAATGAGTGGTAGTTATGTTCCGTTATTCTCTTTGAAGAGATCTATCGCATGCAGGTTTCAGCTGCTGTACATTTGATTGCACACCAGGAATAAATTGCCGTACACAAATGCAAATATAGGTCCAAGCAGAAATCTGTTTCAGGCGCCTGGCATTCCAGTCTGACAAATACTCCATCCCACTGTTCATTTCAGATGAGAGTAGATGGTGTTGATGCAGTATGATTTGATTTCCTGCAGGTCTCCAGTGAATGAAGCTGTAACAACACCTCTGACCTCATCTTCTCTACTTTATGGTTACTGAATGGGCCCGGATGCTATTCCTGACAAATAACAGTCTTTGATAAGAGGGGAGGGTCTGAGAGGTCCATCTGACATACATTACTGCCTACTGCTGAGAGTGCTGACACATCCCCCTCCATACAATAATAGCAGTGATGGTGTAAAAGACATCAGTTTAGTTAAAGAAACATGGACATGCATCTGCTGCGATGCACCAGGATTCGAGAGAAGCACTGCTGTTACAAACAATGTGAATAATGTATTAAAAATAGGCAGCCTGGCAGAGCTAAATAATACCAGCCGGAAATGGTGCTACTAATTCAGCAACAAGATGTAAATAATTCTTCCGTCGATTGCTGGAGAATCAATAATACTGCAGAATGTGAACGATTTCATGTCCAGCAGTACACTGAAGCTTAACAGCTCCCACTGCTGGTAAACACCCGGAAAGCATGTGCAGCACCAGAAATGTGTTATCAACAGCCTTTATATGAAGCTTTGATTGATTTACAGTCCTGTTTTTATCTTTGAAGCGAAGGGAAAGTAGAGTCTGTGGTTGGCAACATATAATACTTGTCTGCTATATCCACCAGATGGTTGATTTTTAGTGTGGAGTTTGTGTGTGATTATACCCAACCCATAATCATCAGCAGAGCAACAAATAGTTACTGAAAAGCAAATGTCACACAGCTACTGATTACTTGATCATCCAAAAAGTGATTATTCATAATTTATCTGTTCTGTTCTGTCATGTATCTGTTCTGTAAGAATTAGGGGAACTATACTCCCTTTTATCAATCACACTAGGTCTTGGCAGCAGGAGAAACTACCCCTCACACACACATGCTCAAAATAGATCACATTATTTCATCCTAACACAACATTCGCACATCATTTGCTGCAAATTTCACAAACCATCTTGTCACTAAATTGTTGAGCGCAACAGTATGAATGGCATTGTAAGCGACACACCTTTATGTTTGTGTCATTATTTTGTGTCTACACCTGTCTGTCCTATATTTTGCTATTTTGTCTAGCACCCATTGAAAAAGAAAAAAGAAAAATTGATTAGTCAAAAAGGCCAAACTATCTGGCTGCATCTTATTAAATGTGAGAAGCTGTCAACTATTAAATTTATGGCCAGGTATTTTGATAATCGATTGATAGATTTTTTTTTAATAAATTTTTTTAATTCTCAAGTGTGAATATTTTCTGGTTTCTGTGAAAATAAACTGATTATCTTGTGGGCAAAACAAGACATTAGAGGACATCCCCTCGGGCTTTGGGAAACAGTGATCAGCATTTTCAATTGTTCACAAACAACTGGTCAATTAATTGAGAAAATGATCAACAGATGAATCAATATTGAAAATAATTGTTAGTTGCAGCCTTACTTTGGACTGTTATTTGGACAAAAAAATATATTTGAAGATGTCACCTTGGACTTGGAAATTAGGCTACTTTTCATTGTTTTCTGATATTTTATAAATGCCCCTTACAGTTACTATAGTGCAAGGTGATGTATTTAGATGTCTGCTCTTGGCCACAGTCCAAACCCATATATATTGAGTTTATTAAGATAAGGGAAAGTATAAAATCCAGACATGGATTTCCAAACTGGAACATGCAATATTTGTACATACAGGTTGTATGTAATAATCTCCTTTAGATTGACTAATCAACTTGTTGCATCTCTCCAACACACACATCAATAATGAAAATTATCTTTAGTTGCAGTCCAAAACCATCAAAGATTATTTTAAGCGCCGTTTTTTTTTTTATTGTTTGGACAGTGAAACTCAAAATGAATCTTGACATCCTCGACACCAGCTGATGTTATTTTTGCTTGTTACGGGCCTGATGATGTATAACCCTCTGTGTGAAATGTATGTGGGAGCTGGTGGTGTAGAATGTGCCATGTCCTGGTCACAGTGTTCCCTCCTCTCTACCGGTCACTCAGCAAGAGAGTTCCTGTGGGCAGAGTGAGAGAGCATCACACTCGGCCCACACATTTGTCCTCTAAAAACCACAGTCATCTTCATATGCAAAAAAAAAAAGCTGAAGTCAGGCAGTGAGGTTGTGGTGGTTTGAACGTAGTCAAAGTTTTATTTGTAAAATACTTCTAATATTAATGTTGTGACTCATTACTGTGTCTAAATATAGTCAGGGTTAGATAATGTTTAGTGATGATACAGGAACTTACTAGTTGTCTATATAAAATAGAATAGAACAATACAATAAAATACTTAGAGAAGATTAAAAAAAAGATAAATAGGTAGGTAAGGTGCAAAGAGTTGTAGTTGCAAGGTGGTGGTAATAGTACTGATGATATGATGGTAGTGTTATTGTAATTAACAGTATATAATAATAACAGTATGTAATGATAATATTAATAATATTTATAATAATATAATAATAATATGTATATATAATATGATGACTGAATCTGAAATCTCATGTCAGGACAGGAGTATGCTTGTATGGTGTTGATATTTCCAACAGTGCTTCCTCCAGACTATGTCTACACATTAAAACACCACCAACCAGTAACAATACTTCTCCTGTGCTTATATGTGTTTCTCTTTGGAGAAAAGAAAGGCATGCACTATTCATGAGGATAAGGCTGAATCTCGGTGTATTATTCATTAGAGAGGGCCTTGTCTGAGACATCTATAAACTCAAGGTGGATACTTTTTAGACACCACAGTCCATTTTCAGTTTAGCATCGTAGAAAGGGATTTCAGTGGAAATCAGCCAGTTCAACAAACAACAAAACCATGGCCAACAGCATTATTTACATACATCTTTGCAACATAGCAATAGAGTCCAGCTAAACTTTTTTTGTGCACAAACACCTTCATGTTTTTTGTGATATTTAGGTGGTTTACAGTTTGTTCCATTTAACTGAAGAAGAAAAAAAGTCCAAGGTACAACACACAAAAAGTGACAGAAAATTTGATTAACTACTTTGAGAGTTGAGAGAGCTTTTAGGGAGGTTACAGTTTAGAGGTTCAAAGATCTTGAAAGACATTTACATTATAACATGGACATAATTGAGAAGAAAGACTTGATTTCCAGTGCTGGAAGAGGCATTTAGATCCTTAATACAGCAATGTACTACTGGAATACTCCATTACAAGTCCTGCATTCAAAGTCTTAAGTAAAAAGTAGATAAGTATTATCAGCTAAATGTACTTAAAGTATTAAAAGTACAAAGTAGTTATTCTCCAGGAAAATTACCACTGAGACTAATATGTCATTATATGTGATACTGATGCCTCAACATGTATGCAGGAACTTACTGTAGTAGTTTATAAAGGTTGAGCTAGCTGCTATTATGTACAGTTAGGTAGTTTAGTTTTATCAACCTAGGAGCCAGGCCCTTTCAAAGACTCACAAGATACAGGAGATGATTAATGGGATGTAAAGGAAGAAAAGACAAACATCTTCTGTACAAATCTGTTATTTAAATGAAACCATCTGAGAAGTTTAGAGTGGAAATCATTTTGTGGTCACACCTCAAAGCTCCTCAAAGACATCTGAAACATGACAAGTGGCCACAGCCAGACACTGCTTTTTGGGGGGTCCCATAGCCAAAAATGATGGGAGCCACTTTGTTAATCTCTAAAAATGTTATCATATATATTTTTTAAATGTAAAAAAATATGTAATTACAGCTGTAGTAAAACATGGAAATACTTAAATATAGCACAAGTACCTCCAAAAATATGCTGAAGAAGAGTACTTAAGTAAATGTTACTTTCCAACTGTCTTTATTTCTGTACTGACAGAAGGAATGAAGGTAAACTTCAAAATTCAATCAAGATTAAAGCTGTTGCCTGCAATGTTGAAAGGAGAAAACAATTTCTAAAAAAAAAAAAAAAAAAAACAGTGGTTGTGGTTGGTTAAAGACTTTTAGTTCATGGTTATCTTGTAGCAATGAAAATAGACCCTTGGATTTGTGTTTAGGTGTACTTATTCTGGCTTCCTGAGGAGGGCAGCAAAACACCTACAGATTAGCCACAACAGGGTAGAGCGATTAAGCAGCTCAGCAACAGGTCTGTGCTGATCTCCTGGATCTGTAAATCCTTTACAGCATTTGAATATGTGGTGCAGAGATTGTAGCTCCCAGGTCTCTCCTTCTGGCTGCAGTCGGTTTTGTTCATGCATTTTTTTGCGCTTTGATGGCTTTAGTTGAACTTTAGTAGAATATCGCTCAATAGTGAGGTACTTTACTGTAACACTGGTATGTCTGGGCAGTATAATTTATTCATACACTTATTACCAGACTTTTGTGTCTAAAACAAAACAAACAAAAAAACAAGAATCTCTCTGTGGGCCAGCCTCAGTTTTGTTTAAGTTTGTTTTAGACTTTTATATATGATGTAAGACTAGGGCTACAGCTAATAACTATTTTCATTATTGATTAATTTCCCAATTATTTTCCCAATTAATCAATCAGTCACTCAGACTATGAATAAAAAGATGAAAGATGAAATTTGCAAATGTTTAGCATTTTTGCTTGAATTATGTATAACTTCTGTTATGATTTGGTGCTATACATATGAAATTCAAATATTAAATAATTATAAAGCAATTACATCAATACAACCAGATTATCACAGCAACACTATGAGCAAAGAAGTGGTCCCATGACCTCTTAAAGTTCTAATTTTTACAATTGACTCTTGCTAACGTGTTCAACCTCTACGTTTATCACTGCAAAGTCTTATTTTGATAGATCTGGCAATTCTGTTTGGTCTCCCAATAGGATACAGGAACAAGTTTACACTCCCAAATTGTATGTAGAAAGAAAAGTTCCTGTTTTTGTTTCCAGCATAAATTACTGATCAGTAAGCCCATCCCCTGGAGCTCTTTAGTAAAATAAATTTACTAATATTAACTGAGTATATTTCCCCTTAGCCTATATTTATTTCCCAGTATTTGATAGTATTTTAATCATTCCACATTGTTCAGATCATACCCTAGGTTCTTCTGCCAAATGACCCTTAGATTTTTACAGATATCTCTTTGTAGCCTGTTAAAAGTTTAAAGTTTCAAAGTAATCATTACTATTAGTAGTTCAACCATGTGAAGAACATCCAAAGGTTTAAAAGGACTTACTAGCTGGACTTACTCCTGTTGGATTTTTATCCAGGTCAGCTCTGGGTCTGTTTCCCTTCCAGTGTTTTATCAATCAAGACATTTAAAACGATAGATTATATAGCCATACCATATAATTTTATAAGTAGTACGGCCTAGACCTGCTCTATATGAAAAGTATCCTGAGATAATTTGTATTATCTATATAAATGTCCCTTGGTGACCACATTTTCTTTGTATTGATCTCTGGTCTCTTCAAGTCTATCAAATAGCTTGAACAACTTTGGTGATAACAGGCAGCGTGATGGAAACGTACCACACACCACTTTAATCACATAAATGTTACCCCATGGAGTAAGCTTCAATTTAGCCCATTTATCCATGTTCATCAGGTCTTTTTCCAGGCTTTATCTAAGGGCTCACAGTCTCAGACTTTAAAAAACCCCTGCTGTAACTAATTAATGGTTTGTCAAAGTTCATACAGTTTCAATATTCTGACATTTCACCCAGTCATAAACAAAATTTGGAATAAAAAAAACAAGAGGAAAGAGAAATAAGGTATCACATCTGAAGACAGCAACATCCTACTGAGAGAGAGTGACCCTCTGCGACATTAAGTCCATTACAGGCCTGTGAGAGTAACATCCATAAGCCTCAAATCTCTTTATTACAACACCCATTAGGAAAGTGCTGAGCTCTTTACCAACAGCTAAGATGGTCCACCACTCAGCAACACCACTGCTTCTGCTCTACATTCAATGAAGTACAGAGAATCACCCACTTACCACACATTGATACAGGAGACTAAGATATATTTTAAGAAATGTGTAGGGTTATCTTCTGCTATTGTCTTGGCCAGAAAACTCATCTGCAAGAGATTTTTAATCAGTTAAGTATTGTCACAGTTAAACAAGGTCTATATTGCAGTAGTGGCTACAATGATTTTAATTTATGTATATTCTCTCTATGTCCTATTATGAATTGCGACATATTTTAGGAATAATCATAGAAGGATTATGGTGTTATTCCATGAGTCCAGGATTCATTCTTCAGTTTAAGAGAATTAATCAGCAAATATTT
Organism: Dicentrarchus labrax; assembly: GCF_905237075.1. Lineage (NCBI taxonomy): Eukaryota > Metazoa > Chordata > Actinopteri > Moronidae > Dicentrarchus > Dicentrarchus labrax. Next base: position 11,234,278 of record NW_026136715.1, read on the forward strand.
TGATAATAGATTAATTGATTCAGTGAATTTTCAAGCGAAAATGCCAAACATTGATCGTGGTTAGAAGATTTGCTGATTTTTGTTGTTGTATATGACAGTGAATTGAATGTTATATTGTTTGGACATAAAAAGTTAATTTTTCTAACATTTTATACTAAAACTGAGGGATTAACCAATTCATCAAGAAAGTAATTGGCAGATTAATTAAAAATGGAAATAATTCTTGTAGTTGCAGCCTTACTGTGACCAATTTGTCTCATAGGATGATTCTGGCATATTGTTTGTTTGTCAGAATGGTAAACTATAGTTCAGTATATATGACTGATTTTGGCTTCTTGTACTTCTTGTGTGACCATCCTCACTAAAGTGATCTAAAATACACACTTTCAGATAGTTTATAAAATGTTGTCAGAATTAGACTAAAACCACATGACTTTGGGATGAATTTCTTTTTAGAATAAAAATTACACTTGATGTTATAGTTATAACTTAATGTTAAAATATACTTTACACCCATAGGTTAGATTAGGTTAAGGTTTTGGGGTTACAAGTCCTGAAATTAATGTATGTTAATTCATCACATTTACCAGTTTAGCTCTATTCAGGGTCAGGGGGTGTCTGGAGCAGCTAAAACAGATTGAACCTTAAATTCACATTTATATAGGAGCAAGTGGCTACAATCCTATCTGCATGTTTTTGCTTAAGGAGTTGGGAGCACCTGGAAGAATGTCACAAATATGGGGAGACATTTAAACTGTGCACAGAAACACTGTCACTCTCAATGGTGAAAATATTTACTAAATATTTTTTTTTTATGAGGTACCATGTTGTAATCATGCTTTCAAATAAGAAGTTACTGGATAGCTCCATGACAGGCATGAGCAGGTGTAACCTTAATATCTTGATGAGTGGTCAGTTATGTTTGCAGTGGTGGCTGGATTAGATATTAACTGTGGCCTAAATCACTTTGTGCTGACGGATTTGGAAAGTGATAATCCAAGGTGTGCCTTTAAAAGCCAGACCTGGATCCATTTGTTGCAAGGTCCCTTTCCATCACTCTCCGGAACAGCCAGAAGAAACACCACAGAAGGGCTGATCGCAACCCCAAGCCGCAACCATGAACGGCACGGAGGGACCATTTTTCTATGTCCCTATGGTTAACACCACCGGCATTGTCCGGAGTCCTTATGATTATCCTCAGTACTACCTTGTCAGCCCAGCAGCCTATGCTGCCCTGGGTGCCTACATGTTCCTGCTCATCCTTCTTGGCTTCCCCATCAACTTTCTCACTCTGTACGTCACCATCGAACACAAGAAGCTGCGGACCCCTCTAAACTACATCTTGCTGAATCTTGCAGTGGCTGACCTCTTCATGGTGTTTGGAGGATTCACCACAACGATGTACACCTCAATGCATGGCTACTTCGTCCTTGGACGCCTTGGCTGCAACATGGAAGGATTCTTTGCTACCCTCGGCGGTGAGATTGGGCTCTGGTCACTGGTTGTTCTGGCTGTTGAAAGGTGGCTGGTTGTCTGCAAGCCCATCAGCAACTTCCGTTTCGGGGAGAATCACGCAATCATGGGTTTGGCCTTCACCTGGGTAATGGCCTGTTCTTGTGCCGTGCCCCCTCTTGTCGGCTGGTCTCGTTACATCCCTGAGGGAATGCAGTGCTCATGTGGAGTCGACTACTACACACGTGCAGAGGGTTTCAACAATGAGTCCTTTGTTATCTACATGTTCGCCTGCCACTTTATCATTCCAATGTGTGTCGTGTTCTTCTGCTATGGCCGTCTGCTCTGTGCTGTCAAGGAGGCTGCTGCTGCCCAGCAGGAGTCTGAGACCACTCAGAGGGCTGAGAAGGAAGTCACCCGCATGGTTGTTATCATGGGTATCGCCTTCCTGATATGTTGGTGTCCTTATGCCAGTGTGGCTTGGTATATCTTCACACATCAGGGCTCAGAGTTCGGACCAGTCTTCATGACCCTCCCGGCCTTCTTTGCCAAGACCTCCTCCGTCTACAACCCATTGATCTACATCCTCATGAACAAGCAGTTCCGCCACTGCATGATCACCACCTTGTGCTGCGGAAAGAATCCCTTCGAAGAAGAGGAGGGAGCATCTACTGCCTCCAAGACCGAGGCCTCCTCTGTCTCCTCCAGCTCTGTGTCTCCTGCATAAAAGGGCCGTCAACAGGCTCCATGATCCACTATCCAAGAAGAAGACTTCTGCTCCCCCCGGGAAACGACTGAAGGCTAATGTCTACAGAAATAACTTCCTTTTTGTATTTTTACAAACGAGTTGGTTCAAACTAAAGACAGTTGCAGGGAAGGTCAGCCCATTACAGAGTTTTTCCTGTATGTACAGAATATCCAACTTAACTATCTAATGAGATTTTTTTTTTTCCTCAGAGGAAAGGGAAAAAAATTTTAATCTTTACAGTTGGATCCTATATGATACTGGCTTATTTTTGAATGTAGAGGCATGTAATCAAGGCAACGTAAAATAAAACGCACTTTGCAAATGACTCATCCTGTTTATGTTTTACTTGCAATTTGGGTGGCAAAGTTCATGACTGTAGTATATTTAATCAACTGAATAAATGTGACTGACCTATTCAGAATGCATTTATGTCTTGAGTCAATTTCTACTTTAGAGCTATTATTTTAGTGACTACTGCTCTTCTGCTAAGAACTTGATGGTACAGATACTTAGAATAGTGTTTGGATTTCTATTGTAGAGGCATCTGCATTGCTACTGTAATCTCACCTCTATCACAGGTCACCTTGGATTTAGAAGTACCTCAGGGATTATGACATTATTAATCAGGGATGAATATACACATGACACAACACCAACTTTATCTGATGACGAATATTAATCATATTAATTAAAGGTTAACACAGACAGAGACTTATTGGATAACACAAATCTGTATTACCAAGAGACACCTTGATGCAAAGGTTATGGAATGGAAACAATTTCTCTTCACTTGTGTTCCTTACTTCCATCATATCACACACAAACCATTAATAATTAAATTTTTGTATATTTCTTATATTGCTAGAAAGAAGAATCACTGGGAAAACTGCACAGCATTTCTCAAAAGGTTTTGAATCTCTTTTCAGGCCTCATAATATAGAAAACAAGATTTAAAGCAAAGGTTTTCTTTTATTATGTTAGATTTTTTTCCCATTGGGGATTAATAAAGTATATCTTCTTCTTTCTTCTTCTTATTATTCAGTAATAATAATTCAGTAATACAGTGACTACTACCTACTCCTAACACTGGATATCTCAGATTATGTTGGGGTAGTTAATGAGTATAAACCCACTTGAGATCTACAAGGTTTATAGCTTCATTGTTTTTGTGTTCTCAAAGGCTGGGCTTTTTTATTACTCTCTGAAAGACGTTACAATGAGTTGTACCAGCATGATCAATGACCGAAACTCACTTGATGACGTGAATTCCTCCTCCTCAGTTGTTGGTTATGCAGTATACCACACTAGAGAAAAACACCTCAAGATCTCTCCCATAATGACCTTTGTGCGTAGCTATAGCAACCATCATACTAGTGGATCTTTTACCAATATACTCACCTAGCAGGCTGAAGCCACCTGAGAGTTTAAGGAAAAACAAAATCAATTACCCACTGCTTTAATTTAGCACTAAAAAAGAAAAGCTTCTCTTGCTATGGCTGCACAATCATACTCTAAAATTTAATGAATAGGAATGATATACTGAATATTGGATTAGATGGAACTCTTAGGATTTTTTGTTTACACAGACAAGATACTATTTAGCTTTTTGTAAATAAATATAAATACCACTTATAATCTTAAAGTTTAGAAGAATCTAGTATAAATTAGACCCAGTTCAATAAAGTGTCAATTTGTGTTAATTTGTCAATTTTTACTATAACATTATTATATTTGAGATGACAAAGTATATTAGTGGTATGATTAGTGTAATGGCAGCCCTGGTTCTAACTTTTTAACAATTAAAAAAGCATGAATTGTGTTTTTGTTGGAGAGTATGGAGATTGACATTATTGCTTTTACTACCTCACTCCATTCTTTGTACTGCACCATTATATGTTGTACAAATAGAATGAAATGCCTTTCTCAGAAGACGAGGAATGCAGTACAGTTGACAGTCCATAATACTGACTTCTATTTCCATGTTACTTTTGCAGATTTTTTAAGTGTGTGAACCAGTGTACAGTCACAGTTAAATGTAGTAAACTTTCCTCTAGTGTCAATCTTCAATGAAACAGAGCCTCTGAAGCTGCATAATAAAACATAGTGTGACCAGGACTGACACACCAGAGAGGTTTGATCAAAAAGAATACAAACTCCAAAGCCTCTCCAGAGACATTACTGAAAAACGGCTGTGCAGAAATATGAAATCCTTTTGAATTTGTATGGAAAACTTTATTTGATAATAAAAATAGCATTCACAGACTTCTTTTGATAGCTACATATACATTGTAATCCATCTCAAGGAAAGAAGCTGGATAAGTCCACATCTACTTGTACTTAGACTAATGTTATGTATAGCTTCATGGGTCAAATAAAGCTATGAACAATGTAGTATTTATATATGCATAGTTTTATAAAAAAGATTGGCCCATATACATGTACTGCTTTTATCAACACAGAGACAGCATTATGTCCGGAGCACATTGCAAGAACTAATGCTTGAAGAACACAGACTGCATACAAGTGCTTTATAATACAAAGGCAGGCTAACCATCGAGAGAGATTCAAACCATCAAACAGTTTCTGATTGACCAAATACAGTCTTTCATTTTAAAACGTCTTTACATACCTGATCCAGAGTAAATCAACATATTTCCCATAAATCATCAGGTCCATTTCAGAGATATAAACACAATATCACATTCCTCACTGCTGAGGTTTTTCATAGATTTCTCTTTTGTACAAGAAAAAGGCAACATTTTATTCCTTGACAGGTTCCTAATAGTTACATTGGAAAAATTCTTTACATGTGATGGCCAACAGGTTAACTTGTTAAATGTGTTTCTTCTTCTTTTTTTCTTCTTTTTTGTTAATACAGTACCATGGCGACAACAGTGATCAAACAATGCATTTGTTTTGGTTTATCCAATATATTTTTAGTTCTCTAATGAAACATAAAACAGAGAATACACACAAAACACATTATAAAGCAGCAGTCAGACTCCAGTGGCATGACAGCATGGCTCAGCATGGCAGATTGGTCGTCTCCTGTACCGGGACTCTCCATATATTACCAACACAACAAACCACATCAGCTTTTTGTGTCAGGACCCAGGAAGTGGTCGGTGCGCAAATGTGGCTATCATCAACATGAGGACAGGGCTAGCAATTACTGTGGGATTACAGTGCATGTTCATTATCGATTATTCTCGCTCAGACCTATCAGACAAAGTGGTTAAACTACACTTAGATTTACACATGCAGCTTGCACAGGGATAATTTACACATTTGTTTGTTTAAACTTTTTTTTTGGCATATCTGATAAATCAAAATTTGTGGCAGCTTCAAGCTGGTATTCTGGCATAATGCAGACTATTCTATAGTACGAAATTGAAAATTTTCTGAGCAACAAATTTAACTTTTTTCCGCAACAGAGAATCTACCAGAACAGTTTTGCCTGTAATTGAAAGTGAGTCAGGTTCCTTCCCTTCTACATCAATACACACTGAGGAACAAAGGACCAGAGTACTCAAGTTATTTTTATAGTTCTACTCCAAGGGAGAAACTAATAACACCATTGCCTATTATCACATCAATTGTCTGATTTCTTAATTTCAGAGTGTGTGGGTATAGTTAGGCAAAGGAGGGTGAGCTGCCACACATTTTAAGGATGCAACACAAGTAAGGGTACAGCATGCTTCTCCCAGGTACATTGTGCACTTCTACCATGGTCCTTAAAGATTTAATGAAGCTTGCTCAAGATATGTGCCAAATTAACAAATAAATAATGAGCAAATGCAAAAAAGTCATATATTATTTATATAATTATCACTCTACTTTTACCATCAGATCTTAAATTTAGATTTTTGCCATAAGTCCAATGTGACTTTCACAGTTCTTATGAACCATCAGTGTCTTGTGCTATAGTTTGTTCAGTGAAGCAATTCAGGAATGGAAAAGACATCTAAAAACAAGTTGAAAACAAGCTTAGTAGTTAGAAGTTACCACAACTGGAGGAATGTTTCATACCTCTGAGGGAACAAATATTTAGATTCAGCAATGCCTACAAAAAGCAATATCACTGATTTTATATGCAGGCACATACAATACCTTTACTATAGTACAACTTCTGTTATGTTCAAAATAACTATAACAATGACAAAACAACCAGTATGAACTGATAGAAGGATTGTACTCCTGCTGTTTTATGAATCTCTGGATGGGATCATAAGTAGTCAATCAAATCAATCAATAAACCAGTCGACCACATAAAGCACAAGAGTTAGTATCCTCAGAAGTCCAATTCCAGTGTATGGTACATAGTTTGCACAGATAGAGGAGAGAGTGGCGAGGGGGATCTCTGCTCTGCTCTAGATGCTGAGGTCTTTGGGGCTTTCTTTGTACAGCCTTCTCTTGGGCTCAGGGAGCTGGTTTGGGCTGTGGCCTACTGCGTTATTGTTATGGCCTGTGTTGTTGTAGGCAGCATTGTTGTGTGCAGCGTTGTTCTTCATCATGCTGTAGTAGTCCTTCAGTCTGGGTGCTGCTGCATAGTTCAGCTCGTCCCGGCTGTAGTTGCTGTCAGGGGAAGAGTCCCGCTCCACTCGGTATCGTCTCTCCGGTGTCCCGTTCATCTGATATCTCTCCTCCCTCCTCTCTGAGGAAGAGTCTCTCAGGAGGTTGCCGTTCTTTGTGGTTCTATCATATGTACGGCCCCTGGAAAGAGACAAGGAATCCCCGTTGTTGTTGGCGCGCTCGGGGGTTGAGGCCTCCCTGACTCGCCCAGGTGTATGCGAGTCCTTGAGGAGCCTCCGCTCGTAGAACTTGCGTTCAGGTGTGACTGCGAGGAACCCTCCATCATCATACTCCCTCTCAGGTGTACGGTCCCGATGGGCTCGCTCTGCCCTGCGGTCCATCGACTTGGCCCGCCGACGATCAGGAGACGAGGCACACTTTCGGGTTGGTGAGCGATCAAGGGAGCCACGGCGCTGCAGGCGAAACCTCCCGTCCAAAGTAGAACTGCTGCCCGAGGGCTCTCGCCCCCTCAGTTTCTCGGCAGCTGCAGCCTTCTTTCCCGAGCTGTCTTTCCTCAGAGTCTTTAGGAGTTTAGAGATGCCGCTCTCCGACTCGGACTTCTTAACTTTGCGGCCTCGGCTCTTCTTGTTGCCACTACTACTGCCGTTACTGTTGTCTGGAGACTGCTGTCTGGGGGTACTTTGACTGTGATTGTTATTCCAAGTGTGATGATGGTGGGGGTTAAATTGCCGGCCTTGGTAGTCCATCTGATCTGACCCAGCCCTGTCCCTGTTCCTGTCCCTGTCTCGGCCACGCGCAGCCTCCTCCTGGCGTGATGGTTTGTGAAGGTCTGGTGGATAACTGGACTCCAATGAGGTGTGATATCTGCTATTAGGTGGCAGCGTTCTCACTTCCGGAGTGTTTTGTGCCCCGGGTGTGGGAGGGTGCCCGTCACTGCTGCCGTCTGCAGGAGAGGAGAAGGGAGGAGAAGCTTGTTGACTAGAAATACCTTATTAAGGAATGAGGGATGAGGTTGAGGTTGAGGAATACTTTTACATCAATAACATGTGACATTTATTGTGTTCAGCAGACATGACTTTCCTTGTTGGTTCATGTGAGCTCTTGCATTGACATGACATAAAGTCAATGCAGAGATTTATCATGCATACATGTGCTCTTTCATATGCTATATATATATATATATATATATATATATATATCCCCAGAAACAATCAGGCTAATTGATGTGTAACATTCTGCTTTACATCTATACACATAAAATGCATTGAAATGATAAATCACTTCAATATGGTTTCTCTATAGGGCTGCGGGTTGAGACACAAGGTGATGTCAGCAACAACAGCAGGTGCAACACATCGGCAAGTGTAGGGCAGGGATTATCAACAACACAGCAGGCACCTAGGAAATCATTCAAAACAAAATGGTGAACAACTCAATGTGCATCATTGGGAAGAACAAACCAAAAGCAAAGAAACAAGAGTGTATTTGGCTGCAGGTCTGCCAAATTAGTGACAGGTTGCTATGGCAGCAGCATGTGATGAGCAGTGGCATTAAATTAGTCCCAGTAAAAATATCTGGTGTTGGGCTAGCGAAGGGGGAGGCTTCATACATGTACGGATTCACAGAAGTTAAATTAAGTAAAGTTTAATTCAAGCATGAACAGACAAAAAGCATGCACACTATGTAAACACACTCGCGCTTAAACACACACAAAGTGGGATTCTGGTAGGGATGAGCTGAAAGGAAGGGTGGATAAAATTGAAAGGAAAAAGATGACTGGGGTAGGGTGGATTGGGACAGACTTTTGGCTACAAACCGTGGTCTGATTTTGGCCCATTAGGTAGAAACAGGGCTCTCCCATCTTGTCATTCCTCATTGTACCAACAGCGAGATGAGGAGCCATCATCGCTGGAGAGAGGAGGAAGAGCCCAGCAACAAGAGACAATCAGAGAGAAAGGAGGAGGAACAGAGAGGAGAAAACAAATAAAACAGACGAGAGGCTGTTTTACAGTGCATCTTTATATAGAGAAGAAGGGGTTTGTTGTGAATGACAAGAAATATATTACATTTTATACAGTATCAAAAACCATCTGAAAGAGAGGGTATGTGTCAGAATTAGACCCCAGATAAACCAGAAAGTAATGCTGTGAGAGGAATAATCCATCAGCACTGCAACACAGCTCTTGGGAGGGAATATTACTTCAGCTGTAAAACATCAGTGTTACAGATCCTATAGACTATAAATCATTGAACAAGCTTTTATGTCAACCATTCCTTCATTAATCAATAATATTTGACAGCTGAAACTATGACAAGTGGCTTTAAATTAATGGATCAGAAAGTGCCCTTCTGTTAAATGTTTATCATTTGTATTAATAACATTCATGAAAGTGTACCTGTGGAGCACTAAGCAGATAAGAAGCTTTATTCTAGTCTGCGGTGTGTACAGCTGGAACAATAATAAGATTTCAGTGCTGGCATAAGCAGTGTTATTTACAGGAAGAGGAGAAAAACACTACCTACCATATTCAGGTACAGATCCATCTCCCCGTTTGAGGACGAGCCGCGCCCTGCGACCACCGTTCTTGATCAGTTCAATGGCACGTGAATGCTTCATGTTCTTTGTGCTCTCACCATTAATCTCCAGGATCTCATCTCCCACCTGAAACAAAGAGGGCACGTTATTGTCACAACTAGTTAATGATAGTGTTTTATCAATGCTGTGTAAAGAGTAAATGTATCCTGCCAAGATGTATGGAAGAGAGAAAACTCTGTGGTAAAAAAAATCACTTTTAATGGTTTCATACCCTCATCTTGCCATTTCTGACAGCAGCCCCATCCTCTGCTAGTCTCAACACATACAGGTCCATGTTGTACTCCCGTCCTCCTCTCAGGCTGAAGCCGAAACCTTTACTGTCCCGCTCGAGGTCCACAGAGTAGAACTCAGCATCCTGTGACACAGAAAAGGAGAGATAAAGAGAGTCACCAGAAAGGAGGAGTGACTAATCCAGGAGTCAAAAGGTGAGTGCAAACCTCAGGACTAATCAAGCCATGTCCCACTGAAACTCACAAAATGTCAATGGCAGTACAATACCCTAGAATGCATGAATAATTAATGCCACACGAGCCTGTGATCAGGGTACAGATCACTAAGCAAGGGCACCACAAGGACTGGACTAAGACCAAAACCTACCATACTTCATCAAAAGTTCCCTCCCAACAACAGCATGGTCTCTCTCAAAATAATTTTCCCTGGCACCCACAGATCCAAAGCTTTATTGATAAACTACTCACTCATTTAAATGTCAGATTTTGTAGATCCTGTAGACATTTTACTTCAATGTAATCTAAGGGAGGAGTATGGAAAACTTTGCTAATATCATGCACTTAGAGTATCTGATACAGATAAGGAACAATGACTTTTAAAGATAAAGTTAAACAGGTGGGGATATAGTAATCTGGATACTACAAACTGAATTTCATCATATAACCCTGTGTTGTAAAATTACAAATGACCTTGTATCCTTGTATTTATGGCCTTTATCTCTTCTGGATCTCAATTACAATGGGGCAGAAATCTAATATGATGCTTTCACACTTGCTGTACACTTTCCCAACACTCCTCTGTCAGAGTGTGTAGCATTCCCTGCATACATGTTATGCATGGATGCATAACATTAGCAATGATGTACCAGTATGCTTCATCAGAACTGGTTGTCGGATGGTTGAATAGCTTCAGAAATCCCCTCCTACACACCTTTCTGATGTTGGAATCTGGGGGAGCTGTGTTGAACAGTTTCTGTAACTTTCTCAAACCAACACGCCAGCTTCGTGTCGTGGTTGGCGACAACTGAGGTTCTTTCTCTGGCTCTCTTTTTACATTTCTTACACGCTATTTCTGTCGCTAATCATGCAAACAAGTGAGTGCAAAACTATGAATGCCTTCCAGGAGAGACTGTCTGAAAATGTGTGCCATTATTTGCAACCCAGATTTAAAAAAAAAAAAAAGCTGTTATAGACTTATGATCAGTAGCTTTCCTCTGTTTATTGCTACAGTATTTGTTATGTTATGTGACTGATGTATTGAACCCAGATAATCATTAACTGTGGAGTGAAAACATCAATTCTTACCTGTGTTGTCTGAGTTTGTGTGGGTGGAGGTGGAGGGGCTCCTTTTGACTTTGAGTTATTCCTTTAAAAAAAAAAATAGAAATCCATATGAATACATATTGTGCTGTGTTAAAGAATATCTTTTGGGAGTCAAATTGCATTTATGCCTGTTTAAAATGGATCATCACCTACCGGGACTCTATGGACTGTTGAGGTGTGTGTGTGGTGGTGATGGTAGCTATCTTCTCAGCATTAGTCAGCAGAGAAGCATTGGAAGATTCTGGAAAAAAACAGAAAAAAATAAACTAAGCTAAACTAAAATAAAGTGACTGCTTTTGTTAAATGCATTTGCCCACAGCTGTGTTTTCAAAAGACACTCTGGAGAACAAAATGTTACTGTCCAGAAGAGTCCACTGAACCACCCACAGGCTACTCTATTCAACCTGATGCTAACTGCCTGTGATGTTGTCATTTGCCATTTGCTCACGGACAACACTGGCCCCAACTCGATGTAAGAAAAAACAGCAGTAAGGAAAAATAACTTGAGCGTCATTTTGTTTCATCTTCTTTTCCAGGAGGGGGAAAAACAAAGACAGCTGTCTTTTCTTGCTTTCAAATCCATCTTTTTACTAGCAAGAACCTGCAGCACATTAGTTTCCACTGACACTGGCAGTACAGCTCTGTCTGTGTTTAGCAAGAACACCAGCCTGACTCATTCGTCTCAGGCTCCTTACTCACTCTCCACACGTCACTCCAAAAAATATAACTTTTCCTCACGGCCACCTCTCTGGCTTTCTAAGGTGAACATTTTTCTTTCTTTCATAATATTTGAAATGAGAATAAGGTGGACCAATAAATGCCATCATTCTAATATTACAAGGCCATGTCGTGTGTTTACTTGGGAACCTTGCATCCCTGCATGTACATGCACAAGCCTTTGAGTTAGTGACCGTTAGTGTGTGTGTGTGTGTGTGTGTGGGAGTTTGTTCCCACCTCTCTCGCCTGCAGTCTTAATTAAGCCGCATTTTCTGTCTCTGTGGAGGGTGTTACAGTAGAGCTTTGCTCCATGTTTTTATTGTTTGACCAGTGGCTCAGCCAGTAACAAGCACCCTTGTTACAGCACTTGACTTATTTTATCCAAAATGTGGAGCTTTAGGTTGCAAACTGCTTGTGCTGCGATATTATGCATTTCTATTTCCTTTCCTAAACTAGGCTGAAGAGATTAACACACGGGAAGCACTTGATTAAATGCGAGCTGTGTTTTTAATCCTCTCAAACTGACAAAATATTGCAAATGGTAAGATATCTGGCAAAGAAGATAAACAAACAGTGAAAGAGAATTAAAAGAGAAACTACAGTAGCAGTTTCTGGGGGCAACTTCACCTTACTCCTACTCAATGACTCACTCTCTAAGATACCAGGGTTCACACCCTGATGAAAAGTGCTCTTGCCTGTGTAGAGCACGGTGCCCTTTCCTTCCCACCACATCCATGAATAAGTCACATCATGCTGCATTATGAAACAGCCATGTGAGGCTGGAAGACAAAAGCCTTACCATCACCCGGTATGATCCTGAGCGAGACTGTGTTCCCGGCTTCCTTGATCAGGTTGACGATATCCGAGTGTGACTTGTTGGTGATGGAGCAGCAGTTAACAGCCAATATTCGGTCCCCTACTTTCAGCTTCCCGCAGCGGTCCGCCGGGCTGCCCTCGATGATGCGTCCTATTTTGTGGGGCATGGCCACACAAGCATTTCCGGCTTTTGTGTTAACATGCGTGTATATTGTGTGTGTTAGAAATAGTGAGTGGTGATGATTTGATTCATTGTGTTGATGGTTGTATTGATTTATATTTTATAAAAAGGAAAAGACAAAGAAAATGGGGAGAAAGAGACAAGAAAGAAAGGTTAATTATCTAAATCACAACATTCAAATTCACCCACAGTAATTTGTGTACACCACACGTTAACGTGTGACAATCAGTACACACGCCCGCTACAGTAGATGCCTCGAAAAGAGGGGATGAAAGTGTATAATGCCAAAAAGAAAATTCATGGGCTCTGTGGACAAATGCAGAATTTGTCCAGATTGTCTGATGTAATAATCAATAGACTGTGAATCATATGCCACTGGTCCGAGCCCACAGTGGTTAACACTTGACAGCCTATCAATACACTGGTCACTGGATGATGAGTACACCTCCCTGCCAGGGATCAATGAGCACACAATCGTTGCTGCAGTGTAAGACGTTAAGGTAATTGAGTGGTGGAATCTTGACCAGCTCAGAAAATGATTCCTAAAGAGGAGCCCTTTAAGGTGAGATGTGCTGCCTATAGCCTATATATGACACTGGTCAAGTGGTCACTGCAAGCACTACCAGAAATACAACCAGCACCTGAATGACAGCACTCTATAGTGCACATCTTGTTTACACAGAAGCTTTGAACAGACCCTGGAGATCTCCAGTTCTTCTTGCCCTGCCTCCATCTCCCTCCCTTTATCTCTGCCCCCCCCCCCACACACACACCATCCCATACTTTTGCAACATCCATATTTATCACATCACCTTACTTTGCAGCTGCCCTCCCTCCATCGTGATTGAAAGATGCACTTGTATCCTGTCACTCTATCTAAATAATGAGATGTGGGATATTGCAGGGTGTGGCAAGTACGCAGGATTTAATACCCAATCTGCTAAGCACAATACCAACCCGAGGTCACAGTGGGAGGGGATAAGAGGGGGGGATGGGCCTTGATGGACTGGAGAAAACTGGTTTAAGTATCCATGATGTATGGGAGATTGAGTCAACTCAAACTGCTTTGTTCTTCCCAGGACTGACAAACATCTAGCACTCCTGGAAGAATCCTGAGCCATGTCTGCTTTTTTTAGCAATACACATTCCTCTGTCACGTTTCAGCTCGTGTCCCACATGGTTGAAATCCATTAGGAGAGTGAGCGCGCAGGATGCTACAGCACGATCCCAGATCAGCACATGAAAGCACAAAGTCCATTCATCTCATCGTCCCAAGAGGAATGGTTACGGAGCAGAGCAGGGGAGTGCAGTGAGGCAGCAGCAAAAACAGGAACCTCAAAAGACTAGAAGACGTTTAGACAAGGTTGTTGACTAGCACTGTCACTGGTGTCACTATAAATAACACATTCATTCTTGCATTGCATTTTGCAGAGCAACACCATTAGCCCATGGGATCGATGAAATTTTCCCTGGGCAGTGAGTGTGGCTAACGTCTCATCTGTTTTTGTGTTTTTACTGTGACACACCACAGTACATCATCATAATGGCTAACTATACAAGGGACCTTGGCACGACATTGGTGTTGGAAATTCATCGCTCGGAGGTTAATACCAAGTTTGTTCGAGGAGGACATCTGCAATTCCTCATCAATGCCCGAGCAACTTTAATACATGCAATTCGGCTGTTTTGCTGCGATACGTAAATGGTATAGACAGCTATGGACTGTGCTGAGTGGACTTCAATTACATGCTGAATGAATTGGTGAGGGCAGCTGTGAGGCATGAATCCGTGATTATGGTGTTTGTGATAAAGCTGCAGCAAGCCTGATCCTGAGGGAGCGCACTCCGCACACATAGAGGCTTCTTTATCCCTAAGCTCATGATAGTAGGTTTGTGACCTCAGTCTGGGGCATCAAGCAAAAGTGGAGGAAACCTAATGAGGAGTAACTGTAAAAATATTGTAATCCTGCCAGGAGATGGCATAAATCATTTTACTCAGTGGTTCATTTATACTCTCTGTGGATGTCTGTCTTTGCAGGAGACTGGGGCTGTTTAATGCACTGACTCTCTATCTGCAGGTCTTAAAAAGGCTTAAAAAGAATTGAGTTTAGTTTCATTTTTGTATCTGATGGCGGGCTATCGGGAGATATTAGGTAAAAGTGTGAATGTAAAAATGTGAATAATGACATAATAATAAATTATTCTTAGCCATATTGTCTGTTATACTTTCATACTTTGGACAGTATGGTTGTGATAGAGGCATTAAACTGCATTATTAAAAAGTCTTGGTAAAACCTGCAGAAACCCTGCCAAACGGGTATAGCTTTAAATAGTTTTCCGCAAAGTATTATCATCAGTGCCATGTGGTAACCTCTGTTATGAATGAATATTGCTTTGAGACCAAAGTGTTGCTCTGTTGTTATTTGTACTGCTGCTCACACTCAGAAACTAAATTAATCACAGAGAAAAAAAATGATCTTCAGAAAAACTTTTTTCACTTAACAAGCACAAATACGGATTGCAAATGCATAACAATCAAACTGTTGCGTCAGACTAAAGTCTAAATTGAAAACGTTGAATTTAAACAGAGTTGGTAAACAACATAAATTCTCATGTCAAACTGAATAGAAGTCCCTGTCCATCTCAACTAGCTCTCTGCCTCACTTACCAAAAGTGGTGCCTGCGTCAGGCCTGGAAACTGATGACACAATGACGAAACCAAAGCCCTCGTTCTCTCCACGCTGGATCTCTACATCGTACGGCTGCAAGGAGGCAGGCACCACTGCACTACCACTTCCACCTCCGCCGCCGCTGCCAATGCCGCTGGTAGATCCGCTGCCAGAGCTGACTGTGTTGAGAGAGTTCTGGCTCCCCTGGGGGGTCCGCTTGCCCTCTGTCAGGCTTGGTGCCTGGGTGCTGCTGTGGTGAGAGGACGCTGGCGATGGGGGAACGTCACCTTCCCCTTTTGACACTGAGGATGAGGCGGAAGAGAACGCACTGATTAGAGTATTACTCATACATTTCTTCAACTTTAGATTCAAATATTCATGTCAGGAACCTTGCTAAGGTTAAAGGTAGTCTGTGCACAAGCAAGCAAGCACTGTGCATTATGTTTAGATAACGTGCATGTGACATGTATGAATACACATGCACAAGTTTTATGTAAAACTCTCATCACCTCCGTATCCAGGGGACTTGCGTCTGACAGTGAGGTTGACATGGCCCTGTTTTGCGGCCTGCTGCATCAGCTGCACCACCAGCTGGTGAGACTTGCCCACCACCGCCGTGCCGTCCACACAGATGAGCTCATCGCCCGACCGCAGGCGCCCATCCTCATCTGCCGCCCCGTACTTCACTATGTGCCCTATGTAGATCTAGAAGAGGCAAGCACACACAATACATGATGTAACAGATTACTTGACTTTTATTAGTTGCTGTAATTCATTGTCTATCAACATAGTGACGTGAATACAGTAGCTTTGTAATTATGAGACAATACTGTTGCTAATTAAGAATCATCAAACTGCACCAGCCAAAAGAGAGCACAATGACTCATGACTTATCTCCTTCTGATTTGAATTAATCTCTTGAATACAGCAGCGTTTCATAGCCTACTGTTGCATTACTAGGTAAGAAGGGTGATGCAGCCTATTGGGGCCATGGAGAAGCTTGTGTGCTTTAGGCATTGTGTGGGAGTGTACACACAACTCTGACATAAACAAGTGCACAACTACCACCCAGCATTTTTGGCACAAACAACAAGTACCAACTCCTGTGGGGTAGACCTGAAGCCTGCTGCCATTTTATTTCCCTCTATTCCTCAATATCTGCTTTCCACTCTCCCTCTTGCTCCCTCCTTTTAAGACAAATATATGACGCACTACTAGAGGGATACTGGGTAAGGCCTTTGCTTCTCTTAACAAGCTGTCTATATGATTCTCCAGAGAGCAAAAGCTCCAGTTAGAGAGAGAGTGATGTGGTAGGACTTTCTGCTTCTCTGGTTTAAAGGCAGACTAAACAGAGAAGCAGGAGGAAAAGGAAAGACATAAAAAACTAACAAAACAGAGAACCTCTTATAGAACTGGTAAGCATACTAAGAAAAAGAAGAAATTATTCAGTGATTTAGAATTATCAGCAATAGTATGTATAGGGTGTAAGAGTGTGAATGTACACTAAAATGTTTTATGGATGGGATTCAAAGGGTGGAGGGATACTTACAGGCTCCCCGGGCTCATTTCCTCCCAGGATACGGAAGCCGAAGCCTGTATCCTTCCGCCAAAGGAAAATGTCCTGCTCCTGGCAATCTGGCACTGAAATACACAAGAGAAACAGTGAGAGGACTCTATGGGGATCAACCATCAAATCTGCCAAAGACCCGCAGGCTCCACTCAGCGTTGACTGATTAGCATCTATGAATGCTCATCACTGAATGCTTGTTGCTCTCATCAAGAAGTCATGTCTCTCGTTTTGTCTAATTATCAAAAATCCGTGTCCAGTTGTGTAATTGCTGATCAATAAGGTGTTTTGTTTTTCTATTAGCATCAGAATGAGAACAGGCAGGATCAACAGCTGCTCCTTCCCTTGCCTCAGCCCTGCCTCGTTGAGCAGATTTGCTCCTCGTTCTCATGTGTAGACTGCAAACTAGGCTGCAAAGTCTCACGCTGTGACCTTCTCATACTCACTGAGTCTGAAAAGTTACTTAATGGCAATCCCTATTATTACCCCCAATTTATAACTGGGGCTTTCCTACACACAAATTTTTAGCATCACTTTTGCTGTTTCTGTCCGGCTTTCCATCACACACACAACTCCCTGCACATTTGCATCTCGCCATGGACAGAGCAGACTGTGGAGGAGGACACAGGCAATTGGTGTCAGTCTGTTCAACCCACAGGGCCAGTCCGCACAGGAGGCACAGGCCATTTCTTCTTGCACTGCCTGCTGTCTACACTGCTGCCACGCAAGACTAGTAGTGAACCCATTAGCTCCAGCTCTGCGGTTCCCCCGGATAACGTGCTTGGTGTGAATTAAACTGCTGTGGCTAGACTTGTAATTAACCCTCAGCTAACCCGTGTCTATATAGAGTGGTGATCAAAGCAACATAAACTAACAGGAAGTGGAACGGCAGTGTGCCACATCAAGCGACAGGTAACATGAAGCATCAAAATTCCCAAAAGCTCCCCTTTCAGTCACACTCTCTTGCCACTGAAATATTGCTCTTCTGGTGCACTCTGCGGATGCATGGAATCACCTACTCTCAAATTCAAGAGTGTGCACTTGTATGCAGCGTGCACATGAATATATGTGAAAATACAGACAGAGAATCTAGGCCTCTTTGTCATTCTTTGTCTCCTCTCTTTCTTGTTTCATTGTATCTCCCCTCCTCCCCTGCCGACTCAAAAAGGGGCTGCAGCTCCTTCAGGGGTTATCAAACAGATATACCAATCAGCCGCAGCTTAAAGCAGCCCTCTCTGGGCCCAGTTAATATTTAATCAGCAGCAGTCCTAGATTCTAAAGCAGCCATGGTTATTAACCAACACTGCAATACACGGCATGTCCATGTCTGGCTGGCAGCAATCACAAAGTGCACCTAGCACAGCAGACCTGCCATAGACTCTCAATTATCACAAAAATCTTTTACAACACAGGCATGTATTTCACAGCATATGGAGACCTATTCTGCTTTTAATATTACCGCCAGTACAAGTACAAGAGGTCTAGATGTAATTCAGCCAGAATAATCGAGTGAACCCATTATTTTGGAGGTTCCCTCCCCTTTCTCAAAGGCTCTTCTGTTAGAACAGAAAGTAAGTGGTTTGACACCCTTACAGTATTTCCCAATGAATAATGCAAGGATAGGCCACGACTGCAAATGATACTAAGGAGTCTCACAGAGAGGCTGCCTACTTTCTGGTGTTCCAGTTTTGGATTTTAGATGTTCTGTTTTTTCCAGTGACTAAACATGGCATGAGACAAACTGTTTGGCTGCTGATAATGTAAAAGTGGTCAGTTTTTAAACGTGATTTAAAAAGGTGAAGTGTGCCCTGGTTGATGTGTAAGAAGGTACACACACGAATGCGCCCTGGTAGCTCACCTGGTACAGCGTGTATCACCATATCAAGGCTGAATCCTCACTGCAGAAGCCCAGGCCATGTGAGCCCCTTTTTCTCCCCTGCTTTTCCTGTCCCTTTCTACTGTCACTATCCAAAATTTAAAAAAAAGTATGCGCACATACACACATGCTGTTCTTTGGTTTTTGTATATGCCGGTTCTTTTAAATCAAGAATAATGCATGAGCTGTGTGTGTATAAGACTGACAAATACTATCACACCACTCATCAGCAAACACTTGTGTGTTTTCAAGGACACTTTCCTCTTGGAGGCACCTTTTGTCATCAGGATCAGTTGTGACTCAGTAAGCGGACAATTGTTTAGCACACAAACACAAAAAGGCATTAACAGACACAAGCAGACATAGACAGAGATGTGCCCCTTGGAGATCACACTGTATTCTCAGCTGTGATTCTTGTACCCTGTGCAACTTCTCCATGGTTAAAGAAATACAAAGCAATCAGAGATGTTTCCAGGGCATCTTTTCACTTTTATCGAAAGGGTCTAACTACTTTTAAAGTTAATTTACAAAATGCTTGATAATAATAACAAAAATGAGAAAGTACACAACGCAAGATTATTTACAGCAATAAGTCGACATTTCGAGAAATGCATGTTTGCTTTTTTGCCAAGAGTTGGCTAAGTTGATGAATACAAACTGAATGTGTCTGTGAAATATGAAGCTACAGTCCACAGCTGGTTAGCTTGGCTTAGCATAAAGACTATAAACAGGAGGAAACAGCAAGCCTGGCTCATAACAAAACACGCCCACCAGCATCTCTAAAGCAAGAAACAGTCTGCACACAACCCCTGTGAAACGGCAGATTGTGTTTTTTACACTGTAGTTACAAGAGGTCGATCTTCTCATCTAACTCAATGAAAGACAATTCCTTTAAATCATTACATAAACACCCGGCTGAAAAAATATGTGATAATAACCATAGATCTTTATGCAGATCATTCCACAACTGAGAGCTTTTTTAGCTTTTATCTTGAATCATATTAACCCCTATCAAAGGTTAAAAGGTCTGTAATATCACTAGAGGATAAACCTTGCTGACCATTTAAACTCTTAAGTCAGCAAAACTTTCAAATCCCTAAAAAAGGTTAGAAATGAATTCTACTCACGTCGGCTCTCGTACATGCTCCTGGACTGCGCCCAGATCTTAAAGGGGTCTGGCTTCTTCTGGAGGGTGAGGGTGCCATCTGCAGGGTCCTGAGGGGGCAGGCCTGGCAGAGGCTGGGTGGGGGCAGCAGGAGTGGGAGCCACAGCCTCACTGGGCATGACAGAGGGTGGGTGGCTGGGAGAATCGGTGTGGGTGCTGCGATGGCTGCACACACTGTGCTGGGAGCTGCTCTGGCTGTCTTTCCTCTCTAACTGGTGCTGGGTGGACAGAAAACAGAGAGAGAGGTGTAAGTGTGTAAGGGATGGGGGTGGATATGAGCAGGAGATGGAGGTAGAGGGCAGAGAGAGGAGAAAAAAAGTGAGAGTGATAAGTGAGTCAGTGATAAGGGAGAGATATATGGGAAAAGAGATGAGTGAGAAAGGTGTTGATGGAGGACAAAGAGAAAAAAAAGCGTCCAAGGTCATCTTTTTTAGACATTGCAGTAGAACATCTCTCACCAAAAACGTCTGCTGGAGTGTGAGCAGGAGAAATTACTTGGTTTCCATGGTTGCGGGACAAAGACAGATTGAAATGTGAGGGAATTTTAATGAACAAAGATATTGCCTTTTATGAATGCAATGACTCTTTGTTTATTGCAGAGGGTCCTGTGCTTGAAAACTTGTAAAATATAAAATCAAGGTTGGTCTCAATTAAAACAGGAATGTGTAAAATCTGAAATGAAAGCCATTTGTAAAATCTCAACAGCAGAGAAGAATCTACTGGGTGGGAGATTAAGTATTTTGAGTGGGTTTTTGTTTGTCGTTTTGTTTTGCTACTTTTGTTTTTCTTGTTTTGTTAACAGAATCTGCTTAAAATAAGACTGTTTCAACTGCAATTAAAATATTCTGAGTTAATCATGTGTATTAAGCCGTTGAACCTGGCTCCACTTTTGCTGCAATGAAATATGGCGTTATGCAGCAAAAAAAGCTAAAATAACTGTCTTAAAATTCCTGATCTCAAATTTATTTGAATATTTGAAACTTTCATCTCAAAATGATTTAATTGTGTCATCAATGCGTGAAGCAACGCGCCGCCACCAACAAAGCTGTTTGCATTGCTTTAACGTGGGGCTGTTTTTGGTTTTAACACCCATTTAGACAATGTATACGGTACTGTTTTATTTATTTTTATTTTTTATGACGTATTATTGTGATGCTAGGCAACTTGTGGATGTATGGAGCTATGGTACCCTGATTTTACACTTTACATGCTTTATGAAAAATGAGCCTTGCAGAGAAAATGCAATTACTGACAGTGAAAAAGCGCCGAAATGACAACTGAATCATCTTCTATCTGATATGAATAATAAACCAGTGCATGAAATGGTAGAGAAGTCATGGCACAATGTCCCAGTCTCTCACTCATCACACTGTATGAGATGAAGGGTCAAATTTTCCAGTAATGCTTCTTAATGAGGACAACAGCCATACAAAATTGACTTCTCATTTGATCATTGGAGACTTGCTTAATGGGCTGGGACAGCACACTCTCTCGCATATGTGAGTTTACTGTGAGCATTTATTTAGACTCTGAACTGGAGGCAAAATGCTTGTTCTGGGCTGACATGAAGTCGCATGCAGCGTGACATTTCACTGACATAACACAGAGGGGGGAAAACTGGCTTTTCCTCACTGGAAAACTAATCCAAAGTGACAGTCAGGCAGTGCCACTATTGGTCCCACTCGACCCCCTAACAGCGTCCACCCCTCCTCCATCCGCTGTGCCATGTGACCTGAATAGGTAACACCCACAGCCCTGATTGATTCCATTTCAAACTAATCCTGATTCTAACGTTCAGCCAACTGAGGGGAGGGTTTTTAATGTTGATCAAGAGACATAAGACGAGGTTATCTTCCACTCAAGTGGTGGGAATTGAACCCATCACTGACCTTGGATGAGCCTGTCTAGGGGAAACGTCCTTCTACTATAACTCTGTGGCTCTCCAGGGGTGAATTAGGGTGACAGTAATTTAAAGCTGCACTGGCATCTCTTCTCAGTTTGTATTGATTTTTTATCAGGTTGAGATGAGTCGTAAAAATGAGGAGGCGTTTGCTCTTTAAACTTGTGAATAACTGCACTGTCCCTTAAGAGACCCTCGCTCACAGAGCTGGTCTTTCTGCCTCTTTCCCCCGTCCTCTCTTATCCATCACAACTACCAGTCACATTGCAATCTGTTGTAATCTCTCCTCCAGCTTCCCCAATCTCCCTCTGCTTTGTTTCCACCTCACTCTGTCGTCATTGCCCCCTTCTCCCCATCTTTTAGCCTCAGTGCGTCCTCTGTATCTGTGGGCTATCATCGTGATTCACTGTTGTGGGACATACCATCTCTACACAGGTCTTCCCCTCCCTCGTCCATATCCTTTTTCCCCCCCTATCTTTTGCTTCATACATATCTCCCATCTTTCCTTAGCTGTGGCTGTCCACAACAGCTGGTCACTGTTACACTGCTCTGCCTAGGCTATGCTTAATCAGTCACAGGATGGCAGTGTGGCAGAGGTGGAGGGATGTAGAGAGAAAGAGAGAGGATATAAAACAAAGAGAAATTACAACAAAGAGGCAAGAAAAGCAAGTGTAGGAAAACAAAAGAAAAAAGCAAAAGTGGTAGACTGAGAAAGAAGTACAGAAGAATGGTGGCAGCAGGATAAAATGGCAAGATTAATAAAGCTCTGGATGCATCAGAGCAAGAGTTAAATATCACATCTGTCCTCCTTTTGCGCTCCTTTTATTCAGTAGAGCTAATATGCACACACACAAAAGAGCAGAAGATCATAGTACTCACCACCAGCTTGGGACTCCTTTTGGCTGACACCACTCCTGCAAAACAT
This sequence comes from Dicentrarchus labrax, assembly GCF_905237075.1. NCBI lineage: Eukaryota > Metazoa > Chordata > Actinopteri > Moronidae > Dicentrarchus > Dicentrarchus labrax. The sequence goes on from NW_026136715.1 coordinate 11,256,975, forward strand.
CGGCAGAGAGACAGAGAGAGCATTAATGACCTGCTGTGCTCTTCCCTTGTCCCCTCTATCCAAAAACTCCCCAAGACGGACGAATGGACCCTGGTTCCTGCTGCAGAGCAGAGCGCAACTGGCCCGGCTCCCTCTCTCTCCTCCTCCTCCTCCTCCTCTCTGTTGCTTTCTCTCTCTGAGCAACACACTGCGCTAGGCTGCTCGCTAATCCAAGTGATCTCCTCCCCTTGTGCTGTATCCCGCTCCACTCAGCGCTCTCACCCGTGCTATTAGAAGAGGAGCAACTGATCTATCTGCATTACACAGGCTGACTTATGCTGCACTGGACTGCTGGTCCGAGCTACAGGTCCCCACAAGCAGCCACAGATCAACCCCCCACCCCCCCTAGTCCGCTTGCCAGCTGTCTCCAACACAAGCTCTCCAGCCGAATCTCAACTATTACCCACTGAGAAGGCGCTCAGCAGCTTGAGCATCATATCAAAGGAAAGCCTGAGCTTCTGCCTTACTATGCACATCTTCTGAGAAACTACAGAGCTGTTTCCTCTCCTCTCCACTCCTCTGCTTTGCTCAAGGCTTACATTGAAAAGCTGATCTTCTCTCTCTTCCTTTTTCCTTGTTCCCTCCCCCTCCTCTCCCTCCGTGCACCATGACTTCTCCCTCTATCTGCCTTGATATCTCTCTCTCTCTCTTTTACCAGTTAACATACTGTAGAGTCACCAAGAAGATCAATCTCATTTGTGCTAATGAAATATTAATACTTGGAGCCAGTTGTCAGGGGAGAGTATTCACAGCATACTAGTGTAGGGAATAATCTGCATTCCCCCCCTTTTTATTTTTTCACATCTATCACGACCCAACTATTCATTCATCCTGTAGGTTCCTCTACCTCCAACATATTAACAGATCTCTTCAGACTGCACTTGATTGTTTACCCCACACACCGAGAGTATGCACTGCTTTCCAAGAAAACTCCTTTCCCCCCCTGAAGCTCCTTTTCCTGCCACTTACTACAGCACAGTATATTGAGACAAAAATAGACAAATTAATGCATGAATGACATGAGGCAGGATAGGGACAAAGAGTTGCTGTTGCCAAGGCAATCAAGTAGTTCTGTGTACAGTGGCAGCAGGCTACTTTGTTAAATACGTTGAGTGAGCTGCAGCAGCACCACATTTACATTAATGCCAGACCTTTGATCCATTACAGCATCATTCTAATTCAGACCAATGAAAATTCTTTCCTACAACATTTAATACCAAGCGTGCAAACCTAAAAACGAAAACCTACTGGAAATATTAATGGCATGTTCCATCGACATTAAGACATGCAACAACATGCAAGCATCCATCTTAGCCTCTTTCTGCTGCATTGGCAAAAAATCATTAAATGTTAAAACTCTCTGTTGCTGCAAAGCCCCTCTCTCTACACGATTCATAATTTATCCTCCCTGTTTTCCGTCTCCTTCTCTCTCTCTCTCTCTCTCTCTCTCTCTCTCTCTCTCTCTCTCTCTATCTCACTCTCTCAGATTATGGGGTGCCAGTTACTGGAGCAAGTGGAACATCTCAGCTGCTGATGTGCTGATTAATGTTTTTCAGTGTGTATGGGTCTGACCCAGGAAGGACACACACCAGAAGGTCAGATGTCAATAATAAGTGTTTGCCATTACAACAGCAGGTTATATGACCCAGCAGCCATAAATTACAGTGCAGGAGGTCAATAGAAACCTTTCACTTTAAAACAACCTCTGAAAATCTTCAAACTGGCAACGTGGTTGACATAATTATCATCAAGAATATAGAAATTTATTTTAACTATGGCCATATGGTTAATAAATATGGGCATGGAACTGAAGGGGAATAAAGATTCAAGGAACTGATGTAGTTTGACCCCAACTCTAGATTCATCTACTGTGTCAGTCAGAGCAGCTGATTTACATGCTGCACAGTGTGAAACGCATCTTCATGCATGATGCAGTCTTTAAATCTGCTTAACAGCTCCTCTGGCATTGTGATGCTGATGTACACATGCAATTCCGAGCTGATCGAATCGGCTGAATGAAACATTTATTAGCAGCTGAAGCCTGGTGAAAAGAAATATGGGAATCGCATGTTCCTGCACACACGCAACTGTGTGGAAGCATTCATGAATTCATACATGCTATACAGATATAATATCAACACAGGCAAGTAGGCAAGAAGGTGAGCGTTTATTTATGTGCAGCACGCAGACATCGACAAGTATGTAGGCATGCACAGAAAGACATAGCATTTACATTATGCACCGGGGCCATAATCCTGGTATTTTTTACTCTACTGAAGCTGAATGACAGTAAAGCTCTGCTCAATACCCCACAACAGAATGCTGCTCCATTTAATAGACTTTGAATTGATCACTGAGGATGCACCATTGGCTTAAAAGGTCTGGTTTTATTATTACTGAGGCAACTTTCTACCAGAATGATTAAGGCTGTGTCCATTATCATTCAAATGAGAGGGGAAGTAAACAAACTGGAAGTGAAAGGTAGCACTGTCAGTTGTTTGGTGACTTAAACTGGCTCTAAGCATCAGTTTGGAGGAGGCTGCTTCCTTTAATTCTTTTACAGTAGACAGTGAAGTAAGCCTATAATAATTAGCAGAATTACAAAGAAATGTGCTGAGGAAATTATTGAACAGCACTAAAAGCAGCCTCAAAGATATGTTCATATTATCAATCGGCAATATGGGTATTGATGTTTCTGCTCAATAGCTTGTATAATTTGTGTGTTCAAGCAAGATTTGGTGATAAAGAAGTGGGTCAGACCTATGCTATCAAAATAACTTGTCACATAAAGATTACATGTTGAGGAATCCCACCACTTTTTCGCTGCTTAGCAGCAACAACAGACCACAAGTTTAGTAGAGTGCAGGAAAATGTGTGTTTCGGCATACCTGTGTGGTTACAAATGTGTATATGAAGGGTGATATTTTTCCATCCTGGAGCAACAGCACTGAAAAAGCTTGAGCTTTTCAAACTCAATCTGCAGCGCGGTGAGTGGCCCAGTGTTTCAATAAGCTGTGGCCTTGGTGGGTCTATGCAGAGCCCACACAGAGCGAGTGAGTGGTCCTTCCTCCAGGTTTTCTATATACATTGTTAGAGGGTGTACAACATGAGTAATGTTCTCTTTTGTTCAGCCAAACCTGTAAACCTTTTTTTCCTCATTTTACTTATAAGATTGTCCTATTATCCACTAGTCCTCTTTTCATTTACTCTAAATTATAAAGTCCCGCTCTTCCTCGTCTTCTGTTACCGTCATATTTCATTCCTCTACCTTCATTTCTTTTACATTTTATATCCCTTCTCTCTGTCTTTTCATTTTCTCTCCGTTCTCTCTGTCTCTCAGGGGACAGGAGCGCTGTGCACGATTGTCATGGCAACAACGATGGGAAGACAAGATGGAGGAGTCATAGCTGGCCTGGCCTCGTTTATAGGGGAGGATCTTTAAAATTGTATTAGATAATAAAATTTCCAAGACTAGAAAAGCTTAAAGTAATTAAATTTATTTTTGACAGGTAGATATTTGCACATGCAACTGCTAAAAGATCACTAAATGATAAAAACAGATCCTGTGTATCACACTTACTTTTCACACATTTGTGTGGTTTTATTAGATGTAGCCATTAACTATAAATTATAATTAATATTACTTCCAAGTTTGAAAAATGCCCATCTGGCTTGTTTTTGCTTTTTCTTTTAGTGGCTACTTCCTTCATTACCACAACTACCTATTCTACCTGTTGTTCCACTGCACAAATTACACGTTGCCATTCTCCCTTCTTCTAGGTGTGTGACGACTACAGAAAACTAGCGAGACCATATGTTGGGCAATCCCAAAAAACAAATCATTTCAGATGCACTGTTCTGCCATTGCAGGTAGTATTAAGGTAATGGCAAAGTGCACTACAGCTTTCTGCAAATGCTCTGTGACAAAACACATTTGAATCTTTACTTGTGAAGCTTCTGAACTTGCCGTGTATCTATCTGAGATTAGCCACAAGCAAACTCCTCTCACACTGTTCAGTTCAGAGCAATCTGCCTCCTGGGATAAACTGAACTGGTATAGTGTTACAGAAGATATTTTTCTCTTGTCATGCACATCTGATGATACAAACAACTTAATCTGAACCTGGGAAAAGACATTTAGTCAATTTTAACACAGAATATTTTGCTTAAATATAACTTCTTTGAACCAATTCAATCTACTGTAAAAAATCATGTATGAAATGAGAATATAACAATTGCTGTGGGAAACGATTAGTCGATTAACTGATGAGTTGGCAACATATAAATTAATTGCCAACTATTTACATGATCAGTTAATCTTTTTTTTCTGACTTTTCTCTGATTGTCTGATTTCAGCTTCTCAAATGTGAATATTCTCTGGTTTCTTTAGTCCTCTATGACAGTAAACTGAATATCTTTGGGTTGCAGATGTCACCCTGGGCTTTGGGAATCACTGATCAACCTTTTTCACAATGTTCAGACTATTATGACCAAACAACTAATTGATTAATCAAGAAAATGATCGACAGACTAACTGATAATGAAAATGATTGTTAGTTGCAGCCCTAAAAATAACTTTCATGTTTGAGAAAAAAAAAAAAACAATCCCTGTGGAGAATCATTGTGTGATGTTTGTTTGACTTTGTGCTTTCTGCCCTCTCTTCAAAACTAACTGCTGACTCTGAGTCAGACAGCGCAGATTGATGAGTCATAGATGAACAGATTAAGGCTTCTTCTCCTCTAGCTGAAGTCCACCTTGTTCCTCCTCCTCCTCCTCCTCTCGTCCGCCTATACTTCTTTAAACCAATCCCCTTATGCTCCCCTCCCTGAACTTCCAGTGCTGTTCAGCAAATCTCACACACTCCTCTAATCCTCCACCTTCACTTTCTCAAAACATGATCCCCGGCCCTCCAATTTCTCATCCTCTACTCTCTTCTTATCTGCCTTACTGCGCTCCTCTTAGCTCCCATAATTGTTGTTTGTGAATGATTATGCGCTACCTGCTAGCGATCACTTGAAAGGTCACCGCATCATTCTCACACAGAAAGCCAAGCACACTCAGCCCCGAGAACTGTTATTGTTGAGTACAGTTGCAAATAATAATTATTTTCAATGTGGCTTCATCTATGATGTATATTTTGCCAGCAAATAGCAAAAAATGCCCATTACAATTTCCCAGAACCCAAACTGACGTCTTCAAATTGCTTTTTATTGTGTGAACAACAGCCCAAAGGTATTGGATTTACAACGATATTAAAAGGCATTCTTGCTGATAAATTCAAAATTGTTGTTCTACAGGCAACAACAATTGTGTAAGTTTATTGCATATCACAATGTACGAGGTGGGTCTAATAAAATCTCAGTTGCAATCTGTGCTAGACTGTACAATATCTTGTGTTTTGAAAATTCCGATCCACATGGTTTTCCAGTTTGTTTGTTTTATTCCCCCCCTTAACTTAAAAATTCCCCTTATACTATTCGATAAAAGAGTTCGCAAAAAGTTGAACCAGCCAGTGTATTCTGCATCATATTGTTTCACATTCTGACGTGGATCGAAGCAGTAGTCACACTGAGAGAATTTGGTCCTAAATTTTGTCAAAACACCAAATAGGAGGTTAGTGGATGATCATATATTTTACCACGTTTCTCTCAAGATTGTCAAGTTTTGTGTCAGACAGCCCAGAATCACGCAGTGTGAAAGCTTGATAGACTTAACATTTTAGAAAAATTATCAACTACCTTATATCAAACTTCTTTTTCATTTTGTGTCTGCATTCTTTATACCAGATACACATCTAAGGGTATCAAACCTGAAGCCTGTGTGTCAACTGTCATCATCAAAAGCTTACATGAAATGCTTATTCTTTCTTCAAACTGTACACTACCCCACATGTAACCATTAAGACTGAAGCTTAATTAACCTAAATACAGACCCCCTGTGTGTGTGTGTGTGTGTGTGTGTGTGTGTGTGTGTGTGTGTGTGTGTGTGTGTGTGTGTGTGTGTGTGTGTGTTTCTGTCCCTCATCACCTGACCACTCACCTGAGCTCATAATAATGACAGGCTGGTGTCAAAGTTAACAGAGATGATCTACGCTGCTGTCAGCCACCCTGCCTGCCCCAGTGACTGCCTGAAGCTTCCTTCCCACTTATCCTCTACTTTATTTCCTCTCTGTCTCGCTCTTGCTCTCTTTGTACCTCTCCCTCTATGCTCTGGTATCAGGAATACTGCCCTGCATCTGTATCATCACCCCCCCCCCAAAACTCACTTGCACAAGCCCATAATGATGCTGACATTTAACACAATACAGCAGTGTTATTCCAGCAGCAGTGCACAAGGTCAACTCATTAGAGAGCATAATTGATGTGGGGTGCATATCCCAACCTGCCACTAATAGAGATCTGGGTCAGCCGGCATGGACGGCAATTTAACAACAATAAGGACTGGACACAAATGAGGGCCTCGAATGTCATTCAGTGTCAGCGTGGATACTTTACACTCCGGCAAACAATTTGTTTTGTTTTGACATTTCAATGAGAAAAACATTTATCTCTGGGTCACCCAGGGCCAAAAGTGCAGTGTGTAGGAACATGAATGGCACAGTGTAGCAGGCTGAGAATCCAGAGAAAGTAGGATCTGCATTTAAAGATCCACATTAATAACATCACTTCATTAGCCTAGATAAACACAACAAGTATAGTGACTGAATACTGAATCAAAATCAAATCAAAATCATGAAGCGTTCAGTCATTTAGGCTCTAATCTCCTCTCATGTATTCATTTGGTACAATATTTTTGAAATAAAAGTCACTCTCTTCACTCAGTTATCATATAGGCAACATAAGACAACAGCAAATAAGAAGAATGACAAAGTCTCTGAGGTCCAATTCAGCAGCATCTGTATTCAAAGCATAAACGAGTCCCTGACCTAATGTGCTCCTCCCTCCCCTCCCTTCTCATTCAACCATCTCGCCTCTATACCCAGCCTCCCACTCTTCTTCCCACACTCATCTGCTCATCGACTGCAACGCTAACTCTCATAGCCCATCGTCTCTTTGCCTCTCCTCGTTTCATCCCATCCAGGCCGAGCATTTTCCACCCTGCCGCCACCCACTCTCTTCCTCACTTTTCTCTCCTGCTTTCTCATTATGTCACTCTTTTGACGCCAACTATTCAAGCTGTTGTCTGTTCTTTTGTGTGCTTAATCACACATCCTTTCAGTTCAGTTCAAAACTTCAGTTCCTGCATCTGTTCATCCACCCCTGCTGACAAATACTGAACATCAAGATGTAACACATACCTCTTTGCACCAGCATGGTGACTTCACTGCCTCGGGGACATTTACTCAGCAGGTCCACCACCTGATTGTGGCTCATATTCTGGACATTTCTCTTGTTAACCTCCATCAGAATATCCCCCTCCTTTAGGCCACGGCAGCGTGGATAGTCCACTATCTGCTTTACCCTTTGCCCTCCTCCCGTCAGGCTGTCAGCAATGGTGAAGCCGAAACCCTTGTCGCCCTTCTCCATGTGGATGGTGATCAGCTCGGGCTGTGTGGCTATGGATGAGGCCAGAGTGACCACATCGCTGGAGTAGCCGTGTGAGCCATTAGATGCCACCTCAGCTGAGGGGCTGTGCGGCCGCGGCTCCCTCATGCCGTTGACAGGTCCAGCCTGGTTGGAAGGCGAGTCAAACGTCTCTTGTCCATTGACAATGATAGGCTCCTTGTCCAAAATTGCCACTGAGGTCACCAGGCTGGTGTTGGGGTCATCGGGGTCAAAGGGCAGCGGGTAGCCACGGCACAATGCCAGGTCTACCATGGAACCGATGGGGATGGATTGGAAGATCTTCACCACCTGAGCGTGGGTGTAGCCCAGCACAATGGTGTCATTCACACTGACTATCACATCACCTGTAACAAGGAAAATTATACTGTTAGTGATGCCATCATTTACACAATTAACAGCTATTTACTGGGGTTTGAATTTGTTATATTCAGTCAAATTGTTGTTAATTGTTTCTCTTTTTTTAAACACTGTTGGTGTTATTTATTCTGCAGATGTGTGAATTTCAATTAAATGAAGCAAGAACACTACAGTGTCTTTAATACGCTAACAGCGTATGAACCAGACCCCTGAACTCCTGAATGGATGGCCCAGTTCCAATGTCCCCCCTTAACCATAAGCACTGAACCCTCACAGACATTAAAAAGGTTCAAACACACATTCTTCTCCCTTGTCAAAACCTAGCACCTACATTATCCACAGTGCAACTTGACTGCCAACAGTTAGTAGCGGCTAATGTTGCCTCGAGAAGTTTGGTAACCTCATTTTTTTTTAACCTCGCTTTTTTTTTTTACTTCTCACCCCCAAATTTTAGTCTTCAGCCCCACCCGACGCAGCCTAAACTGACATCACTAGAGGCAATTTATCAGACTTTGTGAAGCTCCTTCTGGAACCACAAAGACTTTATACAACTTTCTTTACATATGCAGTGGTACCCCCAAGACCTGTTAACAGACTCTGATGTGTAAAATTGGTGGAGTTCCCCTTTAACCAACATCACCTGTGAAATTACCGTAACTGCAAGTGCAGAAGGGTGAGGGCTTCAAACGCTGTATAAGGAATTGGACAACACTTTGTCAAATCATATTAACTGGACAGAAACATTTCTAGGCACAGTTAAGCGTGAGGCAGATATTTCAGACTCTATCTACTTCAGTGAACTGGACTGCTATTGTCTGCTTCCTGTTGTTATTATGTAAATCATATAGTGTATATATATAAACCAAATCAATATTTCACTGGTGTCACTATCATGTCACCATAAGACAAACAAGTACACAAATACTGTGCTGTTCATAATGAACAGGAAAATGTAATTTTTTTACTCCTACATGTTTGTTAATTCTTTCTGTTTTACAATTTGCAATTCCTCTGTAATTGACTTTTTAAACATCACACTGCTTTGAATTATGGGTTATTCCACAGCAGGGTCTGTATAGTTCCAGCCTTACGGAGAGTGTGCATAAAGGGCTTAAAAATCAAATCAGAGAGCCCTTAAGCACTTACTGAATTCACGGTGGGACGGCCCTCATGGAGTTTGCCAGAGTGCGTGTCAAAGTCTGTGAGTGCATGAGAGGGATCACTGGAACTGGACCCACAGGTAGTACAGAAAATGGATGTATTTGGTGGAGGAACACTACCGTGTGTTGTTGAATGAAAACAGTGCCCCCTGTGGATGGTGGTTATGTACTGCACCTGTCTCCATCTTGCCATCCACAGCTGCAGGCCCATCCAGCACCAGACTTTTGATCTGTAGAAACTCATCCGGCTCGTCACCTCCAACCACAGTGAAGCCGAAGCCGCGACGACTCTTCTTCAGCTTTGTATTGATGAAGGTTCCTTTCAACTCTGCTGGGTTTCTCGTAAAGAAAGGCTTTCCTCCTGCAGAGCACCGGAGAAAGAACTCTTACTATTGAAGTCAACAGTCAATATTCCTGAATAATGTCTTGTAGATACGGTGGTAATTTTATCTCTCAGATCAGGATCATACTTTGTAGATTGTATTCTTGTATGTGGACAAATCTGTATGCTGACAGAGCTGTAAGTGTTGTTTGCTGATACACAGACAGCTTGGACAGTTTGACATGTCTGCATGCAGACCCAACAACATTGTGGAAATAACTGTCAAAGCACAATTAGAATTTCAAAAGTTTTTCAATTTGCTTCTGTTACTTGTTTTCATCTCAACCACATGATGCTTCTTTGGGCCACTGTCAAGAGCACATGATAAAACAAAAAGCAAGCTGTGTATGAAGTATCGACAGTGTCTATTAAACATTAAGATTTACGTTTGGCTCCTGCAGGGATGGGAGGTAGTGTTGGTGGGACCTGCGGGTCCCTGTAGGTCTCCAGGTGGTTTGGAGCATAGTTTCCTAATGGAGCCGCTGCTGAGGAGTGCTCCTCTATCCACTCTGCACAGAAACAATTACACGCACATGAATTAACACACACTCAACGCAAAGGTGTATTACCATGCCACACACATTAACAGCAACAAACATATAGACACACAGAGCTTTAAGCACATACTGTACACATACTTGCCATCCGATTCATTTTTACGCCTCAGTTGTAATTAGCTCCTCATGTACATCAGCTTCTACTAGTGTTATTTTGTTGAATGTAAGATGCTTTTGTGGTTCAACCTCATGAGTGATAATGTAGCAAAAATAATATATGTTATTTGCATTGTAAAATTGTATTAGGGTAAAGCTTTCCAAAGCCTCACACCGTGGACCCCCTCAGACAAAACTGTGACAACTGCGCCTGTATGTCCAGAGGTTTTCAAAACAGGACACACATCTGTATCTGAATGGATAGAGGAGAGTGTCAGTGTTCCAGGAATATAAGAACCACACATTTGATGGGACAATTTGAGCCTCAGTGGCGTCAAAAAATATTGATGATGCAACATGAAAAAAGTTAATATTAATGGATGTCATCAGTCCTGTTCTTATTCTGTCTTATTTATATTTGGGGAATAATCATGTTCTAAGTTTTGGGACTACATTTCCCATAATTTGAGGACTTTGGGATATGTAAACAAGAAGTATAATGTTGCCATGGATTCAGTGATTTAACTAACTTAACTTACAACTTGATTTTGTAGCCTGTATTGGTTTACATTTTGGCAAACTGGCACCACTAAAAGTAGCTATTAGCAGTACCCAGGATGTACAGACAACTATCACTGGATTCATTTGATATTTAAGAAAACTTAAAACATGATGATCCTCAAGTCAAGTTCTGGAGTTGAAGCATATTTTTCTGTGATTTCTAATCAGATTTATGGACGTTTATTTGCAATGACCATTGTGAATAATGTGATACTTGGAAAGTGTACGTCACACTGAATCTAAAAATAGGTGTATTGCGGCAATTAGGCACTAATGGTCTGACTACGTAAATTGCTACCATGAACTGTGTGTCACAGCCACTGCAGTTCCAACCCCTGACTGCGTTGGTGAATGTGTAAATTTAATGGGTCAAACTACAATAACTAGCTTCCTGTTTTTTTCAGAGCACCAGCATGCACCTGCCCCTTTCACCTCAACGCCTCACAGTTTGAAAACCTCTGGGTTAAAGTAAAACTCACTTCCCTGCCTTTTCATGGCAAAGCAAATTAAATGATCAAATACAAAATGATATACGGCATTTATGATTTTAAAATCACATAAATTAAAACCTAAACACCAAAGACAACACCAGGGATTGGGCCAGCCTTATTTTGGTAAAAAAGTCCCTATGAGAATAAAACATTTTTAATTTAGAGAGTATTTCTTTCACCATGTCTTCACAAGAGGGTTGAAGACTAGTCACAAGAAAGAATAGCAGTCTGGCCCAAACCCGGGAGAGCACTGGACAAACTAGAAGGACACGACACTCACAGACATGAAGAAAGAAAGAAATGGTGCCGTGCCAGGGCAGGAAACGAACCTCGAATATACCGCTCACCTTCTGGAGGCTGCGGCTGTTGCTGCTGCTCCAAGATTTTCCGACGCCGCGCCTCCAACACTGGGTTCTCATACTGGGTCTTCCTGTTTATATGACTGAGGCAAATACAGGGAGAGGAAACAAGATAATAGGGTAAAGATTGATTAGAAAAAAGAAGGAATGGCAGTTACAGTCTATAAAGGTTTATCAAATGTGCTCTTATAGATAGATAGATAGATAGATAGATAGATAGATAGATAGATAGATAGATAGATAGATAGATAGATAGATAGATAGATAGATAGATAGATAGATAGATAGACAGACAGATAGACAGATAGACAGATAGATAGACTTTATTAATCCCTGAAGGTAAATTGGGTCGTCATAGCAGCCAGGTACATTAAAATACAATAGAATAAAAAAGTATCAGTGTGAAGGTGATTCTCTGAAGGAGGAAAAAGATTAGTTAGAGAGTCTTTAATGTGGATAAAAACCAGTTTTTCTTTGTGAGTTGATGTGCCAATGAGGTGATTAACTTACTCTACATAGTACACTCCGTACACTGGGTCTTCTATCCTTTCCCATCCTGGTGGCAGCTCTGAAATACAGAAAGCACAAAACATTCAACAAAATAACAACACTTTGACCTCAGCCATTAGCAGTACTGAGTGAGTTAGTGTGGTTGAGTTGACTCCCAAACATTCAGTGTATTATACTACAGTTAAATACCATTGATATAGTGGTCAAAATTGTACTGGATCATATTCCTTTCTTTTATCTAACATCTCTGCTTATAGCATTAATAAAGGGTCCACGTGACTTATTTTTTACTGTTTTTATTCACAGTTTTGAGTAATAGATTGGATCTGTTTTGTTCTTAAGCATGGTTCCAGAGGGCTTGCTATAATAATTTATGACCATTTTTATTTTATTTTGAACAACTTTTTTTGTTTGATTGTATTTATTAAATTCTAGCTGCCAAGGACTCACAACACTGTTAAATGCTCCCTTTAAAATTTCTGTTTTATTACAATTGTAAAAGTACAATGTTTCAAGCCCAAACTGGCTCGTTGTCAGGTACAGAGGATTCTAGTTGTGCCAGTAGCACTTATGTTTTAAGAATATTTATCAATCTTGTCAACATGTCAGACATGCATACCCGTCAGTAAGTGCTATCATAAACTCAACTATGACTTGGATCATTCTCCGGCTGCCTACAACCACTTTTATTATGCTCATTATCTACACATCATTATCTACACAAATAACAAAAACTGAAAACAAAGACACCACACAGCTTCAGTCTTCATCCGAATGAGGGTCAACACACAAGGGGACTGTGCATTTAACAACATCTGTATTTATCTGCATGTTATTTGCCTAATAAATATCACCATAGTATTCTGCTCAACCAAACATTGCCTCACTCACATGGCTGTGCACATTGTACACACAGCTAACCGCTCTCTATGGGAACATGCGCACATCTAACTGACACATTCCCATTAAGATGTTGGCATCTCTGTCCTCCTCCTCACTGTATTTGATTTCAGACAAAGACATTACCTCCTTGTGTTACTGTGGGCTTCTCCCAAGTCCAGTAAACACTTTTATAAGAGACTGGATTTCACAATCAATAATCACAGACTGTCTGCATCTGAGCAGCCAGCAGTAATAAAGGCTTACAGCCAGACATCCATTGCCTTGTTTGAGACTGAGCTCTCATTCCATCCCAGGGTTGTTTGTGCTACCTCCAAGTGGAGTGAGAACCAGCAGTTGAGCCAGTCTGTGAAGCAACTACAAGTACATATGTCAACATGAGTCGTCAGCTCAGTTTTTGTGCATCTGAGACAAAGAACTTCTGTTATTCACGCTATGAACCGTGAAGAGGAGAATATTGTATTTGTTACTCTAAAGGCAAATTGAATGATCCAAAAAGGCACAACCTTTGAATATGGAGGTTTGAATTAAAGGCAGAACTATGATCAATAACATATACCCAAAGCACAGACAATACAGTGCATCTCCAAGTAATACACGTGAGGGATCAATAGTGTGAGGCTCCACTATAAGCCAAATTTCTACAGAGAGACATTTGGAGAGCACAGCAGGAAATGTAATAACACCAACAGCCAAAAAACATAATATTTGACAGGGACACAGACACAACTTATAATGGTCAGGTTTACATTAGATGGATTTATGTACCATCTCTGAACATACACCATCTCGGTTCTGCAGGAATCAGGATAAAATCCATTATGCTTTAAAGTTACTCTGCAGAGTTTTCAGCAAACAAATACAGATCTGTTTACATTTAAAGTTCTCAGCAAACACACTGTGTATCCTTGGGGGTCTAAGAAAAGGATATTAAATCCATTGCTGACTTTCTGCTTTTGATGTTATGAAACCTGCTTTGTTTACATTAGCTTGCAGTCTTCTTCTTCTCCTCTTTTTCAGTCACGTTGCTATTACAGCACATTATCACCACCAACTGTCCATATGCACCACTGCTGTCTGCAGCTGGCACAATCATATATCATGTCACCCCTCTGCTTGTACCATGCAGAGCGTGAGCTGGTACAGCACAAAATACAAACATTATAACATTGCTATACAGCGCTACTCATGGTCAAAACTATTTTAGTTCCTCTGCTATCTTTTATCCTGCCTCAGAATTCTCTCAGCCACAGCCTGCTGACGGAGGCTTGGATTTCAAACAATGTGAACAGAAGAATCATATTACCACATTTAGTGCAGCATTTCAAAGATGATACATTTTTACAGATGCATAGGCCATAAGTGTGTTACATAACCTAATAAATATTATCAGCATAACTTTCGTTATAAACACAAGAATCTAAAAAAACTTACCTAGATCGGTCTCCAGTTCCTCTGTATGTATCCCTTCTTCTCCAAGTTGAAAGCAGGATGAAACAAAGAAAACAAAATGAAGAGTAGAAAAGGGGATGGATAGAGGAGAGGTGGTTTGGGAATGGAAGAATTAAGAGCAAATAAAGAATGAAGTGCAGAGAAAGTAAAATAGGGAAATAGGAAATACCTTAGTTTCAAAAAAGATATTAACAGGATAAAACAACATCCAACAAACAACCAGCGTGCCACTTTTCACCACTTGATGGTGCAATTTAGCAATCTGTGTTCTGAACTAGTCAACTGTCATTTGGAACATTTTATGTGTATTTGGAAATGATTTGTCATATTTTAATGTGATAATAGTTGTGAAAGAACACACAATCTACTATTACAGTGTAGAACAAGTAGGACACACACCAAATCAACACATCTTGTGATCAAAAACAAATCAAAACTCTGATATAACGTGTTCTATACATACGCTACTGGGAAACCAAGGAATTAACAATGTCAGTGCTCAGTACACAACAGGGGCACAATGTATGAGACCTAAGTACCACCTACTGATTCCTTAACCACTACACAGAAGGGTAGACTTCTGTAGTGTACACTTTTATTATATAAATGATATGTAGCAACTTACCATCGTCATCACACTCTTCCAGAGGCCTGGAGGCTTTGTCTCTACACCGAGGATCCAGCCATGATGTGGTCTTTGTGTTGTGGCTAAGAGGAAACAAACAAGACAACAGAACAATTCAACACAGGCCGTCAAACTGACATATAAAAGCACAGCAGGGGTTCATGAATGCATCAATAAGAATTAGAGAGTAAACCGCGTCAGCAAGTTTACAGAGGACAGCAGGCGTCTGCTGCAAAGAGAAATGAGAATAACAAAGCGACACAGGCAGGATAACAACAATAAACAACCTGACTTTTCCCTCTATTGTTAAACAACAACATACTGTAATTCAGTGATAGCAGAAATGAACATACAAGCTCTGAAAATACACAGCCATGTCCTGGTGGTGTGCCTTTGCCGTGCTGCAGAGAGGACAGAGAGGTGGAGGTAGTCAGGTGATCAGGATGTGATCTCCTTTAGAGATCGGGACATGCAGGGATTAACAGGAAAGCAGTGGCACCCAGGGGGCTGGGCAGGTTGGCTGGGGAGAGGCCTAAAAACCAAATCATGGGGGAAGACAAGCCACTGGACGAACAAAAGGGATAATAGTGCAGGTAAAATACAGAAAACACCAACTATGGTACAAGCTACGGTTAGAAATGCTTATTCAGTCAGCCCAACAGTGTGTGTGGCAGATCGAACTGTAAAATGTTGCCCGTTGTTGATACATACTCTATGAAGTAAAGTTCTCCGTTCTCAGTGTAGGCCATCTCCCAGTTCTCAGGCAGCGGTCCCAGCGGCTCTTCTGGTGAGACCTGCGGCTCTGCGAGGGTCTGCTGCCCACTGTCTGCAGTGGAGGTGGCCGCATTGTTCAGACCACAGGATGGAGCATTGTCACGTGCGGGATACGGCCGGAGGATGCCGCCGCGGCTCTCGTCCTGGTCGTTAGGGTTACCTGTGCACAACAAAGGAGAGGGGAAGAGACTACGCACTAAGGATCCTGGGTAACACAACGAGCACAACAACAACGACAACACCCAAAAAAAAGAACAAAAACACAGTTTATGTCTCGTGCATGCAAGAAAAGAGCAGATAAAATAAGCAGACACATTTACTCTAAATACTCCTTAGCACATATCATGCAACTTTAACCACACCAAACCCCCAGTGCTTCCCCATCCCCCTTTATTAAGTTTGGCTCCCGCCCATTTCTAGTGTACTGAAAGGGCCCCAGGAATATGCTAATTCTTTCAGCAGCAGTCTTTCCCAAACTCTTTTTGACCCCCACCGTGTTTTACTGCTCCACCCATAAGCCTCTTTCTACTAAAGCCAGCTATCCCAACCCCCAATCCCCACTCGCTCCCCAGTTCTGGCCCAATGTTCTCCACCACTTCCGTGGGCTTTTCAGGGTTGATCAAATGCTAATTCAACACTCTGGCAGCTTGGCAGGGGGACACAGAGAGGGCATAGATTCACAGCATTGGGGTGGTGGGGGTAGAGCGCAGAGAAGAGAGGAAAAGGTGACGCTTTGGTATAAAAATCTCATATTGTCACATATTTTCTATGTATATATCATGAAATTGATTGATATGCAGATGACAAATCTGCAAAGAGGTGTTGGCGTGAGAAAAAAAACCCATCACCTGAGGCCGAAATATAACAACTGATGAACATGTACATATGCTAAAGGGAATTTAATGAGGAACAGCAAGACAGGTGAAAAACAAGATACAGGTAGGAAAGGATGTGAGGCCTGTAGCATGGAGAGAAAATGATGAATCTTTTAAGTGTAGCCTATAATGTACTTCCTGCCTTACTACACCCCTCCTCACAGGCAGGTGGCAGTGTTTGGAGGCTCACAGAAAAGGAATCAGCATCACAAAGACATGATGTAACCACCAGACACCCAGTGCCGTACAACAGAGGAGAGGATCATAAACATACACACATTATCTCTCTCCTTCTGTACTCCTAATCTTGGGCACACATGCATACACAGACACTCCTAAACAAGCATCCACTCAAGAACAAACACAGCACAGACGGAGGATACCACACATGCACAAACAAAGAAAGCTGCAGAAACAGAAACTTCAACACACAGAGAGAGGCTGGAGAGGTGCAGCTATGCCCTCACCTGTAAAACTGTTGTTCATTTCCGTGGCCTGGTCGTCATCGTCGTCGTCAGCAGGCACTACTCGGGCGTTTTGCATGTCATTGTAGGACTTGGTTCGCTTTGGGGTGGACTGCTGGGAGCCTGCATCACTGAGAATCACTGTCCCAATGATGGGCTGCCTTGGCGGCTTGGGGGTCCCATAATAGTTACCTAGGCAACAAGAAGGACATTAGCATGCTTGAGAGTGAGACACAGAAGGAGTGAGAAGGAGAAACTGAGACAGAGCGAGGTAGCTGGGGATAAAAACAGGCAGTGGATCTATGAAACCTCCTAATCTTGTGCTGAGAGGAAAAGACATAATGCTGGATCACAATGTGACCGCAAATTGTGGAAATAAGCAGCTGGTGGGAAAGCAAAACGGTTTTAGTTTATGTTTGAGAATGCAGCGCTGTATTGTCTGGACTCTGAAAGCACACTGAGCAAAAACAATGAACCACCCAGCCTGATTTAACAGCTCTTTCTGACTAAAACGTTTTTTTGTCAGTGCTAGAAACAAAGAATTTCTAGCATAGTACAAATCATGTGCCCATATATTTTTTGTAAATATGAGAGAAAGAGGTGCACTGGTGGCCTAGGGGTCTAATGCGTGCCGACATTAAAGGAATAGTTCAATATTTTGGCAATCATGCTTTTTTGCTGAATAAATCAACAACACTTTTATATCTATTGGTTCAATATAAAGCTGGAGCCAGCAACCTGTTAGCATAGCGTAGCATAAGGACTGGAACCACCTAACCCAGCTCTGTCCATACAAAGGTAACAAAATCTGCCAGTCCATCTAAAATTCACAATGTTATATATATAAAATATGCAAGTGGCTGCTAGATTTGCTTTACTCACCAGCCAAAAAACAATGGTATCTAGTTCCTGCCTGGTAAAATTCACTCGCCATTTGGACGATGGGCACAAAAAGTTTTTCTACCCTATGTCTTATTTGTTTACTCTCTACACAAAGAGTAAAAATAACAATTTGCTCTTTTACAAGCTGTTATGTGACTATTTATTGGACAGGCGCAGTAACTTCCTGGATTTTCCGCTGGTTGCCTAGAAAAAATATGCTAATTGGCTTTCATACCGAGAGTTAGACGAGAATATCAACACTACTTTCATGTCTGTCCATTCATTTAAGACTTCAAGCAGCTGCCGATTATTATTTTAGGATTAAGACTGGAAGCCGTGGGAGACAGCTAGCATATCTCTGTCCAAAACCAAACGAGATATGATGCGTTTTAAATTTCATTTTATGAGCTTTAGAGCTCCAGACAAAGCCAGGCTAGCTGTTACCCCCCTGTATCCAGTCATTTTAGTTTATGCCAAGCTAACCACGTTCTGGCTGTGGTTTCATATTTACTGTACACACATGAAAGTGGTATTGATTTTCTTGTCTAACTAGGAAAGCAAATAACAGTATTTTTCAAGTGAATTGCTTTAACAGTTTAAATTGTCATCTCTCTTCATTTCCTGTCAAATGTCTGCTGGTTACTATCACATAAAGAAGGACGGATTTCACAAAAAATACTTAACAAAACTGTGAGAGAAATTGTAAGAAGGTACATAATATTATAGATGTTTCTAAATAATCGTATATATCAATGAAAAGAGTTAAGTTTGAATCAATAATCCTGTCTTCCTCTGGTTGTCTGGATGCCACAGACTCCTGTGGACAGGTATTTGACATTGTCTGCGTGAAAGGGAGACACGTGCCAACACACAGCAGAACTGGTGCCAAGCAGATTAATGTTGTAACATTCTCTCCCGGCCACAGTGCGCGCGCACACACTCACACACAGTCACACACACACACACACACTCGCACGCACACACACACACACACACACACACACACACACACACACACACACACACACACACACACACACACACACACACACACATTTAACTTAGTCCTGCATAACACAAGGCCTGCAAACACACAATGCACAAACACACATGCATCCACACACACACACTGGTTTGTGTCAGTATGAGACTTAGTGCAGCACAACACTGTCCTAATCAGAGTGAGAGGGGCAGATGTGGAATGACCTGCTGTCTCCTGGATGCATCTCCCCCCATCATGCACAGTCTAATCGGAATCAGCTGAGTGCACATTCCTACAGCCCGTCTGCATGTAGCAAAAAATAAATGTTGATCGCTGCCACGCTCATTGTATCTGTGGAGAATCAGGACACCTGCTCTATCATGAGTGTCACTTATGATCATTATCATCCTCACCTTCATATGTTCCTATTTCCAGTAGTGTGCCAGTATCCTCAAGTTCTAGGAAGTCCTCCACAGACAGGAAGTTGTAATCCACCCCTGGGACCTCTCCGTCTCGAGGGGGGCGGGTCGTACCTAAGCACAGGACAAAACAAACAAAGTTGAGGTGGCTGCCAATAACCCATTCAAATTCAAGCCATGTGCTTACAGTTCAAGGTGAAATCATATTTTTCATTCTGGCACAACATGTTCAATATGCTTCTCTCACAACAACCACACTGAAAGCCTATCGTTTTGAGATGATGACCGGTCATGGGGAAGGGTTTCCAAAGCAGTAATTGACAGAGTTCTGAAATCAAAAGGGTGTGATTGTAATTCAGCGCGGTGATTGGAGGCAAAGTGACTGGTGAGTGGCTGTGAATATTATGTCAGGAAATTAAATCGAAGCTCGCATCACGAGCTACGTGTCTGCCTCATGGGACACTGCTGCCTGCAAAGTTAGAAGATAAAATAGAGGTCACCTTAAGCAATAGTCCTGATACTGTTATCAATCCATCAATTTCTTCACGGTGAGTCTGGGATTGTAAAATGCACCAACATAATAGTATTATAGTCGTTTTACTTAAGCTGTTATTGATTGTTAAAGCTGCATTGTCCCTGTTGCGACTGCAATGCTGAACAGCTATGCTTATTGCATTCTTAGGTGTTGTAACTGTAGTACAATAAAAGCTTTTCACTCTGAGACAATATAAACCTGGTTGTGGCACCATGAAAACACTGGGCAGTGAAATTCAGGATATTTGACATAATTCTGTGAGAGTGCACATTAAAGGGCTTATAAGACTCTCAACCTTTTGGTTTCAAATTCTGTTAAAAGGTAACCCAACAATAACATTTTCGTTGCTGGCCTTACTGCCCTGAGCTACTGGAGTTGATTGACTAGTGGTCTGCAGAGTTTTTACTTTGTAGTGGGAACACTTTGTAGGAGGAAGCTGACACCAGACAATAGAGACAGGCGCTATTGTTTCTTTGTCTTTCTAAAAGGAGAAGAGACGAAAGGCCAGATGGTTGATGAAAGTTGTAACCCATCTGTGATCAGGACAGGAGTGCATATACATATCAATATATCGATATATCGATATAGATAGATAGATAGATAGATAGATAGATAGATAGATAGATAGATAGATAGATAGATAGATAGATAGATAGATAGATAGATAGATTATATCTGTACCAAATTCCATAGCAATCCATCCTATAGTTGTAGAGACAAAATGTCAACCTGCTGATGGTGCTATCGGAAGAGTGGATCACCAAAGTCATTAGGGTTCATCCTTTAGGAACCATGAATGTCCATACAACATTCTGTGTCAGTCCATCAGTTGAGATGTTTTACAGGTTGAGTGAAAACTTTGATCTTATAGTGGCACTACAGGAAAAGTCAGGGGATCACCTAAGTTATGATTCATCCTCTGGGCACCATAACTATGTGTATAACCTACACCTCAGTCCATCTAATTAGATATTTCAGTCTGAACCAAAGTGGTTAACTTTACCATGCGAAGGTCCATGCCACTAGCATGGCTAAAAACAGTGACGAAATATCATATATCACTTTTTCAAAGCAGATAAGTGCAGAAAATACAGTTTATCACTCTTCAACCACTTTAACATCATCACTGTGTTCTATTCTAGACGGGTGAGAAAGCTCATGTTGACTCAAGTGTTTACCTGAGCCTCTCCAATATGCAAGCTCACACTCCATCCCTCAGGGTACATCCAGCCCACAAACACCTGATAATAAGCGAGGCTTTACCGTGCACTGCTCAGTTCTACGCCCGCACTGCACTGCAACACTGATTCTCTTTATCGCTTCTTCTTCCTGCCATTTTAAAAATGATACTCGGGATAAATTGATAAGGAGGATAGCAATTTAGTTGACAAGACGCAGTGCTCCGAATGTGAGCAACAAAACAAATCCCTCACACGAAGAAAAAAACAAGATATATCATCTAACTGACCGCTTACAGCAGCAGCAGCAGCAGCAACACCAGCAGCAGCAGCGGCAGCAGCAGCACACAAGCAAATTGCTGCTTTGTATTCACCTCAGTGGATCAGGATCAGATGAAAGTGAAGTTGTCTGGGAGTTTGAGTCATAGGACTGGGTGGTCCCATGGTGGGAGATGTTTCTGAGGCTCAGTGTGCTCTAATGACGCTGTCTGCTGAGCAGGGAATGGAGCTGTTATTCCAGGCTATTCCCCACAGTGGAGTGCTCTGATAGGATGACTAATTCTGGTGGGCCTATATTACAGAATATTGAAGGCTGAACACTGCCTCATTACAACACATCTTTCAACTTCTGTTATGTGTTACGTCATATGTATGGCATAAAGAAATAATTTCTCTGAATGTTTTTTTAACTTCGAGGTGACTTGTGTGGAAGTGCATCAATTTTGCAGTTTATTTTTCAGAGAACTACTCTTCCTACTTCTTCCACATGAAACTTGACAACTGAGCTTCTGGGTTACGTAACTTTATTTTCTGTTTGCACTCTGTGAAATCTTGCATAATTTAATTGCGATATTTTCAGCACAGTAGGTCTCACTGTGACGTACTTTATGTCGTCATACCATGGTTGCTTGTTCATTGTAATTCAATGCCAAGATACTGAGTTGCAGTATGTCCTCATGCAGTGGGAACCTGTAACCGGATCTCACATTTTTACTAGAAAATGATTGACTGCAACAAACTCAAACAAGAGAAGACAACGTGGGGATTCCAACATTCGACAACTGTCATGTTCTCAAATATAAAAGTATAATACAGTAGTGGTAAAAAAAAAAAAACACATCTTATTGAAGTAAATAATGTATAATTTCTGAGGCTCTACACTAATCTTGTAAAACCACATGCTGCTAGGCAGAGACACAGAATCTTCTGTCGGCCCCTGAGTGTTTTAAACCTCCCAAACAATAGCAGCATCTTTTCCTTCTGAAGATGGAAAGACAAAAAAAAGAACAACAACAGAATATCAACTCTTCAACTACCGGTCAACATGCATCTATTGGCTGTTTAAAACTGGACTAGTTCAACTAAAGTAAGACTGACAGCAAGCAGTGCATTACACATAAACAAGCAGAGTTAATGGTGACATTATAATTCAATATACATATCGTAGTATCACAAAGCAGCATTACTTTAAAAAAGTTTGTTTTTTTGCCTTTAATCGATAGTACAGCTGAGAAGTGACAGGAAAGGGGGAGAGATAGAGGGGATGACACGCAGCAAAGGGCCACGGGTCAGATGTGAACCTATGGCCACTTCAGCAAGGACTCAGCCTCGGTACATGGAGCGCCACCAGGTGAGCTATCAGGGCGCCCCAGCAGCAGTGTTACTGTCTAAGATATAAAACAAAATAGAAAATAGAAAAAAATACACACACACACACACACACACACACACACACACACACACACACACACACACACACATACACAAACATACATACAATGATTAATCAATCAAAAGAAACCGGACTGTTTTTTAAACCCCTGGTTCTCACATGTGAGAATTAACTTAATCTTTGTCTTACATGATAGTAAATTAAATTGTTTTTGGGGTTTTAGACTTTTGGTTGGACCAAACAAGATGATGTGACCATGTACTTGAGTATATTCTCATGGGCATTTTTCACTGCTTTCGGATGGGCCCAACATTTAATCGATTAATCAAGAAAAAAAATCTGAAGATTAATCAATAGTGAAAGAAAATGTTAGCTGTAGCTGTGGACAAATTAATGGATAAAATAAGCAGACAGGAACGTCTGTCTTTCACTAATCCCACACATTAAGTCATTTACAGGTCCTCAGTATACTTCACCATATTGGTGCAA
Source organism: Dicentrarchus labrax (assembly GCF_905237075.1). Classification (NCBI taxonomy): domain Eukaryota; kingdom Metazoa; phylum Chordata; class Actinopteri; family Moronidae; genus Dicentrarchus; species Dicentrarchus labrax. Next base: position 11,280,300 of record NW_026136715.1, read on the forward strand.
AATTAATATAGATTAATTCATTTGTCAGTCACTATTATTATAATTGTTTAAGTCACTTTTCAATGTCAAAATGCAAAACATTTACTGGTACCAGTTCCTTAAATGTGAGTATGTGAGTAATGTGAGAATTGACAGATAAATCAATAACAAAAATAATTGTTAGTTGCAGCCCTGAAAATCATTCAGTGATAAAAGCATCCACAATGGTCTGAAACACCCAGAGATATTAAAGGGATAGCTACCATGGTATAAACCATAGTCGACAGGTTTATATCGTGTCATGGTATATATATTGCCATATGGCCTACCCATATGACACAGAAAATCATCTATAACTGAGATGATAAACATACATACAATGATAAAACATGTTTTTCATCAGTACTTGACAACTCCAGCCCATTTGAAATTCCTAAGCTTTACTCTTGCTAAAGAACCAATGCCGTCTTTTTAGAAAAAGCTTTTTGACAGAATCATAACCTATACTGGGGACATTTTGTTAAATCTGGGAGATAATTCCTGTTGAATGCCCGACAGCCTGGCTTCAGTTGGACTCACAAGAGAGAGAGTCTGAATGCTCTCAGTGTATGACAGCAACAGTGAGGTCAGGCTAGTCTCCTTACTATCACTGTGGAGAGTTTCTATTTTCTGTGGCCAGAGAAACAATGACTGGGCCCTACTCAGTCCTGACCCCAGCTCTGATGAACTAACTTCCACTGACAGTCATCAATGGGCCTCATTCTTTCCCTGTGAGAAACTAGCCAGTGCGTGTATGAATGGAAAAATGAAACACAAGCACATTTGAAAACGTCTTCACTTTTGAAATACCACCAAACCCAGCAGAGAGTAATCTTTGTTCAGGGGGACAAGTTGGGTGCTTATTCATCCAGAGACGGCATAAAAAATGCACAAGTGTTCATTTGTCTTTACAACTATATTTTGTACTGGTAGGACAACCACTATAGAGCTTTCATTTCATATAGGCTAGGTACAGAGGGCAGACATAATAACAGTAACATCTGTAAAATAAATGCGATTCAATACAACAACACAAACCACTGCTTAAAAATAACCAAAGAGCTGAAGCAATATCTCTCTGTCACTGCTAAAAAAACTTAACATTAGTCGCTTCACAAACAAAGCATCTATTGCAGGGCTATTGCATTGGGTTACATTATTTGTTTCTATTTCTTATTCTGTGGTTTTCCCAGTAAGTACACATCCCAGGCAAAAACATTACATAACATTTCACATTTCTAAAAATAATAATTATTCACGACTGAAAGATCTTTTGACTGACTGAACATTGGCAGAAAAAAAATGTGATAGGTCTTTGAACTGCGGGTGAAATGAAGATCTCTGTGTTCTGCTGTCTACTTTGTTTTGCTTTTAGAAAATCAAATATGACAGGCCCGGGCCGACTTCTGCAGGCATCAAATATGCTCTTGAAAAGCCATTTTTGCACATTGCAATTCAAGTTTAATGGTATCAGTGGGTATGATTATTCACTAAAGGAGAGGTGACAAACCAAATCATTGGTTTTAGTGATGGCATGTTAATTCAGCACTTTCTAAAGCTAATTTCAGTGGCTCAGGACTTTCATACAAAAATTGCAGTCACCTCAGGTGTTTAGCACCATGAGCAATTTCCAGTGGCTGGAAGAAATGCTGCAAGCTGCCCATGTTTCTGTGTCTTTGCTCAGTATTCACAATGGTGCGCAAATTGTTACACAACTAGTTACACGAATACACAGATAGGTAGTATTATATAACAGTGATTGGCTGTTTTTATGACAGCTTTAGAGGCTTTATGCACATCTCAGGGACCTGAGGTCTTCACAGGAGCTCCTTCCAGCGAAACCCAAACATACTTATCTTGCCCAGGCTGAAGCTGCCACAGGGACTCACAGCTGAGAGTGTGTTCACTGCTGGGTAAAGTATTTGTCTTAAATCTACCAAATGTTAATAACAGAACTGCATTTGGTAAAACAACAAAAGAATTTAAGCCGGGGGTCTTTTCCCCTTTATTAGACAGGACGGCTTGAGAGATGGACAGGAAATGGGGGGAGAGAGGGGATGACATGCAGCACAGGGCCGCAGGTTTAAACCCATGGCCGCTGCAGCAGGGCTTAGCCTTGGTACATAGGACTCCAGCTCTACCAGGTGAGCCATAAGGGTGCCAAATCAGTTGTATTTCTAACTGAGAACATAACACCAGTGGAGTAATTTCAGCTGTGAGTTTCTTCAAGTGTCACTGCCACTACCAAAGAAAATGATCACAATGAATGACTTCTTCAAGGATATTTTGGCTTTTGGAAATTGTCCACACACTGTGTACTTCTCTGAAGGTGTGGAGTTTCAAAATAATACACCTCAGGAGCGGCAGATAGACGTGTGTGAATTGTACTTGTATGAACAGCTTCCAACATGTGTACAAACCAAAACCCTTCTTCAAAAACAAAAACTACAGCCACGCTATTAGCTCTGTGAGGCTGCACTTGGGTATACCTATATATGCCTTGTGCTAATTGCTAACGCGCTGATATCTAGCTGGTATGTTTACCATGTGAGGAGGAAATGAATGTCTGTAACACATTTTATGAAAATCCATCCAATAGTTGGTGAGACATCTCAAATATCAAATATCAACCTTGTTGTGGCGCTTAAGGTAAAATTAGAGGATCACCAAAGTCTTCACAATTCATCCTCTGGGGTCATGGACCAGAGTGGTGCACCAAGAGACAGCACAACATTGCCATCCCAAGAGCCATACTGTTAGCAAAGCTTTTTTTTTTTTTAAATGGACTGTATCAATTTAACTGAAGAATCTGCAGTAAAATCTACAACCTGGATCAGTGTTTGATTTACTATATAGTGATATACAGTATACTGTGTATACTGTGAGGCGATAGAAATGTGTCACAGATTTTGCTGTACAAGGTTACAATCCTTTTAATCTCACTGGCTGTGTTAGGCTGTTGCAGGCAGCGTTGCGAGTCAGTCAGCTGGACTGGATCCATAAGAGGGCTTTATGGAGGAAACCCAGCATTACACCGGCCCCTTTGTTACCATTTATTTATTATTGTGTAATGAATAAATACAATTCTCACTATCTCAGCATTGCTTATAGCATCTTATGTCCCTCCCATCATCTCTCTTGATTCCTCTTCTGTATATTCTTTTACCTGCTGTCCACACTCATGTGATGTGCCTCTGTACACTCACGTCTGTGCCTCACCATTAATTCCTCCTATTCTTTCTTCATCTTAATTTTTCACAACAAGGAAGTTTAATTTCTCCATTTCCGTCAGCAGTACTTCCTACGTGTGATGAAGTGTCACCCACAGCATGGATGTTTCCCTGCTAAACACACACAACATCCAATCAGTATCAATCTCTCGTTTAACAACAACCTCAATCAGCAGCTCCAGTCCATCCCCACAGGGAGCAGAAGGGAGGGAAGTACAGGGCTGTTGTGACGGGGGGGGCAATGGCGGAAGGAAGGAGAAAGATGGAGAGAGCGGAAGAGGACGAGGGTGGAGGGACACACGACGAGAGAAATAATCACCTAATGGGCAAGTGAAATCCCTTGCACAACAAAGCTCGCACTTTCTCCCTCATTCTCACCTCTCGCTGTCTGACAAACAACAGCCAAACCACAGAGAACCCAAACACACACACACACACACACACACACACACACACACACACACACACACACACACACACACACACCACCTCTGGCTTGTTGTGCGGCACACTCTGTGTGCTGGTTCTCCTCACATCTCCACTTTCATCTTGTCTGGGCATTGTGTTATTGAGTGAGTAGCATCACGCTCTCTTTCTCACAAGGATGAAGGTGGGTCAGTGTGTGTGTGTGTGTGTGTGTGTGTGTGTGTGTGTGTGTGTGTGTGTGTGTGTGTGTGTGTGTGTGTGTGTGTGTGTGTGTATGTGTGTGTGTGTGTGCATGTGTGTGTGTGTGTGAGGTATTGATCTAAGCACTGCTAAAAGGATAAAGGAGCCCAAGCAAGCCTGTCCTCGCTTCTGTCACGTCATCAGCATTGTCTCTATGTCTCTCTCACTGCACTGGTATACCTAACGTTCTCCCTGTATGATGCAGAACACACCAGCGCTGTAACAAGTAATCAATTAACTGATTAGTTGATGGACACAAAAGGAATCAACAGTAAAGCAAAAATGCCAAACATTCCCTGGTTCCTGCTTTTTAAATGTTTAAAAAATGTTCTCCATTTATCTGTTTTAGGTCTGCAGCTAATGATTATTTTAACTGTAGAGTAATCTATCAATAATTAATTTCAATTAATTGATTGTTGAGTCTATGAAACGTCATAAAATTGCCTGCCGCAGTTTCCCAAAGACCATGATGTAGATTTTTTTGCATAAAACCCCGAAGATTTTTAATTTACAATTATATAAGAAAGAGACAAGCAACAAATTATTGCATGTGAGAAGCTGAAACCAGAGAATGTTGTGCATTTTTGCTAATAATTGACTGAATTTATTTTTTAAATGTATTTATGATTAATGTTCTGGCGACTGACTAAATAATTAAATCACTAATCACTGGAGCTCTTATCAGTTTTATATCATTAACTGAATATCTTTGGGTTTCAGAGTGAATTTGCAGACAATTTCTGTTCTAGTACACTGTAATGGGCATTTTCACTATTTCTAATACTTAGACTAATACTTCTAATACTACATACTTAAGAATGAATAGATCAAATAAAATTTAAAAAAATAGTCACAGTGCTAGAACATTCAGGAAGTGGACACACTATTAATATATGACCCAAAGTGATCAAATGCAGTAACCCTACTTTTGTGAAGGTATGAGGTCCAAATATCGGAGAGTTCTTAATTAACACTGGGAAGGCGTATTTTACAGCGCTGTTGTACTGGACTGCATTGCAAGGTGTAAGGTGTTATTCTGGAGGGGCAAAAATAGCTATGAGCCAAATCTTAGGGTACAAACCTAAGAGTAGTGTTGCATGTCTGCTTGCTTGTCACCCCCCACTGTACTCTGCTCTAGATTTAGCACTCTGGCTTAAAATTTACAGTATACACACATAGATGCAGGTATGAGCATCGACACTGACAGAACCACGCAGATACACAATCAGATAGACAGATAGAGATGCAGATAGAGGAAAGAAGGAATGTGTAAACACATATATAGTGTATTCAGAGTGTGGACTATAAATAGCAGGTTGTGGAAGCCAGTTTCTGTCCTCACTGGCAGTTCATAAAAAGCTCCGGAGCAGGGGACATGTGTCCCCGAAGTGGCCTGTTTGAGTGCCTGCTATGACCCACATCTTGTCTCCTAATACTGGGCCACTCACTCACTGCTACTGAACACGCATCATAAACTGCAGGAGCATCCGAGCTGTCCTAAGTCATTAATTACAGACCTTGGAGTTGTAGACCTTGGAGAAATGTTATCACCTTACAGTAGGTATTCTATGTATTTGAATCATGATGGACAAAACAGTCATTTTCATACTAACTGGTTAATCTGCAAAATATTTTTTTTTAGCTCTGTCATGGCAAAGGTGATTTTTCATCCACACATAAATGTCTTTGTCTTGGAGTAAACAAAGAAGATTAACATCCTCCGAAGAGACCAAATTGAAGTGCAGTACAACAGCAATATCTCTCAGTGAGATGCCACAGAAAACGCACTGATAAGACTGAGACAGCTTTTATCTGGGAGCAACGATTACTGTAATGAAGGAGTTGGCCTTACTACTGACTGGCACTCTTCAACTACATGATGGCCACAATTTCCTGACACTCAAGACAAAAAGACAATGACTGATTGATCTGCCCTGTTCATGTTGATTAAATAAAAATACAGTTATTTTTTTATGGCAAAGATCATTGCATTTTTGTTTCGTCATGAAATAATATAATATATATATATAATATATAACCTGCTTTGGATGAAACTATAAGGACAGAATAAGTTTTGTATTTCTCATTCAATTAAAACCTCACTTCCACCTACACCAAAACATGTACAGTGAATAGAAACCATCTTCAAGCTCCTCAATCTCATTAAAATGGACTTTGGACTGTTTTTGGATGCTTCTGCTGCTGAACACTGTAAATGAGCTATAGCAATACTAGTTGCAAAGCATTTAGAGGCCATTTTATGTAGCTTCATAAAAATGCAGATTCTAAGGCCATCTGGTTACTGAATCTTTTACAAAGCACAGGGATCAACTCTGACTGTTTTTGCAGCCAAATATTCATAATTTCCTTCATATATCGCGCCACATCATTTGGCATTTTATCATCAGCAATACTGAATATATATACACTGAGTATTTGCACCAAGGTTGAGGAAAAAACACAAATTGGGGTTTACTTAGTTGAAAATGGCACACTGTTTTGTATTGTACAACATAAATCACATTTTTGCATGAAGTTGCACTGCAGCCCTTTCTGGTGGGCTGATGCAAGCTGTGTGATTTTATACTAAGAGGGAAGCTGTTATCTGTGGAGGCTGACTAAATATTTCATTCATGTAGCTGAGTGAATGTTTGCAACGTCTAAAAGTGGCCCAAGCTAACCAGGGATGTCCGCATGTCACGTTATGTACTGCACATGAGTAGAAGGCTAAAGGATTAAAAAATGTGACCTGGTACTAATCGTAATGTTTGAGCTAAAAATGGAAAGATGGATGTTAAAGGTTTTGAGTGCATCTGAAATTACATTTTATAAGTCAGTTAGATGACATTTCATATTTATAGTGTTGTTTTTAGTTATGGTAGAGGCATGGCTCTAGGGAGGATGATCTGTTGCTCCGGACTGAAATATCTCAACAACTATTCGATGGATTGCCGTGACATTTTGTACAGATATTTACGTTACGTTAAGATGAATCTAATAACTTTGGTTGACTTTTTTTTTTATAACTTTCTAGTACTACAGTGAGGTTGACATTTGTGTTTTTACGTGTCTCAAATGTCTCAACTGTTATTGGCTATACTTTGCTATTTTAGAAAATGTTAGCATGCTAACACACTAAACAAAAATGCACGGTAAACAAGGTAAACATTATACCTGCTTAACATCAGTATGTTAGCCGTATCACATTAGCTCAAAGCACAGCAGTGCTGAAGTACAGAACCACTGGCATGGCAGATGACTGTTATGCTGCATTCACATGGATTCAAACATGTTGCCAATGTTTTCTCATTGTGTGAAGGAGCTACATAATCCGGTTTTAAATTCTGTGGCGAAGGATGGCAAAAAGTTAAAATATCTTACTATGGAGAGCAATGCCATCTACCGTTACAGTTGCCGGTATTCTCTGTTGGCCTCACCAATGTCCTGCTCTCATCTACTAACATGACCATCTACCATCTACCAGAATCCATGTGAATGCAGCATTAGTCTTGTTTATTTATGTATTCATACATCTAACAATTAATAGTGATTATCAGGTAAAAAAAAAAAAGTGTGCTGTCTATGTACTTAATCTCTGTTGCCAACCTCTGTTCCTTTGTTAGTTGAGCACCTAGTTGGCTGGTGAAGTAGCAAACACACTCCTTTATTTACTTAATCTGAACAGACTAAAAATATCCTTAACCCGGACTTTATTTCTATTATTAACAGCAGCCGGAAAATGAACCCTGAATCAAACACTGGATGTCTGCAGACTGTGTTTCACACTATTGTTTCACTTGAATGAAGTTCAGTGTTTGAAGTGTGCATTTTCTCCTCCCATCTGATAAGCCTCTTGGCTTTTTGGCTTTACCTGCACAGCTTTACGATTCTTTCCATTTGTTTTAACCTGTCCACATTTTGCTCTGACTTTTTACTTTTTATATTTCCATTTTGTATTGTGCAAACAAACAAACAAGTGAAGGATGTTAGACAAGGGCTGATATCAATCTTTACATCCTCTGCAGCCTTTATCTTGATGTCCTGTCCCGACCCCTGGTTCACTGTCACCTGGGGCCAAGATTACCTGAACACTTCTCCATCCGCAACCACATGACCTCTTGTTTTTCAGATATTTACTCCTCCGGCAGGCATTATCAGAGGAACAAACTGCCTATGATTATGTCCACAATCAAGACATTGGAAGCAATAGCGTGTTAGGGGGAACATCAAAGAGAAAAACCATACACACAAACACACCACAAATCCAGGTGAAAAAACGTCCTCGTGTGTGTTAACAAAAGGCAGTGGGGTTGACAGCTTTCTGTTGACATCTGATACCCTCAATCGCCTTCCTGCTGTTGATGGTCTGAGGAGCTTCCACTCATTGTCTAACACAGACATACACACACTCGTAGAACACACACTGGTTCAGCCAAACATCTGCTGTTTTAACCCCTGCTGGTTTTGAGTGTGAGCATGGCAGGGGGGAGAACACACGAGACAGAGCAACTTCCAAATGACCTGAGAGGGAGATTAGCCTAATGGTGGGACTGTAAACTGTGCAGGGAAATAGTTGTTTTTAATCAAAATTCATTCCAAACAATGTTATAATAGTGTCTAAAGAAGTAATACAAATAATAAGTGGCTTTTATCTTAAATTAAGGTGAAAATATCAGGTTACATCAAACTTTATAGTCTTAAAACACTAAATATTAATGCTAATCTTTATAACTGCCCCCTCCACAACACAAGAAGCAATAGCTACAGCATGCCAAGCCATAGATACAGCATAAATTGGGGCGTGTTTTCACGATAAACACACGCTCGGTGTTGATGGGAAAATGTGTGTTATGAAAACAGAGGCTGAGAAGTGACGTGAGAAGAAATTACGTGCATATCTTTGAGCAGACAGAGCAGGGGAGGGGCAGAGAAAGCCAACAGTCACACAGGGAGTTAGCAGGGAACTCTCTTGGGCCTCTAAGCCAATTACCAGAGCAGCATTGATTGAGGCAGCACTTTAAGGCCTCATCTACACAAGTAGTCCCTTAATACACTGGTCAGATGATGGGAGCGTCTCAACCACAAACTATGGATAGATGTCCATTTGCATCCATTATGCTGTCGGCTGGACAAATCTCTTTAGAGATGCTAAGTAGGCTAATACAGATATTACAAAATATTTTGCGTGTCCCTCCATCTTCATGCTTGAAGGCTTGAAGACTGCTGCTGCTGAGACGGACAGGTACCAGACCTGTTTCCTCAGTCCTGATCTGCTGGCCTGGAGACCAAGGTGAGTATTACGTCCTGAATGCCATGGCTGTGTTCAATCAGCACTTCCATCCCCCATTAAAGGGATTGCTGGTCCATAATGATTTATGAAGGGGAACGGAGAGAGAATCAATGTAGCGGAGGCCCTCAGATTAATGATTAAGCAAATAGCAGCCCCACTCCAGATCCTATCAGAGGCCGAGGTGCTGCTAAGAGCATGCCATGCTGTAGTAAGTTCAATTAACTACCATGGGGTTGGAGAAGCTTCAGCAAAGAGCTGGAATGCCTCCTCTTGCCTCCCACAATGAAAGCCACTTTCAACCAGCCTTCAAAACTCACTTAAACAGAACAAGTTCCTAGAGTATTTTCTGTCAAGTTTATCTACAGTGTCACAAGAAAAATTCACATTTATGTATGTCAATACTTTTTTGGTACCAGCAGCGAAGTCTCTGTAGCAAAAAATGTCAAGTACAGAGTATTGTACTCCAAATTACTTATCCTCTTTTTAAGACAGGTCCTTATTTCATTAAAAATGTTCCTATTTTTACTCTATTTTGTGACGTTCTTTAGTTATGACCCAAAATTGAACGTTTAAGACCATTAGATTATCTGTTTATTCCCTCAACTAATGATTATTTTCATTATCATTTTTCTGTGGATTATGCTCTCTATTAAGTGATTTTGTCTAAACAACGTCCAAGGTTATGTCCTCAAACTTACCTTGTCTGACCAACAATCCAGTTTCCTAAAATACTGAGATACTGGACGCAAAAAAATAGCTGCAGATCATCACATTTTAAGAGGTGGAACTAAGTAATATTTTGTGTTTTTGCTTCAAAAACTAAGTCTAAAAAACAAGCAGATTTATTTTCTGTCTTTGGACTAATTGATTGATTTCGACTAATTATTTTAGCTCTATATTTGTTTAATGAAAAGGGTTTTGTAGAAAATCATATTTTTATTCAAAGTAAGGTATCTAAAAAGTAATGTTTCAGTATCTCTAAGGTACCTTATTGGCACTAGTATAGAAACATTTCAAACTATATCCAAATATCCTAAATCTATGGAAAGGGTAACTTCATTTATCAAAGAGCCTATTATTATTATTTTTTTTACAAGAGCAGGTTCCTCGCTGTGATTGTTTGAATAAAGGGGCGATGCAGTTACCCGTTAAAAGAGGAGACGGACAGAGGAAAGAGGGAGAGAGAGGCCAGACACACAATACTGCTGCTGCCCAACACAACAGGCCATTCTTTCAGCTCGCGCCACAACACTCCTCACAGCTGAGTCCCAGCCGCTATTCTCCTGCTGTTCCCTCCCCTGCTCCCTCCCCATCTCTCCCCTTTCAATAGGGGGGAGAAGAATGAGGGAGGAAGGGGAGCTGAAAATGAATAGTGGGCAAGCACATACAATCTGAAGCGTCATTAGCTGAAAATCTTGTAAAATGACACAAAAGATGGCAGGGTTTTCACCTATTAGGAAACACTGTTTACTGGAGAAAACCAAGATGAAAAAAGGGGGAAGGAGCTTTCATTTAAAGAGTGAAGCTGGGAGGAGAAAGCCAGTGCACAAGGAGGGGTGACTCAAGGAGGTAAAAAAATGAAGGGAAGATGGAAAGAAAAAGATGAGGGAGAAGATGTGGCAGACACACGTTCACACACTCACACACACACACACACACACACACACACACACACACACACACACACACACACACACATACATACACATCCGCCATCATCACAGACACATGGCACAACACATCACAACCCATCAATATCACACCATAAATATCCCACAGTCTCTCTCTCTCAAAAAAAAAATCACCTGTCTCTGTGTTTTTGCCTCTGTGTGTATCTGTTTATTCTCCCCACCCACATCCCTTACAATCTAATCCCGGAAGCCAGGGCATCACTCCCAGGAGAAGAAGTAAATGTCACAGAATTACCTCTACACCGCCACTGCTGCTGCTGCTGCCGCTGCTACTGCTTTCCTCTCCGCACGTTATTCCATAGAAATATTCAAAAAGATAAATCCAAGCAGGCTGAATTCTGCTCTCCCTCTTCCAACCAAACCATCCATGGATCATCCAGTTGTCTGTGAGTGAGTGTTAGCTCCCAGCTTGCAAGCTCATTCAGGCAGGCAGCTAGTAGGCAGCTGCCGTTTTTCTTCAAAGCTCCACGAGCAGAGCAAATTAGAGGTCCAGCCCAGCTTAGAGGCTAAGCCATTGTGAGCTATTCACACTCCAGTTCCTGTCTGAGGCCAATGGCTGTAGCCCCCTGCATACTCCCGCCCACTGCCTTCCCCTCTCTCTCTGTCTCTCTGTCTCTCTCTGTCTCTCTCTCTCTCTCTCTCTCTCTCTCTCTCTCTCTCTCTCTCTCTTTCCCTTTACCCTTTCTCCTCCTGCTATCTTAGCCATAAATATAGACTCTTGACATTACCTAACACATGGTCCCTCCTGATAAACAGCCAGCTTTAGGCAGATCTTGTGAAGGAGAGAACCTCACCAGGGGTGAATGCTGGGTTAAGGAAGGCTATAGAGGGCAGCAGGACAAGGATGAGTGTAAGGATGAAGATGGGAGGGGGGTAGTGTATCACATAGTGTAAAAGATGCTCCTGTTGTTATCAGCCTAAATGTGCAAAAATGTTGACCAGGGTTTTTTGGTCTTACATGAGGGACTGCAGAGTTAGTTGAAGGTTGGATTTGTTTACAATGCTTTAACTTAACTAGAGCAGAGAGCCTGGACTTGATTAGGACCACGGGAGATTAGTAGTCCAATGGCAGACCAAAGGAAAGCTTGTACTTGGCAGTGCAGGCCTGTACCTGCATGGACATGGACGGCCGCCCAGGCAACCTGACCACAAAACCCAGGAGCTGCCCTGAGGGAAGAGAACTGCAGCTTTCTGTTTGGATACACATGGTCCAATCTTAGCCACATGCCCTCATTGTACCATAGCTAAAAGTTTAAAAGCAGCTTTACTGGCTGTCCTGAGGTGAGTCAACAAATTGTGTTGAATGCTACATTTAGTATCTTAATGCAACTGATTCACATATTACCCTAAATACAGTTTGGGATAGTTGTAATTTTGTACATTTACTTCTGATGCATTTAATAGGGAATCAAAATATGCTACAAGCAATATGTCTGACATTGTTTTTTTGATGTCCTGTCGAGTATTTACAACAACCTTTGTTGTTTAATGGTAAGCTACTTAGGTTAGCAAAAGAAGTGTGACTCTATGGATAACATTTGTTGCAGGGGAGCAGCTGATTTGGGTTGGACAAGGTCGGACATGTTTTTGTTGGTTTATCATAAAGCTAAGCTCAGTTTGTAGCTTGCCAACAGAACATCCTTCTGCAAAATTTTGCAATGTCAAATAGGGGAAGACTCAATATACTAAAGAGCTAATTTCCCTTTCCTTCACACATTTACTGGTGTGGTGCTTTATCATATTTTGCAGATTCTGGTATATCTGTACAATATGAATATTGTTAAGTGTCTAAAATTGTTACCTGTAAATTATACTGCAGAATCTCTTTGTTTAAGGGAATATATCAACATTCACTTTCTTGCCAAGAATTCGAGAAGATCAAAAGCACTCAGATGTATGTACACTATATGAAGCCAAAGCCAAAAGATTATCCTAGTTTAGCATAATTACTAGGAAACAGTTAGCCTGGCTCTGTCTAAGGTAGAAAAGTTTGCCCACCAGAATATTTAAAGCTCACAATTTAACATGTTATATCTTGTTTGTTTAGCCTGTGTAAGATGATTGATAGGCAAACAGATATAACATGTAGAGTCTTTCCCCCAAAAATCTATTTCTTTAACTAAATTGACAAAATGGCAGTGAAAGGTTTGGGGAACAAATAAAACATTCATCTGAAAAATTTAACAACTTGCAAAATGGCCAAACACACTACTCAGCTATTCAGACAACTACATATTCAAACAAAGAGCAAAAACATTAAATTACCTTCACTGACTACATGAGACATATTGTAAAACCTGTAATCATGAAGCAGATTGGTAAATTTGTTGAACCTCTAAATATGTAAATTTGTAGAGTAAACTGCACTGATGGAGCAATGATTTGTGTGTCACTCAAAAATACCAAGTGAGGCCCTGGGATAATAAGAGTGTGCTAATCCACAGGAGTATTTATGATCGAAACACAACAGATACTGTAAGCACCCACATGAACACAAAGTTCAGTGAAGAAAGTTAAAGCATATCCGATTTTAGATCAATCTGGCGTCATCACACTCACTGCTCGGAGGCATTGAGGCTCGCAAACACACACAAAGCTACAGTATGTGGGCTAGCTGGCCACCACAGTGGATCCACATCCAAACCATCACAAGACACTCACACACAGATGAGTCTGGTTAAAGACGACATGATTGTAACAGAGAATCTTTGTGCAGTCATTGAATTAGCACAGTTCATTTCCTTGACCTCAAAGACAGGGTTATCATCATCGTACTCTACTGACAACAACAAAAATAGAAACACTAGCTAGCTGTCTGAAATGTAATTGTAAATAGTTAAGGGAATTCACGGATGCTTAAATCAACAATCCGAAGCTCTGTTTTTGTTCCATGTGGACATGACAGTTTGACTAAAGTATTGCTCTGGTCTGAGAAGGCAAGGACTGCAGTCCCCCCCAGCCATACAGAGAGAACTACATGAAGCATTTCTGCAGTCATGGGACAAGACAGTGGCTCATTAATCAGGGACTGATCACTTAATATTGACCTGATTGACTCTGGGGTGATCCTGCCAACAATCTTCACATCTTCACTTCACAAGATCAAAGGACGATTGTCTTACATGAGCTTGGCAAGGAAGAATGAAAAAGGATATTTGAATAACAATAACATTAATGTGAGCTACCCTTTTATTCCTGATCACAGTGGTTGATTTAGCTCATGTAAGACCAGACTGAAGGTACAGCTTGTTCTAAACTCCAGGTGCAGAAACAAAAATAGAGGTTGTGTTGTTGCAATGGTTTCTTCTGGATAATGTACCATGAGATGCCTTTGAAATGGGCCTGAAGGAGATTGTCAATAACAAAAACAATGTTAGAGACCACAACCTCCAGTGCCACCTTCCACCCACTTGTCAATCCCACAAAACAAGAAGGAAGATCTGCAGTCCTTTTGGCCTGTATGTGATTTATTTTAATGGTGACAAATGATGCCTGTTTGTGACTTGACTGAATGAATGCACCAACACATGCATTAAACATGAACCTCTCACACACACAACCCATATAAACACACCCACACACACACACACACACACACACACACACACTGAATCTGCACCTGTCTTCATACATCATTACTATGCAAAAAACACCTATTTGTCCAGCTTCCTCAGTAAGCTTGGAAGCCATCGCTTTTCCATCCCTCGTCTTTTCCACAGTGAATCGTGTGTTAACACAGCACATATTTGGTCACATGAACAAAATATGAACCGTGCGTATGTGAAAGGCAGGCAAACAGAAGCTGGGGCCCACTCATCCGTTACAAGAATGAATGGCCATCATTAGCATGAGGCTCCCCAGCAGCACCCTGCAATGCAGCGACACACACAATGGCGAGTGCCACGCTTCCCCCTGCCGTTCCCCCAGAGAAGCCCTTTTGTTTGAGCAGCATCTGGACCTGACCTCCATGCATTCGAGGCTGATGACCCCCCTCTCTGCTCTTCATCTCTTCTCCTCTCCTCTCCTATCCTAACCTCCTCTTAAAAACCTGCTCTGCCTCTACAGAAGCCCCTCTCCTCCTCCTCCTTCATCTCCTCTCCTCTCCTTTCCTATACCCTGTCCGTTCTTCACACACAGATACCCCCTCTCCCTCCCTCTTCTAGCTTAGGAGAGCAGCCATCTCTTGCTTCTTGAAAAGAAGGTCTGTGTACTAGTGGGCCTTACACAAAGCCTGCAGGGTGAATTAGAAAACCAAAGAGGAAAAAGCACCAGGGCTACTGGCCATCTGTCCCTCTGGGTTGGACGTGCTTGCTCCGAGTGTGCCTGCCCCCCTCTTTCCCCTCACATAATTCCCACCCCTACCCCCACCTTCCCTGATTCCCTTAGCCTATATACACAGCATCAACCACACACACACTCTCTGCCATGCATACATCACGGGCATCGGATGGCGGATGGCGATGAGAGTGGAAAAAAGAAGAAGGAGAGAACGAGGAGAGAATAAGGAGCTGCCACTTGCCTGGATGCAGAGCGAGCCTGGAGCCAGCAAATCAAGCCGTAATCCCTTTCTTTGTGTGAGCGGCAAACAGAGAAATTTGTCTCCAACAATGATTTCCCCGAGATTGGCAGTGGAGTGGAAAACAAGGAAGCGAGGGAGTGAAGGACAGCGAGGAGGGGAGGGAGAAGGAGAGAGAGAGAGAAAGAGAGAGAGAGAGAGAGAGAGAGAGGAGGCGATGGAGGGTGAGAGCAGCAGAGGCAGGGAGACAGTGGGAGCAGCTAGAGTGTGACAGAGAGAGACAGAGGAAGGCATCAGCCACCGCCGAGCCACAGGGACGCTGACACTCACTGGAGGATTTGAAGTGAAGAGAAGAGGACGACAGAGAAGAGAGCAGAGAGAGAGAGAGAGAGGGAGAGGGAGGTAGGGAGGGAGAGATCAGGTGGGGGGGAGGATTGGTTCGCTCTGTGGCTCAAACGCTGGGATAACGCCGAGATAACCCTCATCCCCAAGCAGCAGCTGTAGACGTGAGAGGGAAATGAATCCCACGAGAGAGCGACTTCTCTATCAATTGTGACATTTGCTGCACATGATAACAATGGCCATCTGTAGCAGCGGGGCTATGAAGGAGAGGGGAGGAGGATGGGTTGACAGAGGGGAGGGGAGGAGTTGTGTTCTTCCTATAAACACACATGCCCAAAAGAGAAAAAAAAAAATACCTCGGCCAGTGGTGGTGGGGGGGGGGAGGCACCTGTTCGAGTCAAGCACAGGGAGAGGGAGCAACACATGTGCTCAGGAGAGGGGGAGGAGACATGCGAGACACAGAGACAAAGGAAACAGAGGGCCCAGAAGTGTGGCTTTTATTTGACTGCTTTTGTCATTCTGCCTTGTCATGCCAAGGAAATATTTGCATGTGTGTGTGAGAGAGAGACAATAAACAGGAGGTGGCAGCGATAGTAGGTCACCAAGAAAGGGACAGAGGGAGGGACAGGAAGAAAAAAAGAGAGAAAGAGGAGGGGTAAACGCTGTAAACATTTAAGTGCTGCTGACCAGCACTGTGTTGTGGCCCATTTTTCAGTCATTACCAGAAAAAATACACAGTCAAAAGATACACACATTTTGCCTCATTACCTAAAAGTGTACATTAAGCCTCACACTGGACAAGTCTGGTGATTTTACGTATTTGTCTTATCGTCAACAAATCCCATGAAAAGACCAAAACAATATATTGTATTCCTCTGTGCCATAAACCAACACTGTTGTCGAAAAACTATTAAAAACACATCAGCGACCCACACTGTTTCACTGACATGTTCCTCTTTCAACATGAATGTGGGCACAAGAGTTTATTTTAAGTCAATCCCACATACATTGTGATGTTGCTGTAAATACTCACTACTGCGCAACAAATTCATGGCTGAAAATAGCCCCCAACAAGGAATATTTACTTCTGTTTGAGTAATGTGTTTGTAACCATACATTTCTGACTTGTTCAGACTTATGTCTTAAGTAGGAACAAACGCGCTGAAATGCTGGGTGCCACAGACAGGATATCAGAAAGTACAGAGAGACAGACTAACACATTGTTGGTTTTGGTCTTTTCATGGGATTTGTTGATATAATAATAAAGCCAGCCTGATCCTTTAATGATTTATCACTACAGAGCGGTCAGGGTCTATTTGTATATCCATTCAATGATGCTTTATTTTGAGACAAAGGACTCTTTGTGTGTCCAAGTATCCAACACTTTTAAATAGTATTTCTCCAAAATTATATTCTTGATGCACTTACTTGCACCACAGGCAACGGTTGCTCGCTTCACCATGAATAACATTGAGAAAAAACTCAACTGATTGCCTTTGTTTGAATTTGTTAGCTACTAAACACCTGTGGTGGTATTAACATATTTAACTTTAGCAAGATAAATAGCAATAAAACACTAAACAAAAGCATAAAATGAAAATCCTAGTATCTCAAAATCATACTTAAATACTGGTAAGCATTTTATGTTTTTCCTCCTCTGGCATCCCTGGTTTTAGAAGAATCTTATCTGCTCAAACTCCGGACTTATTGCAGCTGTTTCACACGAAAAACAATTGTTGTTTGGCTCTAAGGATGTTGATCTGTCATTCTGTCGGTCCATCTGTCACAATAACATTCCAGACCGAAATATCTCACAAAATATTGGATTGACTGTCTTGAAACGTGCAGACATTCATTGATTAATCATTTTATCTAACAGCACCATAAAGGTTTTGTGTGATATATCTCACAAACTTTGGTACAGACAGTATGTCCCCCTCAGGATAAATTGTACTAAGTTTGGTGATTCCAGTGACTTTTCCTCTAGCACCATCATCAGGTCAAAATGTGTCTAATACTTTGTGTTTAGTGCTAATTTAGCAAATATTAGCATCCTGACACGCTAAACTAAGATGGTACACTTGCTGACATATACATGCTAAATAACAACATGTTAGCATTGTCATTGTGAGCATGTTAGGATGCTGATGATAGAATTCACCCACAACTAATTTAGCTCGATGAAAGTTTTTTTCTGCACATTTAGACATCTGTCAGAGGTGATTTTCTAGCGTATTGAGATTATTGGCATCACCTGCGTTTATGAGGTTGATAAACAAAGTATGTCAGCAGACACATCTTGCCCTTAAGTATTTTTACATTTTATTCATTAATAAAAAATCCATCCAAATCCACAAGTTACAAGCTAAGAAAACCACGTGTATATAAGATTCTAATGTGGAGCACCTTGGTAGCCAAATGATTACAGCACGTGCACCATGGCCCCCGATCAGTCGACTACTATTTGTCAGTACTTTCTTGTCAGTAAATCAGTCTAAATAAAAGGGCAAAGCAAAGATGGTACACTTGCTGACATTATACCATCTAGCAAAGGGGAATGAAATAACACTCATAAAATTATTTGAAATGAAATGGTTCTTGAGCTACACATTGTTCCTCTTTTCTATAATCTTATACCTCACTGACTGAAAGGTTATTGTCCTTATTTAACTTTAGTTGAGACCAATGACCTTGTTCATTGAAAGCACACTGAAGCCTTCACATTTTCAACCTATCCACTATAATAACGCTTCCACAGTTTAATAACGTTATAATGGTTATCCTCTACATTTAGTGTAAGTAACACATGTGGGATGAAGGTCTTTTTTATTAAAGACAACTTCAAGGGTTTCACATAATATGACAGTAATGTCTAAATCAGCATCCCTTATGTAAGTTTCTGACCCCTTAAAATGAGGCTATGTCTACTTGTGACTCCTCATGACAAGGTTATGGCCTAAGTGTCGGAATGGATTGTGAGCAGAAATGTTTTCTTCCTGGATTTGTCTCATGTGAGAAGGAATTTTAGAGGCATGATGAGGTGAATGTGTCAGGTATTTCACTTATTATAGATACTTTTTAGACCTGAGAAGGTGAACACATCAGGACACTAATTTTAAGGATTTTAGAGGCCTATCAAGGTGAAGGTATCCAGTATGTAACTTTTAGTGTGTAATTTGTCATTTTAGAGGCATTAGTATGTAAATGTACCCAGTATTCTTACAAAATGGCTTACAACTAGCACTTTATTATCATTTTTATTTAGTCAATGCTTTTTAATGCAATTTTAAAGTTTAATATCTGTCCTCTGTGTGCGCAGAGGCCTTTCCATCATCATGTGATCTCTGCGAGAGCCCAACATGTTCATCACATAATCAGGCAGGAATCTATTTTCAATATATCAGAACATCATAATCCCAGGCAGGGCACTGGGGGAGGCTCAGAGAGGCGGATTTACCAGTCACATGGCTGAGCGCAAGAGAAGGACAGACAGCCACAGATAGAGATGCAGAGAGTGAAAAAGCAAAGAACAAGACAGACAGAGAGGGGGAAAAAATATGTTAATCTAAGCCACATTTTATTAGGAAGCACTGCAATGCAAACTCATGCAAACGAACGCACAGCCAAACCGTAGCCCATAGAAACGGGAGGCTGTGGTGTTTGATGGGAATGACGTCCCTTTAATGATTGAATCATGTCTCTACATATGTATCATCAAACAATTCTTAAGGAAAGGAAGCACACACACACACACACACACACACACACACACACACACACACACACACACACACACAAACACTCTAATCACTCCCCTAAAAGATATACTGTGGCGTTTTATTGAAACACTTTAAACCTCAAGCTCATCAGACTCAAGCAAAATGGTTTTAGAACACAAACATGACATGAGTACAGTAGGAAAATTAACTGAGTAAAGCTGGACTGTGTCACCCAACCACAGATCCAACTGTTTGTGACGTAACCGAGCCCAGCTGTGGAGTCTGGCACGGTGCTGGGTGTTTGGCTCGGGCCACGCTTTTTGTATATTTCACAGCGAAGTCAGACAGCTGCAAAAATGGTTTTCTGGTGCATTCAAGACACGGGTGGCTTTAATGGACAGTAATGTGTAAGAAAAACATTTTTTTCCCCCTTTTTTTCTTTTCATTTGTTTGAAGCAGAGCTGGTGTGGATTTTGAATGATGAAAGGGAAATAAAGTGCAATAATTTATGGGTGAGTGAGAGAGAAGAATGAGATTAATAGGAGATGAAACAAAT
This sequence comes from Dicentrarchus labrax, assembly GCF_905237075.1. Lineage (NCBI taxonomy): Eukaryota > Metazoa > Chordata > Actinopteri > Moronidae > Dicentrarchus > Dicentrarchus labrax. The sequence continues at coordinate 11,300,328 of NW_026136715.1, forward strand.
GAGAAAGGAGCCAAAAGAAAGTGGGTCATTAGGGTAAGGATGAAGAAATGATGCTAAAGACTGGTTAAAGACGCCATTCTTCAGCCAGTTGTCCCGGTTTAAGCATTCTCCAACACTAACATTATTATCATTACTGATTTTTTTACTCACAAGGCACAGCATGGCGATACAAATTGGCTCGGATGGTCTTCTGAAGCTCGTGGTCGGGAGAAGACTTCTGAAACCTCAAGCTAAGATAGTGCTTCAGGTCCTTGTTGAGCTTGTGACCTGGAAACAGCAGACAGACAAAAATTCAAGTAAACATACAAACCAACCAACCAAACATCACAAATCCTGCTTGTCTCTTCGCTGTTTACATTACATGTCATTTGACCAAAAGTAAGGTTGTGAAAGGCCGTGACATTTCCATTGTTGAAATGCTCCTGGATACTAAAAGAGCACAAGGCAGGCTTTGTTTAGCTTCCTTAGCCGATTTGAAAAAACAGAAGTCCTACACATTAATATTGTTTAGTTAAATAATGCGATCAAATTTGAGCAAATATTGATCTCTTTTAAAGGACCAGTGTGTAGGATGTTGTAGCATCTAGCGGTGTAGTTGTAGATTGCAACTCCTCGCTTCATTCTCCCCTTCCAAGTGTGAAGAAGAAACTATAGTGGTCGGGAACAGCCATATCTAAAGCAAATGTCTGTTCTGGGCTACTGTAGAAACAGGGAAGTTCAACGTGGCAGCCTCCATGGAAGAGGACCTGCATCTGTAGATAAAAATGGCTCATTGTAAGGTAACAACAATTCTTATTTTCAGGTGATTATACATTATTGAAAAACATATTATATTCCATAAGCCAATAGACCTTCCTAAATTGTACACACTGGACCTTTAAGTCCATGCTAGCAGCTCTGTGGGGCTGTACTTATGCACAGCAGTTCTGTGAGCTAAATGCAGGCATGATGTTTACCATGTCCACCATCCTAGTTTAGTGTGTTAGCATACTAAAATTTGCTAATTAACAATAAACACGAAGCACAGCTGAGGCTGATGATCAATGTGAAATCCTGACCTGATGATGGCGCTAGATGGAAAGTGAAAAGTTTTACAAAGTTATTAAAATACATGAATGTGTCTTCCAAATTTCATGGCAATCAATCCAATAGTATTTACTCAAAACAACAAACATGTACCTACCAAAAGGTGCACGTACCAAAGTTCACGCACCACAGAAAAAGTCAGCACATCATCCGAAACCAGGAAACCTCATCTGAGCGTCTGTAGCCTACCACATTTCAGTGTAATCCATCAAATAGTTTTGAGATATTTAATTCTGGACTAAAATGGTGGACCACTTTGTCGACACACTGACCAAGTGACATTGGCAGCACATCTGACTCAAACATGAAACAGAGGGTGAGAAAGTGATATTCAACCTACTGGATTTTATTTATTCCAACTACCTATTTCACTAAATGGTAATGGAGCAAATAGCAAAGAAATAAACCATATCAACAGTTTGAGTAGAGTAAAGAAAGAGAGAAATTAGAGAGAAACAGAGAGATTGAGGTGGGCTCGAGTAATTGATAAAAACAGCGTCTGATTGGCCTAAATTCCCAGGCTTACTCAGCATCCATCCAATCAGAGGTGCTGATGCTGCTGGCTGAGTTTGAACAGAGGCCCGGTGCTCACAATGGGGCCAGATGGTCAGAGCTCGCTCTCACGCCAGGGTCTCATTTAGGACCATTTAATGATCTCCAAATATATCATCCATGTCTAGGAGAGCTGGCAAGCAGTTCTTGGGGGAGGTGCCATGGCCTCCTGTCGGCCTCTGATCACAGTGGAAGAGTTTCTCCTGGCTCTGTGTTTTGGGATGGCACGGTCAGTGTGCTGACTGAGTTTACTTTGGAACTGAGGGGAATTATAAGATGGTTCAAAGTCACAATGAACCAGCAGTTAGAGCACCTCCACAGGGGAAAGTCATGCATTTTTAAGATTTGATTAGATCACTAAAAAGTGGGAGTGACTTTGCAAATACGAAGTGATATAAAGCTATATAAGACCAACCTCAACAGTGTTGTTTCATCAGTACAAGGAGGTAGAGGACAAGGGAGAAATTAATAAATTAGACCTCAGTTGCACTCTTTGAAGCCAAGTTTTGGCAACAGCCAAGTGCTGAAAGAGAAAACAGACGGACTTCAATAAAAAAAAAGGCTTCTTCTCATCTATCTCTCTGCAGGAAAGCGAATAAGCATAATTCCCTAAAAGATCAAATTATTCCTTTAAGGTTAGAGTTAGGGCTGTGGTTGAGGTTTGGGGGTGAAAGTCCTTCTAAACGAGGAAGGAAGGAGGCAGGAAGTGCTTGCAGCCTGAGAGGAAGTGCTGCTGAGAGAGTCAGGGACAAGGACAGACAGATCAGAAGCATCAGCGTAGCAGCAGCGAAAGTGAAAATGGTCTTAGCAGAGGAGTGTCATCTGCCCTGAGGTGTGGCCCTGTGGTGACATCATCATCTGTCAGCCCCCACTTCACATCCACCTCCTTCCCCCATGGACATTACTATAAATACGGAGGCATGTAACACTGATAATGTGAAGCAGAGTCCCAAAAGACAGCAACACACTGCCATCTAATCCTGCTATGATGATAAACAAACATTAAATCTAAACCAAATCAGCTGCTAATACAGTTATCGGAACAGACCTATTGATACCTTTGTCATACAGAAATTGATAATAATAATAATACAATTTAAGGTGTAAAACACGTTCAGAAACAAAGCTAAACTTATATTATCATTGCCATGATTCTTCTATGGGGCATTTTCTACCCAGTAGTGGAGACACTGGTTGGTAGTCTACTGTGCTGTATTTTTCCGTTCCTCTACACACACACACACACACACACACACACACACACACACACACAAACACGCACACACATGCACACAACCCACTGTGTAATTCAGTGCAAGCAAAGCACAGTCAGGTAATTGTTACCTAGCAACCAGCCAGTGCTGACGACCATCATTACGGTCCCTGCTAGGCAAGCAGCAGTCAGATTGTAAAAGGAAAAACAGATACAACAGCACACTTGCACACACACACACACACACACACACACACACACATAACATACACAAGCATTCTTTCAAACGGTGCATCCTCTGCTGCTCAATTTCCATCTCTGCAGGGATTTGATTTATATAAACAGCACCTCATCAAGAGTAAAATGTATTACACATACACTAGTGTTTGCATTCACCGTCGTGTCAGTTTTGCTGGCTCAGATGCTTTTCCTGAGATAAGGACCACTGTCAGAAACAACCCCCTCCTGTGGGTACGTACAGCTAGCAGGGGGCGGGCCGCCCAGGTGTCATGCTTCATCAATGAGAAAGTCATCAAATATTCAATATTTATGAGGATTAAAGCTGTGTGGATCAGAGATTACAATCACACCACTGTGTGTGTAGAGTTCATGTGCTGTTTACTTAGTTTCTCCCTGGATTTTTAATCACAAATGCTGTTTCGTAAAACAAATAAGCAGATGTTATTGTACTGTGCAGCATTCTGCAAATTGAAAAATAAAACCATACTGATATGCAGCTGCTTGACAAAATACGTTCCTCTCATTTATTATAACATCCAGCTTTATGAAAGTATTAAATGGTATTTGAGACTTTGAAATAAAACAATAGAGTTTTTTTCTTGACCCATTTAGAGTGGTTTCCCAGCAGCATGTCACAAAAAAACAAAAAAACCCAAAAAAAAAAACAAAGCTTTAAAATCTAACAAAAACATCCAGATGTGGTGAGAAAACAGGAGATATTATCTTGGCTCCACAACCACAGTGCACCGGTGTTCCACAGATTGTGAACAATACACATGGTGAATTGTTCAATTTGAATGGAGATCCTTGTATTGTATACAATAAGATACGGCATATTGATACTGGGAACGTGCTGGACATTGTCATACACTGTGTCCCCTAATCCACAGCTGCCTGTATAGTCTGTGCTGATACTTATCAAAAAATTGTCTTATATTAAGGGATTAAACAATTTGTTGTTGAACAGATTTGATCTGAATACAGAACAGAAACGGCCTGTATGAGAATATGTTAATGTTAGAGTAACCAATCAGAGAGCTCTTTTAAAGCACACATCAATCTAATCAATCTCAGTGTATTAATGCTGATAGCCTATGTCTTTGTAGTAAATAGTCTACAAGGGCACTAATTAAAATAACTACTCCATCTGCTTCCTGTTTGTTACAGAGAGTAACCTGTGGTTAAAATGGCAACAACATGTAAAAATATGAAGACAAAAATAAGGTATATATGCGAATGTCTTCTGATTAGAGAAAAAACATCAGTAAAAGCCATGGTAGCTCATCTGGTGGAGTGTGTGCCCCCCTGGTTCAATTCCGACCTGCAACCCTTTGCTGCATGTCATCCCCTTCTCTCTCGCTCTTTCTCTCTGCACTTTCCTGTCACCCTTTGGCTGCTACTATCCAATAAAGGCAATAAAAAGCTCAAAAATAATCTTAAAAAACAAAAACAAAACACCAGTCACGTTATAGCAGCTCTGTGAGGCTGTTCTTAGGTGTTGTTAACAAGTTAATGTTCATCATTGTTCAACATCTTTGTGTGCCAGCATGCTAACATTAGCTAATTGGAATGAAAAAGGCTTGGCCTAATAATGGTGGTGCTAGGAGAAAAGCTAAGGGATCATCAAAGTCATTAGTCTAAAACAGACCAACATTGCCATCGACAACACTAGGATGGCTAAAAATCAGAGATTGAATGATTCATCAATTAGTCAAAACAACAGAAAATTAGCCTGCAGCAAATAATTAGTATTTGCTGGTTTTCTTAGTTTTCTATTATAGAAAACCTTTAGTTCTGGACTGTATGTCAGACAAAACAATCAATTTAAATAAGTCAAACTGTGTTTTTTATGATTTTTTACATTTTATAGAACAAAAGGTGAATCAGTCGAAGGTATACACATTAGTTGCGGCCTTAAAAAATGCAATGTTATTCTGTTTGTCAGTGAAAATACTGTATATGTCTATCTCTAGATGATAAGGTGGATCATCTGGGAGTTTGGAAAGGACTTTCTTGATTCTCATAACAATGAAATCACTCCTTCAGGGAAAATCTGAGACACCAGAGACATTAGCGCTTTGAGAGATGTTTCCTGGTAGCTGAGATGTTTGTGGAGCCGGCTGGTAAAAGAGTGTGTGTGACATAGATCTGTGCTTTTCAACCCTGGATGAGGCAGAAGAGAGATGTGTGAGGATATGATGCCTCTGTCCTCTTCCAGATAGACACAGAGTGAGAGAGAGAGAGATGGGTTTAACCCAAATAAGAGTGGATTATACACATCCTCCATGCCTCCAGTCAGCATTACATAACCTTAAATCTAGTTATGCATCCCTGTCTCATTTTGGGGCTGGGGGGAGGATAGATGTGTGTTCTCAAACATCTAAGAGATAGTGATTCACACATTCTTTCATATACATTTCTGTGACCACAGATATACACACACAAAATGAATCTGTTTTTTTAAAAATATGATCTAATTGGAGAGGTTATCTTAAAAGTTTTATTTCATGCTGCATGGTATAAAAGAAGTGACGTTTGGAGAGGATTCAACACAAATTCTGCTTTAAAAAACATACCAGCCAGATAGCAAAAGAACACTAACATATGGCTGTGGGTGCTTAAAACATCAGCACAAGACTGGCAAGCAGCTGCAGCCTATAGTACCACATAACAGCTGCCATCACTACGAGTCACTGCTACTACCTGTCAATCATGCCAGGTGGTTACCATTTTAAAACAGAGCGCTGGACACTAGAACAGCAGTTGTGGTTTGGATGTTTTTGATTTTATGTACAAGTAGAGATAGAGAATCAAAAATCTATACATAGGGAATGAACATTAGTGTGTTTCTTATGTGTGTGTGTGTGTGTGTGTATGAAGCTCTGTTCAGCTGCTGATTAAGATTCATCTCCCGTCATCCAGCTCAACACTGCCCTCTGTGTCTCCGAGCCTCACCACTGAAAGTCTGCTTCACGCAGACCCGTTGCCACAGCAACCCACAGCCAACCAGGGATTGAGATGAAACGTGTGGTCATTATGGGCTGCTGCCACCCAGTGGCGGATCTCAATTATATGAGGTTGAAAAGAAAAAAAGAAAAAAAACAACAAATGTGACTTCAAAGATGTGATTCTTAATCTCTTGTGGTTGCAGTTGGAGTTGATTTGAAGATTCATAACGGTCTGTAATATCAGCTACTGAAACCATCACCCCACCAAGCAGTATATTACCTCAAATGCTGTACATCAGTACAGTCTTGCTGTACTTAGTTGTGTATTTCTATTTTATGTAACTTTATACTTTTGTGACACTCTTTCAAAGTGAAATATAGTCCTCTTTTCTCCACTACTGTTTTCTGACAGCTGAAGTTCCTTTAAGATTACCAGATTATACTACATATAAAGTAGTTAAAACTAGCTCCAAATTTACCACCACTAACAGTTTATATGTAATATTATAACACTTTAAAAGGAACCAGTACTTTCAATACTTTAAGTACATATTGCTGTTTAAATGTTTTCACTTTTACTTCAGTAAAATCTTAAATGTAAGACTTTTTTAAGTATAGTATTTTTGAGTATTTTTACTGAGTAGTATTGTTACTTGTAAATATATGACTACTTCTTCCATCACTAAACCAAGATGACAATAATGCACCTAAGGTACCAAAAAACTTGCTGGCAGTCATACGTCTAATGGGTTTAGTAAAACATCAACAGCTGTTTTCTTCCAAGATAGAGAGAGACCACACATGTAGGTTTATACGGGCCACAGCAGAATAAATCCCTAAATTATAGCTGCTCTCTGGGAGAATGCTATACAGTAAATACTCTGAAATTGGTAAGTGACTAATTACTGTAATCAAAATACATATTACAAGATATAATGAACATGGCAACATTCAGAAACAACACAACCACAATTTACACTAAAACAGATTCACAACAAACACAAACATCACCAACATGAATTCAGCTTTGTAACTCAACCCAGCTCCCAGAGTAAGCTAGTGCAAGAGAGGAGAGAAAAACCACAAAGATGCCTGCCAAGAGTGTGTATGCACGCGTCTAGTCGGTGCAAACGTGCTCGACTCATGTTGAGAAGAGCTCTGGTCTTGTGTGTCAGCCTTGTCTTTTCTGCGTCTCTCTCACCCCTGCAAGTTGCCGCTGGCACAGATTAGGTGTTAAATGACAGGCAGGTTGCCCTTACTGTGGGTAGAGGAGAACAGACAATCCTTCAGTAATTTGAAGACACACACACACACACACACACACACACACACACACACACACACACACACACACACACACACACACACACACACACACACACACACTGGTCAGCCTAATGAAACACCACCTGTAGTGATGACAGAGAGGATTACAGTGCAAGACAAGACGCCCTCCCAGGCTCGATCCTCACCAGAGGGTGTTGGGCTAAGGTGACACTGTCTAGGTGTTTGGCCATGGAACAGCCAGGTGTACTTCCCGTCACTCTTCAGATTTCATGGTATAACATGCTTTAAAAGATCCATTGTGTAACATTTAGGAATATTTATTGGCATTAGTGGAATATAATATTCATAGGTTGGCTATGTTTTCATTAGTAACCTGAAAATAAGAATCGTTGAGTTTTGATTTCCATATAATCTGTAGAATTATCTACAGAGGGAGTAGGACTTCCCACAGGGTTGATGTGCTGGATAATTTCTTCAGTTTTTCTACAGATTAAGATACAACCTGACTGAGTGAGCTTGTGAGGTAGCTTTCCTCCTGTTTCTACTCCTTATGCTGAGCTAAGCTAACTGGCTGCTGGCTCCAGCTTCCTCGATAGTGAACAGACGTAAGAGTGGAATCAATCTTTTCTAACTCTCTGTAAGAAAGCAAATAAGCATGTTTCCCAAAATATCAAACTATTCCTTTAAAACTCTAACTTAGGGCAGCAGACAATACATCCAGATGTGCTCAATATTACACAGTGCATTGTTGCACAGAACTAGAAAGATGTCAGAAGCGGTGGTCAGTTGGGGATTTCACAAGCCTGTCTGTTATCACATTTTGATTAAGAAGGCTCCGCTCTGTCTGCATCCTTTCTCCAACCTATCATATGGTGTGGCGCTGTGGCACAAGAGAAGCAACAAACTAAGCACAGTTACAGACACAAAACCACACAATGATTGTCCATTGCAATCCTACTTCTATTAAGCCATCTTCTAAACCATTAAATTGCCATTTTTGTCATTGTCTCATACAGCTCCCAAGCCATCTCAGGCCGATAACCCAGAGCTCAAACTGAACACAAACAGACGGCATTTCCTCCAGAGGACAAATAATATTGTATTTCCTCTGTCCGAGTCCAAATAATGGCCACAGAGTAGGAACTGGAAATGCTGGTTCTTAAACAGTCAATTCCATTGTTCCAGCGGCTTCCTGTGGGTCTCAGGACATCCCGTCAGTCAACACTGGACTCTCCAGTTACAGATGAGAGCATTTAACTCTACATTATCCAGCAATACAAGGAGGGGGCATCTGAGAGAGGTGAACATAGGGAGGGATGCAACAGACAAAACTAATAAAATACCCCTGCTCTCAGTGATGGGTTTCACTCGGCTCTCTTGGTGTGATAAAGTAGCTGCAATCTCCAGCTATTACACAGCCATTATCCTGGTTAAGAGGTCATGACAGCTGATACAGAAGACATGATAATAATGATATTAGACATGGGACACACTTTGTTCTCATGTCAATTAAACACACTCTCCCTCTCCTCCTCTCAGACACATACACTCACACACACATATACACATATAAAAGCAGTGGGTTTAGCTTTTTCTGTTCACTGCTTACTTACAGCAGCCGTCTTATTGCTGCCTTCCATGCCCTGCAATCATGATGGCAGGGGTGGAGAGGAAAAAACAACAATCACAGAGAGGTCTGCCGTAAAGCTCTCGACCGGTCCTCTGACTTCTCCTTCTATAATTACCTCCATACCCAGCCACACCCAGAGCTGCTTTCATGTTACTCCCAGTCCAAAACTGTGTTCAGTGCGGCTAGGGAGCCCTGAATCAGACCATCATATTCAGCATATATGATGTGTTTTTTCTCCATTGTATTTCTTTAATATCAGTGAATCATTTTATCAATGGGGGTGGAAATTGCATCTACTTTACGTTACTCCTGATCGTATCCCACAGCTTTTTAGATTGGTAAATGCCTTGATCTGGTTTCCAGGCAACAAATCGTATCAGTTCATTTCAAGTAGGACAATCAGCTCTCAGAGATTTGAAACTAAGGTAGTTAAGGAGCAGCTGGAAATCTTATTTTTGCTGACTGCACCTGCGGTGATGCTGAAGTTTGCTCCAGGGTGTATCAGTGCATCAGGTGCAACAGACTTGAACATTTTATTTAAATATATTCTATTTTTTTTAATCTGGTTTTGATTCTCCTATTTTAACAATTTTTTTAACTTCAAACATTCCGATTTACCTGCCGTTCCCAATTTCACAATACACTTTTTACAGCATTCACATTTTTTTCAAACATTTCTTTTGGGATAACACAGCTCACAAATGCCATACAATAGGAAACAATAATTAATTAATATCTTGGACTGTACAGGCAATTTGAATATATCTAGGAAATTGTGATCGACACACTATTTTCTAACAACCAATTAATCGAAAATGAAAAGAATCATTAGTTGGAGCCCTAGACATGATATCACGAGGAGTCACTTTATTAAGAGTATGTCGTTGCCTTCAGACTACTGGATATGCAGAAATGGTTTACGTGAGGAGACAGACGGTCCAGTTCTGACCCAGTTCTCCAGTGCTGTGCTGCTGAGTCAGAGTCAGCAGTGCATGATGGGAGAACTGGTATGAAGGAAGAGTCACAGACAAAGACACACACACACACACACACACACACACACACAGGAGCACACAGGCAAGCAGAGGCGGTATGTTCCGCTCCAGTGCGCTGCATCTGTTCATTGCTAAATATAACCAGAGGAACCCAGGCCTACCGCTCCCTCTGCTCTGTGTTAATAGCTGAGTAGGCCAAAGGATGGAGGAAGAAAAAGGGAGGCAGGGAGGAGAACCAACGGTTGGTACGATTGTAAAGACTAAAAGGACGAGTAAAAGCTTGAGGGAGACGGTTGGGTAGAGGGTCGATCTTTAATGACATGGACACAATCCCAGATAAACAGAGGTGCTGCTAATAAATTCTGCATGTGCCAAACATATTTTAACATAGACTAAACATGGACAGCTATTCCTGTCAAATACTGGAATACCAAACTCAACATACTCCAGATGGCAGGATCTCTATTCTTATCCCCTGGGTTCATTTTTAAAGCAGAGGAAAAACACTTCTTTGTGCCATGTTTCTTAAAAAAAAATGGACACAAAGCAGCTATTTTAATGTGTCCATTGTATCTTTTTTCCTCCCGTGGGCAACACGTGTAAAAACAGTGAAGCTTCGAGCAGGCAAATCCTCCCCGTCCCTGATAGAAAGCATCAAGCATCGAGCTTCACTCGCTATGTGAGCATGCCATCAGTTCTAACTGGCTGCCTCTGTTAAATGTCATCGCCTGCCTGGCCGTAACACACAAAGGGCCCCTCTGTGATTAAAGTCCCCTCTTTCACAGGAGCTGATGACCACGGGCAATGAGACGGAGATGAGATACACGTCCCCATCTTGCTGCCTCCCTCCCCCGGCTGCTGCAGCAGCAGACTGGAACACATCACACCACAGGGATGAGTGTGTCATCACCAGTCAGCTAATATGACGAAACTCACAATACAACAACAAGATGTGAAACTACCACATTAGGCTTGAATTATATGCATTTGGATGAAAAAGTGGAAAAGGGAAGCCTTTCCACTGGGTGTAATAACCACTAATTTGTACCTTGAGGGTTGTAATTGAAGGGGTCCCTTGTGCTATTGATGTGGCACACAAACAAACCAGTTGTAGGGGAGACTAGGCGACGGGACATCTAATGACCTATATATGTGAGTTCTCTGCTGTGTTAACCTAATATTAATTAACATATATGGAACACCCACTTTTACAAAAATAGCTGTTCTAACTGAGGGGCTATCCATCAGCTATACAGAGCTGTGTGTAGGGAGATAGATGACAGACAAGAGGCCCCACAGGGAGATTCATTAAATTAATCTGTCATGTGAATTTCCTCAGTTAGTTACCCAATGGATGCTGCTACCAGAATTTTGTGCTGAGAGGAAGCACTATTTCAGAAATGCCAGCTGGGCATGTTTATCAGAAGATTTAGCTAATATGCTAAAAAAAAGTGTTCTTAACCAGAAAGTGAGGCAACATTGCAAAGAATTACAGTTTTGAAAGTGGAGTTCAAGGAGCCTGGTCTCAAGCAGATGGGAAATGCAAGAATGATTCACTTACAGCGGGGAATATGTCTCAAGTCTCTATCAAAACTGTCTGAGAGCAGAGATAACACACGGCAGAGTGACAGCTGGGGATCAACAGCTGAGATAAGATTAAAGAGAGGCCTTGGATCTCAGCAGCCGGCCTTGTTGTTATGATGCTGCAAACCATCATAGGTGCGTATCAGACCTGCCTCTTCAAATCCTAATCATCCTCAGCAACATGTGGCAGCGCATCACATGAGACAAATGAGACAAAGAAAGAGAAAGAGAGACCATGAAGGAGACATTGTTAATCCTTATATGAAAACATTAAATTTCAAGCAAAAACAAACGGGTTTTGATCAAACTGGTGAAGAACACTGTAAAATCCAAACAATCAATCAAACAGTGAATCTAACAGCATGTGAACAGCAAAAACTGATGTTATTTTGTGAGGTACTATTCCCCAAACTCAGGGTGCCATGCACTGCTTCTGGCTTTTGGTGATGCAACAAGATTGATTTGTCGGGTAAATCTACCAAGTATCCCCATGGGTGATGATATGACAGATGGTCCAGAGAACAGAAGAGTCTGTCCCTTTTTGTAAGCGCTGTGTGTATACAGAAACAAGCAAAAATGAACAGACTTAACCTAAAAAAAGATGACGAATCTGTAACCAACCAGAGGCACACTGACAAAATATAAAATGCAAAAAGATTGTGACATTTTCTCCAAAATGTTCTCTGTGCCTTTAAAAAGACATTTCAAGTGACACAAAGCATGTCAAGTGTGTAAAATCACCTCATTGTGTTCAGTGAAGAGACTAAACTAGAGCATTCATTAAACCACTGACATGACCCATTTCTGCCTCAAAGTGTTTCAGAATAAAGGTGAATATGTGTGTGATGTTAGACTGCGGTCACACACTGTGCATCCTTCATAAACTACTCTCCATCAAACCATCAAATATCTGACCTTCAGACTGTAAGAAATCAGAGATTCTCCTTCACAGCTGGGTAGCACCGAACACAGAGACGATTGCGAGACATTTGAGATAGAAGTATGAAAGAGACAGTGATAAAAAAGGTAAAAAAAAAATAATAATTTAAACGGGATGCGAGGCCTTAAATAAATGGAGAGCTGGAGCTGCAGGGGGCAGTTTCATTATGGTGTTGAGCCAAGTGAGAGGCGATGTGGAGCAGTGATTCTAAAAGATGGAAAGGCCTTTGAAAAGGTTCCTGGGTGCTTCCACTAAAACACAGAATAATTGAGTGTCACTATTAAAAGAATAATTTAAAGTAAAGCTGAAACAATTATTTCATTAGTGGATCGGGAGAAAATTAGTCAGGAATAATCAAGAATCGATTAATTGTTTCAGTTATTTGTTAAGCAAAAAAGATTCCGACTTCTCAAATATGAGGATTTGCATCTTTTCTTTGTCTTATATGACAGCAAACTGAATGTATTTGTGTAATGGATTGATGGTCGGATGAAACAAGTATGTAATGTATGTAGTAAGATTGGCACCTTGAGTTCTGGGAAATTACAATGGCCATTTTTCACAATTTTAAAGACCAAACTATCAATCAATTAAATATTAGAAACATCTCTCAGTATAACACAAAAGCACGACAATTTGCATTCTTCAAAATTATCATAAAGTTGAATCAAAACATCTCTAAAAGTGTTTAAATTAAAACTGAACATTATAACCTCTGTGACGGTACAATTTATAGCAAGACTGCATAATCTTTAATTAGATGTACCTACAGTAATGAACCAGCAACTGAGTATTATATTTATGCAAATTACTTGGTTAAAGTAAAAAGTATGAAAGTAACCATAGTCTTGTGTGAAAAGTAACTATAGTGTGAAAGTAACCATAGTCTTCTATGATAGAAAATGTAATATCGTTTGGTTTTGGACCTTTGATCAAAGATATGAACTAGTGAAACTAACTAGTTCACTATTTTCTGACATTTTAGACAATAAACAATACACTGAGAAAACAATTGGTAAATCCATAATGAAATAATCTTTAGTTGCAGCCCTTATTTAAAGTTGAAAGAGGGAAAAGAGTAAGAAAGTGACACAGGAATATCTGGACTATTTTGATCAAAGCTTTAAGCTTCCCACTGTTATCCCCCGACCTCCAGCTTTAAACAGTTTTCACGTCTGCGCTCAGACATAATCTTACATAATGGGATGCTGTAGCACAAGATGTACCTTTGAAACATGAAAAAATAAATAAATAAATAAAATAAAAAAACTGGGAACCAATGTTGACAGTTTGATGAGTGAGAAGATGGACAAAAAATGTTCAAAACTAAACACATAATAACACTGAACATTAATATGTTGAGATCACTAAAATGAGATTAAGCTCTGCTTCACACTCGATGCAATTCTGACTCTGCGGTGTTTAACTGTGGCTGCTGTGAGAGCTTTAATGAGGCATGGATTCAGTGCGTTTGATGTGACATAATGTGTCAAGTCCTCAACCTCTTGAGCTCTCTCTTAATGAGAGCATGTTGTCACCCAAAAGTGGCAACCATATATCAGGATACAGAACATCACCCAACATTTTTAGGCAGATTTATACGGGGATCTGAAGGAACAGTCGACTGATCCCAATCAAGTTTTTTTAAATTGCTAATTTGTAGCTACTTTAGCCTGCGTGGTATCATTGCTTCTTTCAAGGTTATTGTCATATAAATGGAAAAACCAGATTAGTAATTCCTTCCTTCCCACATCCTTGATGACAAGAAATCCACCAGAGCTGGAGAAGTGATGACAAAAGTACTGGACAATTTCCAATGCTTACCCAGGAATATTCAAGCCAGGGACGAGTTCAAGGTCTTAGAGAAGGAAGGATGTGTATTAACTGAGGCTGAGACAGACAAAAAGACCTTGTACCTTTTTAAAAAGGTTTTCCTGGTCAAATCATGCAAAATAGTAAACCAGAGAGGTACAATCCACATAGACGAATAAGACGAAGAGAGTATTATTTGAACATAAACATACATTTAAGAATGTCTTTTAGAGCTACAACAATAAGTCGATCAATTGATCGACAGAGAATTAAATCAGCAACTTTGATAACCAAGCCATCATTCAACTACGTTTTTTTCTAAAGATCCCTGCTTTCAGCTTGTCAAAGGTGAATATTTGCAGGTTTTCATAGTCTTCTCTGATTGTAAATTGAATATCTTTTAGTTTTAGACAAAGACAGCAATTTGTGGACCAAACAACAGATTGACGAATCCAGAAAAAAATCGACTGATTAATCAAAAATGAAAATAATTGTTAATTGCAGCCCCACAATCTTTGTTCACTCAGTAAACTATGGAAGGCAGATAAAAATATTCAGATCTACCATAGACAAGAAATATTCAACAGTGTATCAAACAGCTCTCATTTATATGCTAAAGTTTGTATAGATTAAATACAGTAACTGCTCATTCAAAATTCCACAGATTATCCAGTTCATATTTCAGTCTAAAGGGGGCTGTCATCTTAAGAAGCTTGGGGTTCATTTTTGTGATAACTGCAAACTGAGAAGGAGCTTTTTTTTACTGAGATTACAGCTGCCATGAGGCCAACTGCATGAAAATTAGACCAAATGTATAGTTCTTCTTTACTAGAACTGCTACATTATGAATAGAGATACAACAGGTAACAGTAAGTTAAAACTTAACTTTTAAAAGAAGAAACTATAAATAAACTAATATTGCTGATCAGACACTGAAATGTATGTGTTTGGTCAGGATGTGTGTGACCTTTGATGCCTAGATAACTCCGTAATATCACACATAACAACACAATGAGGCCAACAAGATCAGATGGTTTATTAAATACTAGTGTATAAAATAGAAAGGTGTGATTAGTAACTTTAAAAAGAAATGGCACTGTGTTCCAGCGAGGCAACACAGCTACAAAGCATGTTAATTTATGTGTTTGTGTGTGTGTGTGTGTGTGTGTGTGTGTGTGTGTGTGTGTGTGTGTGTGTGTGTGTGTGTGTGAACACTTGAAGGCGAATGAGTAACTACTGAGAGAGAAGTGGGACTGAGAAAGCTTTTTTAGAATTGAAACTAAGAAAAAAATGTATAATCTAATCAGTTTTACAGTACACATCACAGTGGTATACACAAACACAGACGTGCTCACATTTATAAATGATTGTTTTAGTAATTCTGCAAATGACATACTAAAGACAACTATTGCAACATTTACTGCATAATTATGAACTCCAAAATCTTTCATTTTTCTCTTTCCTATCATTTCTTCACCCTATAATCTCAAAACTAACTTGTATTGACGTAGCAGGGTGTACTATAAGAACCCTCGAAAAATAGTGCATTAAAGACAGAGAGAAGCTGCACATCTGATGTACTGAAACAACTTCTTCATCGCTTTCCAGTTAAACAGTCCAGAATGGAGCATCTGGTAGAGCGTGCGCCCCATGTACTAAGGCTAAGGATTTCAACCTGCACCTCTTTGCTGCATCCCCCAAAGCTAGGAAACATATGTAGAGTTGAGGCAATGAACTATGTAAACGGGAAGTCACTGTTTTAGGGGTCAAGCAATATATCAAACTTAATCCTTTGTGAATGTAGGAATTACTTTTTCTTTATATGTGCATACATGAAGAATAACTGATGTTTCCATGCAGTTAATATTCAAGAAATATCACATGCCAGCTTTCCGATACTATTTGATTATTTAGGCTAATGTTGGTTTAACTTTTGTAACTTGAGTTGGTTGGTTGAGTTGGGAAATGTAATTTGAAATAAAAAACATTTAATGAAAATACTTCACATCTATGAAACGTAATTTAAACTAAGTTTAGCATTTTCTGTAATATTTTGTTTAAATATCAGCCTGATGCGTTGTCACATTCATGCACGAATGTTAATGTTAATTAATGATTAGTTACGAGCTAAAATGTGATAAGATAATAAGCAGAGGTAAAATGAAGGGTTCAAAAATACTGCAATCGTGGCTCCAATCAGGAACTGTTAGGAAGCTAACTGCTCTGTCTGACAACAATAAATAATGTTCTTATTCATGAATAAACCTGCGTCCTGTGTGAACTGTCCATTGGAGAATAGGGCTATGCTACTATATTATAATGTTGGTCATAAAGGTACATAATGGACATGGAAAGTTTAAGAAATATTGGCATACAGCATTCTAGCTCTTGATCTAAAAACTACTACCAGTAATCAGGAGACTGTTTCTGTAAATAGATGTTGCTGTTGAGTACAATCACTTCCATTGTGTTCCATTGTAAAGAAATATAAGAAAGAATTATGTCAAAACCACAACAAATAAAACCAAAGTTATCTGCATGGCTACCACAAGAGGTAAGTGAGAAAATGTTACAGTTGTGTGAACTAATCTTTCAAAAGTTGTTAATTCGTAACTTTGAATATTTGCCATGTCTGTCATAACATGAGTGTTTTTTTTTTTGTAGTCATTGCTTGCTTGTATTTCCACCAGTTGTAACATATATTATTACCATTCTGCAGTTGGAAACAGGGACACTTCTTAGAAACTTTCTTTAAAACTTGTTTGAAGGCTCAAGGATGGTCTGAGACTCTGACATAAAATATTTCAGAGTTGGCTGCCAAGAAGCCTCACACCCATATGAGGTATGGCATCACAAATAAACAACAGTCACCAAACACGGTTTCGTTGAAGGAACCAGTATGGAGAGTTTTCAGAGCAGTCCCTGGCTGCAAATGCATCAGCAGGTGATGAAAACGAGTTGCAGCTCTGGTGGAAATTGATCTTTCCAAAATGGTTGGCAGTGATATAAAGTGGATAATTTAAACTGAAACTTGCCAAGCCTCATGTATCATCATAACATTTGCTTTAGCTTTTGTCCCTGTGTTAAATTGACACCTCCCTTTGTCTCATCCCAAACAAATGACTGTTCAAAGTATAGCCAAATTACAGTCCCGTCCTCTCTCTAACCCTGCCTGACCTGCTCAGCACAAAGTATTTCTCTTCAGTGCACTCGACTCCCCCACCACCGCACCTCATCCCACAGCACAGCCAGATGCTGCCAACTTCTGACAAACAGCTGCAGCCCAAGGTCACTCCCTCCCTCGGACAGACAGAAGCTTGCAAACAGTCCCAGACCGTAACAGAACAAATCTGCACTTTGTTTGAGTTGGAGGATATCATGTATATCTCTTTTAGTGTTGAGGAGCAGGAACAGATAGTTACCTTTTATCATCTTGCCTGCTGGGCGTTTTAAAAAATATGCCTCTGTCTCTGCTCTTCATTTTAAAATCAGTAATCTGAAGACATATTATGGCATTTGCAGTGACGGTTTACTGATTAAACAGCCTCAGCTACCATATATAACCTCACACTGAAGCTCTATATTGAGAACAGAGACAAACATAAAAGAACAAAACATTTTTTTTCTTCTGAGAGCTCAATGAGATTTGAGTCGGTTTCAGGCCAAGTTTACAAAGGCAGCATAACACAAGATAAGATGGAGAGCGAGTTACACAAGTTAAGCATTCAAAGTAAATTTAGCTGTTCAAGAAAAATGTTTCCATTATCATCTCACTTTGTCAAGAGTCTAAATTTACTCGAGAAATACAGTGATTCAGAGCCACAGCTGGAAGAAAAACAGCAAGTGATTTGATAGGCGGAGGCATGTGTCAGATTGTGGTGGATTTGTATGTGAAAGCAGGCCAAAGGACTGAAGGGAAATATTGTTTTTTAGGAAGGCTCATGTGATATGTTTACCCACTGGTCATGACCAGAACGTCTGGCATGACTTTTGTACAGCAGGACAGCACAGACAGTCTGCAAATAGAAAGGAAGACATCATTTCTTTAGCAGGAACTCACAGGTTTTAAATTAGAGAAGAAAACTGACAGTTGTTGAAATGATAATTTGATTTATCCATAAGTCGATTATCAGCTAATGATAAGGATTTTTCATTTTGATCAATTAACTTTTAAATTAAAAGGAAAATGCTTTTCTCTGTTTTATGTCATTGTAAATAAGCAATTTAAAGACATCATCTTGGGGAAATTCTGATGATTTTTCACCATTTTCTGACATTTTAGAGACAGATTAATCAATACTGAAAACAACTTTTAGTTCCAGCCATTATTCTGACAATCATAATCAATGGATTGAAATGTTGGTTGGTCAGTCTGCTTTGGTTTGACAGTTTGATGGATTGCCATGAAATGTGGTACAGATATCTGTGGGCCCCAGAGGATGAAACCTACTGACTTTTCTGATCCCCTGACTTTTCTTCTAGCCCTGCCATGAGGTTCACAGGCTTTTAGTGAAATGTCTCAACAACTATTGGATGGACTGCCATGAAACCTGGTACAGACATTCATGTCTCCTTCAGGATTAACTGAAATAACTTTGGTGAACACCTAACTTCTCATCTAGCGCCAGTTTGTCCAACTCTTTGGTTACCTTCAAAACTAATGACATTCCCATCAACCTCAGCTTAAACATAAACATCAGCATGTTAACATTTTCACTGTGAACATGTTAGCATGCTGACATTTAGCTCAAAGCACCACCATACCTAAGTATAGCCTGACAGAGCATGGCTGTAGACAATTCAACTTACTATTTGCACAAATTGTGATTTTCTTTTTAAGATAAATAGGTTTTCAGGCTCCCGAAGCAAATCTGGGGACTGTCTCACAAAGTAGGCTCAGTGAATTATCTGGTTTGAAATCAAATCAATCAATCAAATTTGGAATCGACTGCAATAATAAAAAAAAAAAACTGCTGTGAGTTTTACTTATTGTATTATACAGCTAACTGTCTGACAGTGTATTTTAGCAACCATTTCCTCAAAGTTTAAAATAGAATCACTGTATTTCAGGGCAGAGCAGGTTCATTCCTACCTTATTTTTTTTTTGGTTAAGCGAGTGATTTGACTGACAACTAAATGTTGTTTATAGCCTGTGTATTGCAGAAAATGCATTGTTTCAGATCAGAAAAACTTAACTTAAAATGACTATAATTGGCAGGTGTGACAGGTTGGAAGATTGATCAGCCTGTTGTGCCAGTCAACAGAGAAATGTTTTATGAGTATTATGCAGATGAGTTCCAGCTGCACACACAGCTGTTTACATGCTACACATCAATCAGACTGTGAGGCTGCTAAACACATGAACTCTAAGGTGCTATTTTTCTTTTTAGATTAAAGCTTTATCAATTACACAACAACAGTAGCTGCAATCTTTTCATTCTTTATTTCATTTGATTTTGATTTGTGCACCTTCAAGAATCTGCAGGGATATACACGCTATATCAGAGAGGCTTCCCTGATATCCCAACACTAAACACCTTCATTGTTGTGGCCTGCTACTGTGACTAAGTCAAACCACCACAACCGGAACAGTCTCCAAGCTTTTTGATGGTAATGACAATATCAGATGGAGGAAGCATGTTCCTGCAAAGCTGCGCCAATTTAGATAAGACATCCGTCCACCTGCCACAAGACACAGATATATGATAGGGAATGGAGGAGATAATGTGGATGCTAGGACACACACACCTTCTCTCATATAGAGCTTGTACAGGCGTTTGAACCCAGGAGGCTCTTCGCCACCTGTTTGAAGTTGTCAGTCATCTCAGCATGGTGTGATTTAACTTTTTCACCTTTTCCAGGGTAAAAACTCTGGGAACAAGATCATGGGAAAACTAGTTGGGCTCCTCTAAACCTCAAACATCACAGCCAGCTCAGTGCTTACTGACTCTAGCTCCTGTGTGTCCTCCTCATGTGGTTGGGTTTAGGTGTAACATGGAGAAGTGGAACCTCTCTGTCGTGTTTACATCTCTGTAAACCACAACAGAACTGGAGACGGATATTGATATGATGCCTAAAAACCATGATTAAACATTAGGTTGTTATACTCACAAATTCTCATTTCATCACATTAGTATGCTTGTCATAAATTCTCACATATTTATTGTAAATAGTAATATGTTTTCACATTTCTTGTATAAACTATCTTAAACAACTTGAATTGCATTATTTAATTACTTTACACAAGTCACAACAGGCCCTCCTCTTTTGGATCCACATTATTATAAAACATAATTCTACCACTAGAGGGCTGTGTGCATGAGATGATGCATTGACAACAGCTTCACCTGACACATTTCTGCATTATAGTAACCATCCGCAGCTGTTTATAAATGAATGCCTGTGTCTCTCTTGCTCAGACACCATGCAGTGATCCAACATAGAGCCATTTAATGAAGGCTTTGATTTGCTGTGGTACCTGCCTACAGTATGGGGGGCAACCCACTTTGCCAGGAAACTTCGTCTGCTGCACAGGAAGTGATGCATTTTTTAAATTTCAGAGGAAACGACGGTGGTTTGTTTGGGGATAAACATAAGATAGTTCCCCATATGAAGCTACACTCAGCACTGAATATCTATGTTTGTAACAGCCACTATTTAATTTCACTATATTTGATGTATCTGATTAAATATAAAAACTAAACACAAAATGACATATACATTTTAAAATACTATACAAACACAGTTTTGCAGTTTAATTGTTAGATCATAAGGAAAATCGAAGCTATGAAGAGTCCACTTTAGTCATTTTCTCAATTAATTTAAGTATTAAATTAATTGTTTAGTCAACGAAGAATCAACAAACAACAGAGCTTGCGCCCCCCTTAATGAGTTGATTTCCCCCTTTCATTTTTTCTTCTTTTTCTTTTATAAATCCTAAAATAAAAAAACGGCCATACCTCATTTTGTGTTTGACTTAAACAATTCAGAATTCATCAGTATTTTTCTGTCACTTGACTAATCGATTAATTGTCTCACTTTAGAATAGAAAATGTTATGACACCACAGTAGAAGTGAAACGACCTTTGAACACATTACCTTGGAGGCAAAGAATTTCACTATTGGCATTTTATAGACTATTATGAAATTATAATAATTGCAGCCCTACCACGGTCTAATAACACTATCTTTCATACTTTGATTTGCAGATATTGAATAATGGGATAAACAGAGCTATTTGAGTCCTAAGTGCTTTATTCTCCACCTGCAAGAATTACTACTTCATGGAGGACTGCAGGCTGCATGCTTTTTAAACCAAACAAAAGTCTGGACCTTGTTTACCGAAGCAGATATGACAGCTGAATTCTTTGAGGATATTCCAGGAAAACATATTACACATGAAAATGTTTCTTCATCCTCCACCTCACTTTTTTGTTGTAAGCTGTGATCCATTAGGAGAACTACTTGTTCCAGAGCCCGACCTGTGAAACAAAACAAAACAGAGGAGGAACTGTCCTAAGCCACTCAAACAGTAGCTCACCAACCCTGTAACTCTTTATTTACAACAAGAACTGTCCTGCCAATAGAAAGACCTTCACAACCTACAGGGGTAGTCATTGCTCATAAACTAGTTAGTTTACTCACTATTTATGTTACTCATAAACTAACCCAATTTTTTTCTGTGCCAGTTATTTTGCCTTTGCTTTAAAAATGATAACTGGCCTTCTCAAGTTACATTGTAGGATAAAATCTTGATATGTTCAGTACAGTCAGAGACCAGCTTTCAGATTAAACAGCAGTGTGTACATAGTGTCAGGATATCAGATGATAGTACATACAACGTTTTATACACGGGTAAACCGAGCAGGGCCGGGTCAGCCTCTCAAGAGCTTATGAGCAACCTGAATCTCCGGAGATTTGACGGACTAGGAGGAGGGGAAGGATAGAGAGATCAGCAGCATGAGAAATCCTCTAAGGATCATCTGCAGACCTTTCACCTCCGCTAAACAACACACCAAGCTTTATATAAAAAGAGTAATGTTAAAGTCTATAGCAGTAAAAGAATGAAATGAGCACAGACTTCAGATACATATACCAATTTCCAAAGTCCTGCTTCAATTTGGGAAATCCTACTTGATGACAGAGGACCTTTGAGAAAATGAGAACGTTTCTCACACTATATGCTATTTGCATCTTAAGGAAGGTGTAATTACTGTGCCTACGGTACAAACCACAACAAAACCAAAGAAACAGCCTAAAAGTAGAACTATGATTCATGTGTATAAAACGGAGCCTGTAATGGTCTGTAATCCCTTCCAGATGTGTGAATCTAGGAGGAGCACAGCTTAAATGTCAATTTATCTCCACTATACAAGACTCTCTTGCATCGAACGTGTGTGTGTGTGTGTGTGTGTGTGTGTGTGTGTGTGTGTGTGTGTGTGTGTGTGTGTGTGTGTGTGTGTTTGATTGACTTTGTAGGAGCATGTGTGAGTGTGAAGGTCACTGCACGTGCATGTTGCATGTTAGTGCAGCAGAGAGAGACGGGGTAAGATAGACTGAGAGAGAGAATTCATTGTCATACTCTTAAAGCTGTATCCAAGTATACTTTTCTTTCTAGATCATCTGATTCTAACCATTGTTGCCAGCATGGCAGAGACTATAGACTGACAGTCAGCAGCACAGAAAGAAGAAGAGAATCAAAATGACGTTGAACGTTTTCCTTGGCCTGGTTCGCCATTGTGGCTTTAAAACTTTTTCACAGCAGCTATTTTGACAGGAAATAGTAGGGTAAGGTGTTAAGGTTCTGTTCCATTCATGTCAAACAGAGTCAGGGTGCTGCTATTCTGCATGTTGTCTCACTGAAAAGGCTCTGCTACACTAAATGGAACAAGGCCTTAGTGTCACTGGTAACGTCTGTGACCACTTCAATCAAACTTTATGTTTTATTTCATGTCAAAATGACTGCTGTGAAAGAACTGAGTACTTTTTCTTATCACAACTACACCTTTTTAATCAGCTTATGAAAAAAATTAGTCATCCATGTGTTAGCGGTACATAAACTCCACTGATGCTCAGCAGCATTTCTCTGTTTTTCTTTTTAATCTTGTCATTAATAGGGCCCACACCTGTTATTCAGGAGTTTGTTGAGTCATGCATTTACTTTTTACTTTCCTGTCAAAACAATGGAGGGGGGCTGATAAGAGACTACACACAAGACGAAAATAACATTACACTGCAGTATTACATCCATAAACATATGTGTGTTTTTATCTATTTCTGTCTGTTCTTGTTGATCCAAATGGGGTCATTTATGTGTGATACTGTTTTATTTATGTCTAAGTTTCATTTTACCGGTTATGTCACCAGAGAGTTGTCATGTGTGTGGTTAATATAATAAAATATTCAGTAAAGTGTAGATTAGGTAGAGCTTCCTTGGAACATCTTTTAAAAAAAGGTGAGTTTCTACTTATAATAACATCAACCAGTCACAGCTATTCTTGCATAACAAAGCAATAAATAGCCAAATGCATATGAGATAAAACACCCACTCTTGTCCAGTCATTCATTATGCAAATCAAATATTTATACAGTATCTTATCTTTCAGATGGTCAGCATGTGGCTCCTACAATATCCCATTTTCACACATTAAACAGACACAAGTGTGATTAGTTGTAGAGAAAACTGTCAATCAATATGAGAAAAAAGAAATTACCATATGGGATTATGTTAGATACTATGTATCTAACATAATCACAATAAGTATACACACTTCATGCATTACTTACAAATTATTACTATAGTCATCAAAAACCTAAACTAAAAAGGTTGTTGGTCTTAGTTCCTGAAATGTTGAGATTAAAATGACATGTACAATGTAAAACATTATAATATGATGATATAAGGAACATTTATGTTAACAAATTAGTTTAATCTGTTATACCAGATTCCAACAATCTAAAATCCCACCCAAAACTAAAAATAATCCTAAAAAAAGAGAGAGCATATGTTGCTGCCTAATACATATTACCATTCCACATCCTAAGGAACAGTGAGTGACTTAGACACACACAAACACAACTACAAGTCTTCTTTTCATTTTTTTTCTACTTTATTTAATTTTTTTCTAGACTAATTTATGTATATACATATATTTTACACCTGCTTTGACAATGCAAATGTTTATTTCCTATGCCAATAAGGCCCCTTCGAATCGAATTGAATTGAATAAAAGGTTTAAGATTAAATGTTGTCAAGGGTCAATGTGTGACTTCAGCATTGTACCTCCTCCCCAAACATCAAGACTCACACAGAACAACACTGATTACAGTGCACTCAGGCGGTTCTTGTTAAAGTCGTTAAAGTGGGACATTTCCAAATTTACAACTACAAGGTTCATAAATGCTCGTAGTAAAGTCAGGCAAGTCCCATGTTGAGTTGAAAGTACAAGCTGTGTTGTCTGTTATGCATTTTCATATCAACACGTAATGGAAAACTGACAAAAATGTACCAGCTTAATGGTAACTCCCAGTATTTTCCATTTTTATTTCAGTATTATAACGGGTCTAAGGATAGAGGGTGCGGTATGCTGTACAGATTGTAAAGCTGTGCAGATGTATTTGTGATTTGTGATATTGAACTGTATAAATAATATTGACTTGACTTGATAAAATGTGTAGACGATAACTGCTGAACACGTCCAGGCCGCGAACAAGAACTCTGACTCTATTCCTGGTTTCCATCGTTTACATTTTTGCAGTGCCGTTATCCGTTGCAGAATAAACAACACAGTTTGAACTGAAATGCAGCTACAACCTATACAGCTGTTATTGTCCTAGTCATTTCAAATACTGCAGGAGTCAGAGACAGAAACTGGTTGACACTTTCTCTACCTACAGTAACACGATGCCTATTTGCTGCTTTCCCTCAGCTTCATGATAAACGTATCTTACTCTGTCTGACTCTGTTAGAGGTGAAACATGATGCATGTGAACTCCACAAGAGACAAACGTACTGTACTATAGAAACCCTCCGGGCTCTCCATGCTTGTTACTGATAATGTAACTGGCATGCTGTGGAAGAGGAACATCTTTTCATGAACATACAGTACAGGCATGGATTCACTCAGTTGGGGCATTCTTTTCAAGCTGAGGTCATTACAAAAATGTTTTGCTCTTCTTTAAAAGAAGTACTGACAAGAAATACATAATCTGACCAGTCTGGATCTCTTATAATAATAATACGCTCATGTGATTGTTCCAGGGTGTGTTTTCCATGTCTTAAATGCTGTTACAGTTACGTAGGGCAGTTTTATCATACATTGACTTTCAGTGTAATTATATATCTTATCGTATGTTATCATGCAAATTTCTTTTTACCTTTTATTTATCTTTTATTTTATCATTTATATCTCTGACAATATGTTGTAAATGGAGTATTGCAGTATTGTTAAGTGTTTCAATAACAGTTCAAAGTAGTTAGAAAACTGTTTTAGATTAAAAATCTCCCATGGTTCAAAATTCTCTCTCTAAACAAATTATCTGAAGTATCTTGTCCAGTAATTCAATTACAAGCTAACAAGATGAATTGTTAATGTTTCTGTTTTACGTGTGTATGAGATTATTTGTGACATATAACATAGAACAGTGGGATATTGTTTATTGCATCAATTAGATTTTTTTGACTTTGTGGTGTTACTTTTCATACACCTGCCATATCATAATATATGTGAATATGGAAAATATATTCTTACTAATGTATATTTCAGCCATATCTCAAAGTCTTATAAGTTCATCAGAATGACGCTCCAAAGTGAGTCTCTTACAACATTGAACATGACACGCAGCAAAGACACATTGATGGTGGATTACTCGATAATGAAAATAATTGTTAGTCACAGCCCTAGTGCTGATACAATACCTTGATTTTGACATCAGTACCAACATTAAAACTATTTAACACTTTAATTTGAGAAATGTGATCATGTTTTTCTACAAAACCCAATTTTTCATGTAACTAAGGAAGCCAACCTTCTCTAATGTTAAATGTTAAACACAAGCAGGTACAGTTTAAATAGGAAAGATTTTGATTTAAATCAGCAACTATCTGATCCAACAGCGAGTAAACGAGATTATTACAAATCTCAGTATTTGGTATTTGACAGTTTTTGTTACTCGGCTAAGGGTACATGACGTTTGATGGCCAGCCCAATTAGAGTATAATAAAAAGCCTGCTCGAGTATCACAGCACTGATGGTTGTTTCTTTTTCCTCGTCTGCATTTCATTCCAACCTCATTGTTACGACACCTGAGGCAAAGTCTCTGAATTAGACGGCCGTTTGTTCAAGCTTAAATGACACAAGCTGCTTGTCGGCGGGGCCACCGATCCTTCACTGGTATGCTGCCCTTGTTCGCAATGTTAGCGAGTCACTCCATCAAGACCAAAGTAAAAATCCAATGTATATAAATGCAACACACGCAAACAAGACTATTTCAACAGTTCCTCTGAAGACATCCACACCAGAATTTCTTACAATGCCATACTCCCAGTCTGCATCACAGTTTGTACCTAATAAGGTGGAACATATGAGAAGATAAAAACATACAAAACATGTGTGATGTCTCACTGCTGCCTAAAACACAGAGCTTGTAAAGGGACGGTGTATGTGGAAGGAAAAAGCAGAAAGTACAGAGAGAAGAAGGAGAGATAGCTGCAGGATTCATGTCACAAGCCTTTCAGGGATATACTTACGCAGTCGGTTGCACTTAATCAAGACTGACAAATCTCCATACTTAAGAAAATATAAGGGACTTGCATTCTGGGACAAGCACATCACAGAAGAGATCTGTGTCTACAAAGCCCTCACATCCTCTGGATGTGTGTAAGCCTTCTTAACCGCGCACAAAGACCATAGACACAATTTCAGTGACACTAAGTTAGTGCAATCTTTACATAACAGAGTCAGTTTAGTTAGACTTAATTTTTGCTAAGAAATCGCTACTCTCCTCTGAGTTTGTGAAGTAGTGGAAGAGGAAAACATCAGATCTGTGTGGAGCAATGAGGAGACAGTAATGTTCCACAATACATTAAACAATCATAAATGCTACATTTCCATCATGTTTTCTACGCTGTTTTCCACCATTTAAGGTTTGACTGGAGCTCTTTTAATTACGTCATCTGGTTGCGCCCTCCTCTTATGCCATGGTTTAATGGCACCCAACTGTGCCACTGAGTTGAGTTGGCACCCAACTGGAGAACTGCCACCACCAACTGTTTATCTTGATGTGTTCAAATCCTTATATTTGCATTTGCAACAGTGGAGGATGGTTTACATTTCATTACATTGCTTAAATGTCTACACGGGTGGCAAAAGTAGGTTCAGCTATTAGTGACCCTAGAGTTGGATTGCCCTCTGAGTTTTGCTCAAGGACACTTCAGCAGAAGAGATGCTTACTCTACTGAAGGTTTGAATGATTAAACAGATGGTCTCCCTAATCACTATACCACCCTGTCGCCAAGGAGTGAGCAGGGTGATGGGAGAAAGCAGGAGGTGACCTGAGATGAGGCGTGAAAAAAGGAAAAAATTCAGAATTTTATGTACAAAAGTCAAGATGTTTCATCGGGGAGTACCAGTGAACTCCTGCTCCCCCTTCTCAGGAATGCCTGGCATCCAGCAGGCTGCCCTCATTCCCTCTGGCTGGGTTTCAAGTAAAGGCGAGATCTAAGGCGACCAAGGGCTGTTTGTCCCGGAGATCAGTCAGACACCCAGCCAAACCCACCCATGATCAGAGCACCATAAACTCCCAGAACCTTTTAAGTGCTGGAGGGGATTGTGGTTCACTTAAAAAAGGTAAAAAAAAAAAACCTCAAATGTCCACGTCCACATTAAACAGAGTAACTAACACATTCTTGATTTTGTATTATAAAACCTTGTATTTCAGTCTCAAATGCATATACTGTACATTAGCTCTATTTTAGTAAGTATCATTCTTAACGTTATATGCCTTGATGCACAACCTTTACACCTTTACAGGCTTGCCACTGTTGTCAAGTGCTGACTAGAATACAGTTCAGACACAAGACAATTATGACAAAACCTTTAACCTGTGAGCTGGATTTAACTGATAATAACAGATAAGAGCTACACTGGTGGGTCTTATCTGAAGTCTGAATATCCCTCTTTGTACTTTAACCTTAACATTATGCCATAACATAAATCTATTCATCATTCAGCTGTGCCTCTGTACACAAAGTAAATGAATGTTATTAGATTATATTGACCACAGCCCATTGGAGGGGAGAAAGGAGAATATGTTGCATAGTTACTGAGTGTATTTGTGCTGAATGTGTACCTTGTGAGTATGCAGGTTTAAAAGTGTGAGGAGAGTTGAAGAGGGGCACGAAGGGAGCGACATGAAGCAAAGATAAGGAACAGGTGCACACTAGCATTTTAAAAAAAACAACGAGAAGTTGGCCAAAGTGATTTGACCCATTCATCAACACAGGTTAGTTGTAGCAGCAGTGGAGGCTGTGACACACATCCGTGGAGTCACACAGACGTGAAGCACATATAACTCCAGTGTCTACTGCAAATGAACACATTTAACTCCAGAACTTGCCTGAGAATAATCCTGTTTTTAAGTTTTCTTTAACATCGAAGTAATCCATTGATTGTTGTCTGTACATCCATGGGTACAGGAACTGATAATAGGTATTCAGCATGAATCTAATGGTGCCAAGTTGCAAAAATGTATGTTATACTTCCTGTTTACATGCCCAAGAAGCCCCAAAATTATGGGAGTTGAGGGCAATTGTCTCAGTTGTGTCTAAAGGGGGATTCAAACTTCCAGACATTGCAAACCTACGGAAAAAGCTTAGCCAGGCCTGTGGAATTAACAGAGTCTACACTAGTCTTATTCAAAAACTTGCATGCATCAGTAGAATCAGACATATTAGCCTATAGCTTCTGATTAGTAATAGTTTTATCCATTACCTAAAATATTTCTTGTTGTAAGCTGATTTAGTTTGATCTGTTCCTGATGCTTGGAAGATACAGATTTATGGACTAAATTATTCTATCTCCTGAGAATTAGATATGAAGCAGCAAAAAACTAAAGACAAAAAATAAAAATGGCAAAACTAGACTAAAATGTTTTGAGTTTTTGTTTCATTAAACTAACAAAAATCATATGATTAAAATTTGACTAAAACTTATTAAAACAGAAAAACAAACCAACAAAATCTAATGAAAACCAGGTTCCAGCATTAACACTGATTCTAGTGTATCATTATACATTTGTTATGTAAATAACAGGCACGTTTCTTTCATTCCTTTCCAATTTAAAGTGCTATTTACGGAGCATAATAAAAAGCCAGACATAAAACCACCTCAGTCTAATATTCCACCTTCTCCACAGGAATGCAGACTTCACTCAGGTGGTTTTTTTCTTTCTGCATTCCTCAATGGGAGCAACACACCTGTGGGGCTGTCGTATACCACAGCAGCAACCTGCCGACCTGCACACCCTGATAGAGTTTCCACCTACAGTAATGAGGTGATTTGGCCTCCTGTAATATGACCCACAAGCTCTTTGGAGAGGAAAGGAGAGAGAGATCCGATCAGTCCCCACAGCCTGTCATCTGGTCTGAGACGGCTTGGATCGCCGTCCCCAGCCGGTTCTGCTTGGGAGCCCAACAGACTGTGAGGTACAATGGAGGTCTTGTGAGCTACTCAGATGGTCTTAGAGTATCCCTCTCCTTTAATTACGGACAAAGAGAATCTGCTGACTTATGTAAGAAACTAATAACAAAACCATGAAGACGACTCAGGATAACCTTGATGTATACAGTCTGGGTGCTGCAGAAGCCTTTTCAAGCACAAAGTGTTTCCATAGGAGTTCAGAATAATTAGAAAACTGTTTGTGGATATTAAAACTCTCCCATGTTGCAAGCCTGGTCTGATCATATGTCAAACCAACGCCTGTTCTGCAAACCCAAAGCAGCGTTAGTGCTGAGCTCTTGTCCCATGGGTCGAGACTTCGGCTCCAGAGGTCAAGCGTTCACTGTGCAGCCACTAATGGACATACAGTACAAGAGAATAGAAGGCAATGATGCTACACTGAAACTAAACCGCTGTTACATAACAGAGTTAATGATTTCCCCAGAGAGAAGGCACGACGAGCTTTGTCAAATATTGTGCAAGTGTGTGTGAGAGAGGTAGTGTGTGGAAAGAGACATTTGAGGTGAAATACACAAATGCATCTGATTAAAAATAAAAAGATATTTCAGTAATCCACTAAGGCATCACAGAACTTCCAGATTTGGCCAGAAAGGAGAACAGCAGAAAACCATAAACAATACACAGGAGACTGTGAGAAAAAAAAAAAGCTGAAGTTTGAATCGGTGGCTGCATTCCTCTCCCTCTAGCTGTCTCTCAGACAGATGCAGATGCAGCAGTCCATAGGCAATGGGTCAAGCTCATCTGACACACAGGGAACACTTCTAGAAATAACCCCAGCTGCCCATGAGTGGTGTCCTGCTCTCACAAACAATGCATCCCTCAGTAAACAACATTACTTTACAGAAAGAAGCAGAAATTGGATAAGTGGATTCGTCAATTAATCCTTTCAGTCATTTTTCAAGCAGAAAAACTGTGAAATACTGCAACATACTGTCATGTTCCAGCTGCTCAAATTGAAACATCTGCTGCTCCTCTTTGTCATACATCACAGTAAAGTGAATAAACAACAAGATATTTGAAGACCTCATCTTGGGGTCAGTGAAGTTGTGATTGGCATTTTTTCATTATTGCTTGACATTTCATAGACCAAACAATTCATTGATTAAGGGACAGATTATTTGATCTTGAAACTGTAACTATAAGTTGCATCCCTTGACAGAAGCAGTGTAATATTTCAAACTACAAATGGGAAACTAGCAGAGAAAATAACAAGCGGCAGTGGCAGAGAAAGTAAGGTAACAAAAGTTTGGAAATTTGAATTTCATTTTTAAGTCAAAGGAGTGAACAGGCATTAGAGACAGTGTGTGCAGTTAAGGGTTGGAGTGTAGATGAAGGTCTGGAGCTGCAGTCACTGTAAGTGGCCTAATCTGTGACCCCGCAGGTCTGACCCAGAGTGGCTCTAGCATGTTAGACAAATGAGGGCAGGAGGACTGTCAGGGCAGCTTCATGTCAAAGCCTGTGAAAACTCCAGGCTGCTGTGGAGAGAAGATGAGCAGCACTCTTCAGCCCTGCTTCACATGTATCACCATTTTGTAGTGTGCTTACAATCCTGTGCCACATCACATGGGAATTATAAAAACACACTTGCACTGGGATTTCTTAACTCTTTTGTGCGTGAGTGCTAATATCCCACACACATTTTTCTATCTGTACTGGTGACTTTTATCAGTTTTTTTTTTTGTTTTTTTTCAGATTCCTCTTACCTTGACGCACAGTTTTCAACCTGACGGGACCTTTGCAGCACTTAATCACAGTTAAAATGTCATAGAGGGGTAATCCAGACACAGGCAGCCCCTCGACCTCCAGGAGTAGCTCCCCTTCGCATAGTTTACCGTCCTGGTACACCACAGCATCCTCTCTAACTTGCCCGATGTATGGGAACTCTCCATTCTCAGCCCCGCCGCGCAGCTCCACATTCAGCTCCCCACACGCGTCCCGGATCACCGCGCAGTCATTCACTTTGGTGATCCAGTGGTTCTTCTTCTGAATGACTTTTGACATGGTGACTCAGGTCCAAACCAAACCCGTTAGTTTCGCGGAATGGTGTAAAAATCAGCCGATGCATAGCACAGAGATAGTCCCAGCAGACAGAAAACTTCAGGGTGTTTGGGTGTCACTCCAAGTTGGAACATTTTCACCCTTCTCCTGAGCCAAGGCATGCTGCTCCCAGTGCGCATAAATTTCCCGATGGATCAAAATCCGGATTGTTGTTGCTTCTGTTGTTGTTTCCGCATCTTTAGACAACAACATACGCTCTGATTCCTCGCTGTGGGATCTAATCCGCTCTCTGGCCGCCCGCTTTACATTCAAAGACTCTTCTCCTCATTAATCTTCTTGTTCTGCATCCTCCTTTGTCGAGTTTTTACCCTCTTATTAAACTTTCCAAAAGGGGAAACTGTTACCTTTGTAAATCCCGTGTGCAGGTTGGGCTGTTCAAATAACACCGGCGGCGCCTTTAAGCAGGTAACATGACAAGTTCATCCTACTTGCTCCTGCGCTGTGGATGGAGAAATAGTGGAAAGGGTGGGGGGGCGCATGCGTCCAGCTGCTACTCCACGAGGGAAATCCCACTCGATCCCACACCTACCGGGTCCACAGCTCCTCCCCGCCCGCCGGCCCGCACGCGTTTTCAAACGGATTACAGAGATCTGTGCGTCTAATCCCTTCAACGGCTCCAGCCTGTGGTCTCCTCTATTCATAAATAATGGGACCACACCAGAGAAAGCTGCAGGTTGCTGGTTCCAACTCCAAACCAGCAGCTATGTAACACCAGAGGAGTCATCCACTCAGGAGTAAACTTTATTAAATCTAACTTTAGTTAACTAACTAAGTTTAACGCAATATTTTTTTTAGAATTATGGAAATTCAAACAGAAATCTATTTGCATTCATTTGCTCAACATAACCCTCCCCCCAGCCTTATTCTCACCCTTTCTCTGATGATAATGTTGGTGCAGTGGTACAAATCTTTTACTTGAAATAACAAAAAAAAACAAAATACAAAAGCTTTTATTCTTTACTTTATATACAGTTGGGCAATTTATTCTATAATAATGCATAGCAGGATGAATGTAGAATAGCAAGTACAATATTTCCAGCTCAAATTAAGTATAAAGTTACGTTAAATGGAAATATTCAAGTAAAGTCTACAATATAATAAATATTGAGAATACTCTGCAGTACATAAATGTACTATTAGGAGCCCTCTCAGTTTGAGGTTCAGGCAGTTGCCTCCCTACCTACAATAATACTTTGAGTTTATTTAATGAGCAGAAGACCGTCTCTGATGGCAGTATACCTGAGGCTTGTCTTCTTTCTATGGATAAATTAAAGCATGGGTTATAAAGCATGCTTAAGTAGTAACTTCAGAAATAATCTTGAAACATTTAAACTTCCATCATATTCCTGCTGATGCCTAAAGTGACTCAGAGCAAGGGAGACATGAACCCTTCGACATATCAGACTTTCACAAAGGGTTAGAGACAACCCTCACAAACGTCACATTTATTCAGTGATATACATTTCTCAATAGGTTTGTTGTTTAATTTTTTTGACAAACTCAGTCATAATTTCATGCTAATTATTGTTTGATTTAGGTATAATTGCCTTTTGTCAGTGTATTGTCCTTTGTCTCTGAAAAGATTTTGGTCACATTTTCCTGCAACAGGCCCCAAAAAGAACCAAACTTGATTTTCGACAATGAAAGAACCCTTTGTCAGTGTCTGACAGTAACATTGCCTGCAATAATGCAAATATTTCTAGTTTGGAAAGAGTGAGGAGGGATCAGGTGAGAAACACATGCCACTGCAGGGGAAAGACAGGCTCTCTGTGTGTCCTGCCTGTTCAGATAAAGTACAGTAACTGGCACTCTACCACAGGCTGCGAGGGCAGTGGCCTGGATAGCAGTAACATGAAAGGCAGCTTTCCATCCCATTTCACCTTAATGTTGAGTGCTGGGAGTGTTCATAGTGATTCAACTGTGTCACTTTTACCTCTGCTGCTTGTCATATGGATATTTTTTTATTGTGCAGTCTGTTGATTTATTATTATTTTAACTTGATTTATATGTGTCTGTGTGTATGGCAACAACATCAGGGCACTATCATGTACTCTATGTTTTGCAAAGTGGGCTCTGGGCTGCCAGTCACATGTTACATGACATTCTCAGTGGGGAGAACTTCAACGGCTGCAGGGCACCGAATGTGACACACATCCAGAGCACTGATGTGCTCTGACTGGTGAGGAGAACACTGTTTCTACCATACAGAACCGCGATCAAATCACCTTCTAAAACCTTGGCTTAAAAGCTTTTCTGAGTGTTGCCTTAGTCCCAGTCACATCCAGACTTGCTGTTAAATGATTTGCTCTGCTGTTCAAGAATAAGTTTAATTTCTGCACCCTGTCAGACCATCAGAGTTTTATTAGGTACAATGTTTCGTTTTGCATTTATGTGGAGTGCACTTAAATGGTGCTTTAATCTAAAAGGCTTTACAGTTTGACACTCATTCACCCAGCTCCCTTGCAAGGCTCTGGCCTGATCATCAGGAGCAATTTGGAGTTCAGAGTTTCGCCCAAGCAGTTTGACATATGGACAGGAAGAGCTGGAGATCGAACCCTTAGATGTGAAGATTGATAACTCTCAAACTTTGACTCTTACAGATGACATAATGAAGGCCCGTACACAACTTGAGGCTCCACTCCCTGTTCATTTAGCAATTTAAACAGTTTTTTTTTTTACAAGAATAGAAAGTAAACAGTTACACATAGTCACTTTGTTAAGACAAATGAGAAAAGCCTGACTTTAAGTGGTAAATAAAGGCGAGCCTGCAGCAACAACTGGTAGAATAATGAATGCAAATCCTCCAGAATTGTGTAACAGAGACTGTGTTTAGTTTTATGAGTGACTGTAATTTGACGTCCAAACCCTGGGAATGCCTTAAGTCCACAATCAATGCACACTAATTAAATATTAACCAGCAAGTCAAACATTGTATTGATCTGTTGTGGCGGTCAGAGAATAAAAGATACTGCACCAAAGCTCTCACTGGTGACAACAAAGAGACCATGCTGGGATAGCTCATGGTGTTCCACTGAATCACATCAGTAAAATATTTACTTATAATGATTAATTGATTGTCTTTCTAAATGTATTCATGCTTTATTAATCACAATACAAAACAAATGCTAAGAAAGTAGAGAGAGTTGTAGAGTTTAATAATTGGATTTAATATGTTCTACTTTGTTTCTCTACAATTAAGGTCTTTGCTCCATGAATAGGATGTCCCATGGATGGCGTAATAATAATATATAAACATATTATAATAATATAGGTAAGAATTTAGATACTATTTAGAGGAAAAGAAAATTAAAATTTGGTCTTTAGTGGCAGAACAAGTGAAGGCTCATTTTGTTAAACCTGCAATAACAGCTGTGAAAACAACATTTACATATATATAAGATAATCTGCGGAACCTGTTAGCAGCTTCTTATTTACACATCGGCAGTTACAGAACAACGTTATCATTCATACAGAGTTGCGTCTCTTGCCATCTAGCAAGTGTAAGTCTAATATTCACTCTCTTTTAGCTCTGTTTTTGGCCCAACTCCAGTGGGAAATTTCTGGCTCTTTAGCTGCTACATGCTCCACTATGGTCACCAGCTACTCATTTACTTTTTCTAACTGCTGTTTGGTCAAAAACAACACAGAGAGAGTGATGAAAGTAAATCCAAACAGTAAAGTTGGGCAGACAGCTAAAGAGTGAGTTGAAACTTACTATATAGCTGCGCAAAGCCGAGGGGAGCTGCAGATGTAGGTGATAATTCTCTGTAGGTTCATCGCTACTAGTGACCTCTTTCACACTGATATCACACATTTTTTTTTAGGAAAATTATATTATAGCCTTTTAAAGTAAATGTAACTGTGAAGTCCAGTTAGCAGTGTGTGTACTGGGCAGGCTGATGCCTTCAGTTACCTTCTTGTGCATGTGAGAGAGATTAGTGCAACACAGTCGAACAGCTGGTCAGTAGAGTTTAGAAAAGATAATTCTGCTGCACATGAAAAAAATACCCACATGCCCTGACTTTGCATAACACATATTGTGTTCTTCATTTGCGTTTAGCTATATGGCTGTACATTTGATGAGTACATCAGATTAAGTGTATTGAAAATCTACATAAAAAAAAACGATTTATTTATTACCGGAGAAGATCGACCCAAAGATGAATTCAGTGGCTAGTTGTAATTCTGAGAAACATCTGAGGGACACAGTGTTTTTGCTCTGTAAAATCATGAGAAACAGACTCATATACACCTGCGGAGGATCAGATGGCTCCAGGGTTTGTTAAATAATGCAGGCGTTGCCAGCTGAATCCTCATATTCCAGATGTCTCACAGGACACAATCTTCAAGTCTTCTCTTTTAGAGAAACCTGTAATAGATGCAGTGAGCAGCAGTTACATTTTAACGAGCCCAATCTACACTTTTGGCGTATATTGTGCATCCACAACATTTACTCATGTAATATCCTAATGTGGCAAAATCATATGATGAAAACATAAATGCCAAAATAAAATGTCTAAAATGGTAATCATGGTTGTCCCGTCAAAATGCCTGCCTGTTAAGAGAAGTCCAAGGAGAGTGTGGGGGGTGGCGATGAGAGAGATAAAGATAAAGAGCTGAAGGCAGACATGGAAACACGGACCGACTCAAAGCCTCAGAACGACAGCAGAATGAGAAAAAATGAAGTATCACAAGGAAGAACCGTTTGTGAGAATGTGACCACTCATTAAAAAAAATATGGTGTTTTTGAGGTCATAACACATAATTAAAAAACAAAGTGAACGTAGGTATGGGAAAACACATGATGACACAGAAGTTGTCATGCAGTGGATGCTGTACTCTGGCCATCCAAACTGTAACATGTAAGGGGGGGCTTACATAAGACGCACGCTTGGCTGCGGGCGTAGAAAACAAGGCCTGTCCCCATGCATTGAGCCTTCCCCTTCACTGGTTCTTAACCATGCAGTACACAACAGGAGCAGACAGTGAGCAATATTGAATCATTCAAGCACAGAGAACATTGCAGCAATGGAGGGAACGGGCTGTGTTGACTTTAGTCTGGAAAGCAAAGCAATGAGAATTAAAAACAGCAAAGTTGATTATTCATGCAAATTCCCAGTGTTTCTCTGTGTACTGTTCGTTGTGAAAATGTTAATTATGGTGATCATTATGCAAGTATGCACACACCAGTACTGTGGGTAACAGTATTTATTCAAGTACTGATACAAAAAACAGTTTGAGGTAGTTGTACTTTAATTGAAGCTGCAGAAAATTATTAACTTTCCCTCAGCTCTACTGAACTTTATAGCATCTTTCAACTCATTGTTTACTAAACTGCTTTGGTTCAGGCTCAGCACCCTTATAAATGTGATTTCCAGATGCAGTAGACACAGCTAAATGGAGAGTGAGTATTTGACTTATACTCACCAAGTGAACTGAAACCCCCTCAGATGGTTCCACAGAAAAACTCAGTGAAGCGGCTCTCAGCAGAGTTGGGGCGGTTAACGAGATGTACACTTACCAAACCAACCAGTGAGTCTTCATCACTGAAGTCAGTAGAAATCCTTTTAAACTTTTGATTGAGCCCAGATCTTGCGTCTCCCTGAGGCCTAAAAAAACAAAAAACAACCCCACTGCTACTGGACTGTTGGTAAGAACAGCAGTTGTAGTGGTTTTTTTTCCCCCCAACGGCCAGAAGGGGCAACAATGAGCACATTTCACACAAACTTTGACAAGAGACACAAAAGTGAAATTTATGCTTTATTTTTTTTAAACATTTTTTTTCAGTTTTAAGAGAGAAAAGATTCCAAAGATGAAGAGTAACTGGTTGGTTTGGCAAATGTGCATGTGGTTAACCACCACCTGCTGCAGCGTACAGCTTCTATGTTAATTCGTCATCAATAATAATAGAGCAATCCAATTTTGTGGAATCAACTTAACAAAACATGTATAAAAAAAACATGAAAAACATTGTAAAAACAACTGCACATTGTGATCTATCAAAAAGTATTTTTCCAGCACTGCTGCACACACAAACACATTCCCTGCTGCCACACTAACGCGCAAGAACAGATTCCCCCTGATGTGTTTTATTAGCAGCCACAAGATTCACATCACCCACAGACCTCATGCTCAGTTTAAAAATATTTCACTAAACAAGATAATACAGCTTTCTTCCATCTCTACTTGACATTAGGGAACAGTTCCAAACAGGAGATCTCAGCCAGTGAAGTGGACATAGTGGAAAAGTTTTATCACAAAATTTTGACTTGTTGTCTTAAGTAGGAGGGGGTGGACGGTGTTTGACATGAATTTCCTCACACATCACACATCTGATGTTTGTGTACGACAGCTTAACTGAACCCAATTACTGACTGCCTTCAATAAAGTCCACTGTCCAACTATTGGCAGACGTGTAATATAATATACATAATATATTCACAAATTGTTGTGTCCTTACGTTGTGCGTTACCTTAGAAGCCTTTTATATCTACAGACACCGTGGGTCACCTTCCATGCCAGCTCCCATGTTGAACTGCCATCTTTCTACAGAACTCCAGGAACCCAAAACTGGCTCTAGATTGGGCCTGCATTTGCGTTTTGTGTGCATTTCTCAGCCACAGTATTTTCTCCCTTGTGCTTGGAAAAGTGAGGATAAAGCGAGGGAGTTGCAATCTGAAAATACAAGACGCTAGATGGCACTAAATCCTTCACCCTCTTCCTTTAATGCAAATAAAATACATTTCCCCTGTTCCACGAGATCCTACTTTAAAAAGTGTGTGTGTTTGGGCTGTTTGGGTTCCTTTGGACACGGCTCCTTTTAAACCAAAATTCAACCCATTCTGTGGAATATAAATTTATGTTAATGTCTGATAAAATAAACCATGCTCCCACATTTCCTATTTTAATCTCTTTCTATGAAACCTCATGGGGTGTGAATGACAAATAAGGGACATTTATGCCTTTGAGGCATCCTCAATCTACCTGATGAGGACTGACACTTTAATCACTAAAGGTAGAGCTATAATGTATCTGGGACAGGAATGCATATGATAGAGTTTATATTTAGAAAACACAGAGAAGTGAAAATAATTTAATTAACTAGAATAGTTGATCTGTAATAAAAAGGTACAACTGACTTTATTTATTTAGGCTACTGGCTTTGAGTAGACTGTTGCTGCGTCTGAGATCAATAGCTGAGATATTTCACAACAGGAATCAGAAAAGTGTTTCATATGTTCTGAGATGCTGCCACAACTCTCTCCCATCAAAACATCACATATCCACCACTATTATCCGCATGAGACAAACAATAATGTAATTAAACCTAATTCTAAGATTTTGTAACATAATTAGACACTTTGAACAATCAAAAGATGGACAAATAACAGCAGACATGATCTAAACTTATAATGTCAGTTAAACCTTTTTAGTGCCTTGTTCTTTTCATCTGGAAGAAATGACACAGAGCTGTTTTCCTTTGTTGTTTTTAGCTTTTATTGGCTTCTCTTTGGAAACAACTGTCTGTTTCACCTTCACAGTAATGCTTTTTATCATCTCTATGATATGAACTCAATTTCAAATGTGTAGCATGGCCTAATTTCCTTAGTTTTAATGTAATAAACTGTGCTGATTTTAACCTTGCAGTTATGCCCAGCTTAACCTCTTCATTAGGTGTTTTCTATATTTGAGTAAAGTGTTCATTTAGAGCACAGGCAGAGATGCTGTTTTATAAAGAGTCAGTTGTCTGGGAGTGATGATGTCCAGAGAAATAAATTATAATACTCAGCAAACCTGCTTGAAAGAGAGTTATCATCTTTGAGCTAAAAATAGGGTGAACATCAGCACATGTTTCATAAGATGAAAAGCACTCAAAGATGTGAGTATTGGACTGATATGAATCATTTGCTTTTCAACTGATTTGGGTTTGCTCTCAGCTGTAGTGATAATTGTGTTATGCTTAATTGAGTGCCAGCTTATTAAATCTTTTCGTGAGAGCTAACATAACCCAAATATTCCTCCTCTTTAGTATCTCTGATAAAACTCAGTGTGTGTCATTGACAAGCCAGACTAGTCATTTTTGGAAGTATGCGTTTTTGCTTCCTTGCCAACAGTCACATGAGAAGATTGATACCGCTTTCAAATCTGTCTGTTAAATATGAAGCTACAGCCGGGAGACGCTTAACTTAGCTTAGCATAAAGACTGGAAACATGGGGGGAACACCTAGCCTGGCTTTGGACAGAGCCTTCTCTTGGTAATAATTGATTATTATTAATTATTGATTAAGTGAAAGTTCATAAAGTTTGGTCCCATACATATTTTATACATACACAAGAAAAATATGTTGCTTGTCAAGGGGTGCCCAAGCATACAACTTAACAGTAATCTGTGTTCCCTTTATTAAATTGTTACATGTATTAGCAATGTATTTATTTTGTTTTGTTCTGTTTGCTCTGTTACCTGTTGTTTGACTTACTGTGATATCTTGTCTTGTGTTGCATCTTTTATGTATTTTTGTCTAGAGGACAAAAAAAAATCTACCTACCATCTGGTTTGTTTCATTTGTACAAAAACAAAGTGTCAGGAAGCCACCAAGAAACAGCCCAGTACAACACCCCATGTAACCATGTGAAAACCCCAAACAGCCATTTTAAATTAGCTTTTTTTATGTATTAACAAATAACGGGATAATCAGGGAGCCTTAGAAGTGCCATTAGTGCCACTTTGGACAAAGTCAGTTAGGCTAGCAGTTTCATTCCAGTCTATATGCTATGCTACATATGACAGATGAGATTTAAGAGCAGTATCAATCGAATTGAATTGTATAAGCTTAAGAAACTATATATATGAAGTAAAGTATATATGTATATATATATATATATATATATATATATATATATAACCAAGTTGTTCCTTCAACGGTTTCTGGTAAGTAATGATGATTACAACCTTTAGTGCCTTTAGTCATCATAGCTCAAAATGTATTTCCGGGAAATGAAGTACAAAACAACAAAGTGCTTCTTAGCAAAATGGAGAAAACTAAAGTCACAGACAACACAGGTGACAACAAAAGAACTGATACAATGAGACATTTCCATGATCTGCCTTTAGAGATGAGTCAGCCCATTATTGTGAGCACTATAGAGAGGATGTTTGGTGGGTGTGAGGATATGGATGCTTGTTGTCCAGGAAGTCACAAAGCTCAGCAATTAGAGGAGGATGCCTTTTTTTTAATAAGGATATCCTGTGCTTGCAATCCTGTCATGTGATGGAGGTAACCACAACAACTTTGAGAGAGTTGACTCTTTAAATAATTTCCCCCTGGGATTATTAAAGTATTTCTGATTCTGATTCTCTTTACAGATATAAGACAGTTGACAGATATTACCTTTGTTCACAGCCAAACATTATTAGATTATTATGAGTTACGATGATATTCTTATTCTTATTCTTATGTTAATTAATATTGCATTTAATACATTTATTTCAATGGGGGAAAGAGTGAAAGAACCAACCTTTATTCATTTAGTAGCTGAACTATTCATACTACACTATCCCACAGAAGGTCCTAACTAATCAAAATGTGATATCATACCACAGTAGTGTATGAGATCAGATGTAAGAGGCCATATCAGGCCACAGGCTTTCAGGCAGGCCATATTTCCATTTTATGAATAAAAATGCTGTTGTTTTAGGCCCACTGGTGACATGTTAATTTTTCTGTTGGCAGCAAACATTGCACGTATTTGACAGGAAGCCTTGTTTTTAACAAAGCAACAAGCTTTTAATTGCTGGATCTTTCTATAAGCCACGGAATATGTTCTGACTGCCAGCAGCCTGAATGGCCTTGTTTTTGATAATAGCCAGACTTTGAAGTACAAAACAGTTGGCTTCACAAAGCTCTGTACTGTGGCTTTGCTCTCTCATTTATTGAATCATTTTGGCTCCGCTGCTGCCACTGCTGGGTGTCTTTTTATATCAACTGGCTGCAGTTTGTATCTTTATCTTGTGATGCTGCATAGAGCCATAAAGACACACACACACACACACACACACACACACACACA
The DNA here is from genome assembly GCF_905237075.1 of Dicentrarchus labrax. Taxonomy (NCBI): domain Eukaryota; kingdom Metazoa; phylum Chordata; class Actinopteri; family Moronidae; genus Dicentrarchus; species Dicentrarchus labrax. Next base: position 11,342,478 of record NW_026136715.1, read on the forward strand.
CACACACACACACACACACACACACACACACACACACACACACACACAGTCACATACTGGCCATGTACAACACACACACCAGTTATGAAAAGCTGAAGGTTTTATCTCTCAGATTAAAGTAAAGAATCAATTCAAATCACTTGTTTGTAATCGTGTATCACCGCTGTAGTACTTTATATTACATTTTTATATTTTAACATATATTGTTGTTATTTTATGTGTTTATACATTTTAAGACAAGTTTGAAGCAAATTCTTGAGTCCTAGAACTATTTGAAGAGTGAGAACCATAGCCAAGTGTGTATAGTTACAGAAGTGTTCACTGTACTAGCAAACTGTATAAATGAATAGGAAATGATGCAGCTTGTCAACAAGATGTATGAGGCAAACAAGTACCAATCAGAGTTACTTAATAGTAATAAGGTGATCCACACTTACATTACTGTGTGGCTGCAGGCCTGCTGTTATTAAATATTCAAGCGTCCAGGTGATGGATTGGCACACTTTGTTGTGTCGCAAACACTGAGCAGCAAAACAAGCGCAGTTGCTATGGTTTCCCGTGTGATCACCAGATGTCTTTGTAGAGCACCTGCTTCCTAATAGAGCTCCCTGGGAATAGAAGTGCATCTTCACAGGACACTATCCAGATATGTGCATGTTATCTTTTCCTAGATAAGCCAGAGATTACACAGATATTCACTGTGTGTTGTTTAATGTAACTTCATAGACAAATAAAAGGCCCAAATCACCAGCAACAACTTCTATGGTTAACCTTATTTTACTGAAGATCTGATCTTAAATCACTGTGTTTTTAATGTGTTTTTCTTTCTTTATTCTCGATATGCAGACTCAGTTTAGATCACCAGCATAACATAATGAGAGTTGCAGTAGATGTAACTTCTTTTATGTAGTCAAGAGCTATGTGGTAGCTTTTGCAGTTTTTAAAACATACATATTATTTCTCTTCTCATTTTTGTTCCTATTCTTTTTCTTGTTTAAGTCATCTTTTATTAATTTATTTACTTGAATATTTTTTCTCATTTTTCTTTATATGTGATTTTTGTTTATATCCCCAACATCTGTACCTCTACACCTTTGATTTGTACAAATGATGTTCACCTGAAACTACGTGCCCGTTTGAAAGTGATTGGAAAATAACGTTAGGACTTTTTAACAGAAGACACAGAAGACAGTTTGATGCAGCAGGAAAAGCGTAAAGTGTAAATAATATAATGAATGTTTCAGTGTCTTTGTCCTGTATGCTGGCTCACTGTCACACTGTCAAGGTTTACTGTGACGGTTTGATAGAACAGAGCCATTGTTAATGTTATTAGTAACACCTGTTCTGTTTACTGCTGTGACAAGTCAAAATGTGTGTTGTGAAAAAGCCTATTCAGTCATTTTTTAAATTTATTTAATTTTGCTTTATTGTCATTTTGTTTTATATTATTATATGTTTATATGTTCTAATTTTATATATTTCTTGTTCTTATATATAGATTGTTATATATTGTATATTGTAAACTGGATTTAATCTTCTAGGGACACCTCAGGTAGTAGACATTGGCTTAGTCTTCACAGAAATAGAGCAAGAAGGTAATTGATTTGGCACACACACACACACACACACACACACACACACACACACACACACACACACACACACACACACACACACAGTCATGTTTTGTTTCATACTGATATGTGCTTCAGAGTGGTGTGTGATTGAGGTACAGATAGACTCCTCAGGAGAAACCTTTTCTTTCCCCCCAGTTCTGTCCTGATGAGTTTTTAAGTCCAATGCTGCTCTCTGCTGGCCAGGACCAATACAGCATGTTTACTGCTCAAAAAAAAAAAAAAAAGAAAAAGTCCAAAGAGACACAAACATGTGAAAAACACTAATTTATTATGATAAATCATCCTACAAAAAAATTGAAATACTCACAGTGCTCTTGGGGAGGATATCATACTACTCACATAAAATATGTTTTTACTACATCTTTTGGTCTCAATTTCTACATTTTTCACCTCCTGTTGCGAAGAGAGTCCCACATATTTTCATACATATTGTCTCCAGATGGAATCACAGTCTCGTCATCTTTAATTTGGAGTTCATTGGCTTCAAATTCAAAAGCACAACTGAGCATAAACTCAGTGAAACCAAAGTATTGTTCTCTGCATTCTGTACACTAAGTTGTATGAAGCGACTGATTAGAAATAAGCCAAAAACACAAACATTTATGATTTTGAGGCTTATACCAGCTGGTCAAGATTTAAGGTTGAGCTTTTGTGGCTTTGAGAATCAGGCTTGTTTGTTTGAGTGATAGCTTCCCTCAAGTCCCATTTCCTGCCAACAAGCACAGCTCTGCTTCATATCTTTCTTATCTTGATAGATAGCTCACAACCCTACAAGAGCCCCTTACACGAATTCTCCCTCAGATGTGCGTCTGTCAGCAGAAAGTCGTCTGAGGTTTAGTCTGCCTCCTCTTTTGTAAACACATTTGTCTACTTTACCTTTGTTTTCATGATCAGAAATGTATCTCTCCATTTTATAATTAACAAACATTTCAAATGGTTTCTGTGCAAATTTCAACTTGACAAGCAGGCCACCAAGGGGATATGAATGACCCTAAAAAACATATGAAGCTCAAATAAATCACCTTCCAGGAGATTGTTTTACATTTCCCATGCCCACCAGTGGGGTGGACCCGCTGGAGAGGTGGGAGGCCAGGCTGGAGTGACGCATGGGTTCTCAGGCGGTGTGGGAAAGAGACTTGCGGGTATCCATTTAGCAAAGCAGGTCAAAAGTCAGATGTCTGTGAGATTGTCCCCAAAATGTCCTGTCAGAACCAAACTGTAAGGCCCAATTGTAGGACAGATTAGAAGTTAATACTGGCCTTGTATTGAGAAAAAGTTCCACAAATCAATTATTACATTAAAGGACTGGATGGCCATGCAGTGTGAAAGTGATCGGTCATAGTGATGAATAGACAGAAAACTATCATCCAGCAAAGCTTCTTAGCCCATTGCAGCTTACTGTTTTCCACAACTTTACTGTTTGGTTCTCTCTCACTGCTCTCATGAGCCTCAACTGTCTTTTTAAGGAAAACCTGCCAAACGGTACACTGACAAAGTGTAGTGTAGTGTAGTGACTAGCTAGTTAACACACTGCACAGCATTTAGCAGCAAAACAACAAGATATTTCTTGGTGAGAAAGAGAAAGAATATTTGATTTACATTCATCAGGTGTCCAGAAACACATCTTCAAATGAATGCTAAGGTTGCTAGGTATGTCTGTTGGATGTGTTATTAGACAATAGTTTCCTAACATGTCTGCCACAACAATTTCATAAGGTCATCATGATATTGTGTTTACAGTTTATTCCACTGCTGTCAATACTTCCTACTTCAAAGGACCAGTGTGTAGGATTTAGTGGCAGTTAGCGGTGTAGTTGGTGGTCGAAAGAAGAAACTACGGTGTCTGTGAAATATGTGAAAAAATCAAACACCCCTACCTAGCTCTGTCTGTCAAAGCATTTTGTACTGTTTTTAAAGGTTCAGTATAAATAAAGTTATTATTACTATTATAAATAAGATTAGCCTCGCTCATGAATTATTTTAAATAAAATTACTGCAGTACAGTGTTGTTGTTATACCTCTATAAGCTGTGTGTGACCACTATCATTTTCTGGTAGTATCTCAGCGGCTGACCTCTGACCTCTAGTAGGGCTGTCTGAGCTTGTGCCTGATGTAGACCCCCACATATCTCCTGTCTCGACTGGGTGGTCGGTGCAGCACCAACGCACGACCCCATCCTGACAGGCCAGATAGTGTGGGAATCCTCCCTGTGGTAAAACTCAGTGAGAACGAGAATGATGAGGTGCTAAGCCTTGTTAAGTTTGAGCATTGCGGCATGAGGTACAGTACGAAAACACAGCACACTGCCAATCTCCTGCATTGCATAATACACTCAACATGGGCTCTGTCTCCTGCCAATGATCCCCATCTAAGACCTTGAACTGAACTTATGTGTATTGTCCTTCCCCCCTTAGATTGTTTATGTGAAAATCAATACTAAAGTGGTGCACTAGCAGCAGTAAACTTTGCATGAGGAGAGGAGTCATGAGTAGAGGGTACACAGAGACGTGTAAAGCCTATCTGCTTTACAGATAAGGACTTGATGGCTGTGGGAAAAAGAGACAAGCTAAACATTATCAACCGCAGCAAAAACTGCAATCACCATTTTAACTCATACTGTTCTTTTTCATTAAATCAGCCATTTTATAAAACCAGAATATCTAGTGAAAAGGCAAATAACGGATTAAAAAAGAAAAAAAGAGTTTAGTAAGCCACTTCGAGCTCATCAGACCTTACAGCTCAGATCATCTTTCCAACCCTCTAAAGCTTCTCACAGCCCCACAGACAAGGTGTCCGTCCTACTAACGTCAGCAATCTCAGGAGCTCTGCGCCCCTGCTTTCTGTCTTCGATGTATTATAAGAGGTCAGAGTTCAGACCTATCACAGGAGGGGTTGTGTGACCAAGGCAGAAGGGTAGATGAGGTTGTGGTGGGGGGAGGGAAGCAGAACTTGTTTTCAAGTGGTCACCTCCAGGAAAGCTCCCAGCCAGAGTCAGTGGCCCATGGGTGAGAACACGGTGAAGAGGACATGGTATAAAAAGAGTCGAGGGAGCGGGCAGAGCAGGGAGAGAATCGCAACTTTCATATACTCAGATTTAATAAACGTGGACTATATTTACAAAACCAGGAAAACCAACTTTGCATATACAGCCTTCATTACTGGTCTGTATTTTCCGCCTGTTGTCAGAGAAGTCACCATGGCACAACTGATGAATTATTGGATGTGTTTGCTTGCACTAATGTTGACAGTGACCTCGAGCCATGCCTTGAGAAGGTAAGAAACATATTCCTTTGTGTACCTGCCTACTTTGTTTGAAAAACAAGAATTAAGTATAGCTGTAAGGATTTACTGCATAATTGCATTCACATACGTGCTACAGCAGAGTAGTGACAGCAAACAACAAAACAAACAAGGACAGGAAAACAAATGTGTTTTATTGGTTCATTACAAGAGCTAATGTTTTCAGCATTGACTTAACATGTGTTTTTGTTCCTTTTTCTGGCTAGGCACTGAAAGCAAAGCAGTCTGTGCTCTATTAAAGGCTCATTGTTATACTGGGATGATGACCAGGCATATGTATAAGATATATAGCACGGAAAATGTACTTCACAGACTTTCTTTAGTAATATGGTCCACAGTTCCTATTTGTATTCATTTAGTTTCTGTTGCTTGAAGATTCATTTTCATGTCCTTCTGTTTTGGTTCCAGAATCGGCCTGCGGAAGATGCCATCTATCAGAGAGACACTGAGGGAGATGGGTATTTCTGCAGAGCAGGTGTTGACTGAGCTGGCCCAGAAGAGCACAGATGACACGAACAACGGGACTGTTCCCACACCTCTAACCAACTACTTGGATGTGAGACACTTTTGTGCATTACATATTTAAAGGAACATTTCAAAACCCATTTTTATGAAGGATATGAGTCCAGGTGCTGGGAAATCTAGATGTACTGAGTCGAAGGCAACTGAATTGTCTGTTTTAGTCTTGAAGACAAAAACAGACTTGAGTCCTGAAGGTTAAAGCAGTCCCTCATCCAAGATGGCTCATCACTTCTCTTGGATGAGTGTCATAACGTCTTCAAGAATAAAACAGCAGATCCAGTTTCCTCTGAGTTAGTACTTTAAAATATTCTTTGTGTATGAGTCATACTCTCAATGTCATATTTCATACCCTCAAATTATATTTGTGGCTTACTGCACTAGTAAAAAGTTTTCAAAGGAATATTCGAACAACATCAAAACGATAAGATTTGGCTGCTTTTGGAATGTCAGAAATTGTATCATAAATTTATATTTTTACTGTTTATTCCCTATAGACTCAGTACTATGGGGAAATCAGCATCGGCTCTCCGGCCCAGATGTTCAACGTAGTGTTTGATACAGGCTCAGCAAACCTGTGGGTGCCCTCGCAAAGCTGCTCACCTTTCTCCACTGCCTGTTGTAAGTGTCCGCGCTTACTAAAATGTTTACTTAAAGCAGCAATAATTGATATTTCTCTCATAAAAATGCCTCAAATGACAATGTGACCAAGAGACGCTCATTGTGATGAACCTACAGTGAATTATCACCCAAATCAATTTTATGACTCAAATGCATTTTGAACTTTTAGTTACTCACAACAGGTACGATGCCTCCAGATCCCGGACTCACATTGATAATGGAACCGGATTTTCCATCCAGTACGCCTCTGGAAATGTTAGGGGATTTCTGAGCGAGGATGTGGTTGTGGTGAGTTCAAAATCAACACCCATTGAACGCCTTACTTCTAACATTTTCAACCTCTGACCTTCAACTTATTTTTTTTCTTGCAGGTTGGTGGCATTCCTGTGGTGCAAGTGTTTGCTGAAGCTACCTCTCTGTCTGCCATGCCCTTTATTTTTGCTAAATTTGATGGAGTCCTGGGGATGGGTTACCCAAACGTGGCGATCGATGGCATCACTCCGGTATTTGATCGCATCATGTCTCAGCATGTCCTCAGAGAAGAGGTGTTCTCTGTCTACTACAGCAGGTAGGATGAACTGAGTCAACCGACCTCTTGCTTCTCTGTCATTTTAAATGAAAACACGTCCATAATTACATAATTGGAGGATTTGTTTCAATCTAATATTGTCTTGTCTGAACATTTGTTATTTTTGGATCTTACTCATAGAGCTGAAGAAAAAATACCATTAGTGAGGGGAAACAAAACAAAAGTCTGGGTAAAACAAGAGGGTGTTTTGAGAAAATAGGGAAAAATATATGTCAATTTACTCACTTCTTTTTATACTTCTCTATTTATTATGTTCAATTAAGCTCAGAAGAAACCAGCTGAAAAAATATAATGATGTTTTCCTTTCTCTGGGAAGCATCATAAGAATGAGAGATCATAGGGTTAAACTTCAGCAGAAAGAGCATGTAATCGTAAAGTGAGATTGAAGGGTGATTTATATTGTTCTGTTTTCAGGGACCCAAAACACTCCCCAGGTGGAGAGCTGGTCCTCGGTGGCACTGATCCAAACTACTACACTGGAAAATTTAATTATATGGACACCAGAGAGATGGGCAAGTGGGAAGTTACCATGAAAGGGTAAGATCTACTGTACTTAACAAGTACTTTGCCTGCAATGAGAAAAACACTGAAAACAAAACCATATTAAAATGTTTTTTTTAACTACACTTTGTATTGCATTTGTAGAATTGACCAAAAGTTAGCATTAGATAATGCCTCATTTATATATTTAAACATAACATTCCAGAAAACTTTAAATACAAAATGAATAATATAAGTAATAATTTAAGTAATCACCAGGAGAAGTTTCATGGTGACATCTATTAGTTAAAAGTGTACATTTGAGGTACTTATTACTCCACAATCGGACAGCTTCAGTTACTAGTTACTTCACAAAGTAAAGGACTTTCAAATTAAACTACCTAACAGTTCCAGCTGAAATTATTGGTCGATTAATAAATTAGTTGGAAAATGAATTGGCAACTATTTTGGTAATCATCAATCAAAACATTTCATGGTTCTAGATTCACAATTGTGAGGATTTTCTGCTTTTCTTTTTAAATATTTTTATTTATTTTTTATACATTTGGAGGTTTGGACTGTTGGGGCATTGTAAAAGTGTCACTTTGTTAATTGTGACAGCATTTCTCACAATCTTCAGAAATTTTACAAACCAAATAATCAATCGATCAACTGAGAAAATAATCAGCAGATGAATGCATATAAAATTAATAGTTGCGGTCCTATACATAATATTTCAAAATGTGCTCCACCTTAACCAACTACAGCAGTAAAATCCTGCTTTTACATGAATGCATGAGTAATAACAATTTAATGATATATTTAATAATAATAGTAATATAACAATCAATGTTTTCATATTTTTTCTGCATTGAGTGTTTTACCTTTAATGCTTTAAGTACATTTCCCTGATTATACTGACATACTTTTATATGACATTTAACATTACATTTTCAATGCTTTTACTTGTAACTTGTGTGTGTGTTTTACTGTATTTCCTACCACTTCTCTCATTCTTACAGTGTTTCTGTGGGGATGGAGAAGATGTTTTGCGCTGAGGGCTGCACCGCTGTCATCGACACAGGCTCCTCCTACATCACAGGTCCAGCCTCCTCTGTGTCCATGCTGATGAAAACCATCGGAGCACAGCTGGATGAAAGTGGAGTAAGTTTTAACACACGCAACATGGTTTTCCACAATAAACATTTGTCTGGAAAAAGTCATGACAGTCATCACCATTCTCTCTGCGTGTTCTTCATCAGTACAAAGTCAACTGTGACACTGTCAAGACATTGCCAAGCGTCACTTTCCACCTGGGTGGCCACGAGTACTCCCTCACTCAGGAGGATTATATCTTATGGGTAAGCAGGATTATGAATGCATACAGTGGTGATATAACCACCACATTAAGGAAGTTTTTCAGATGAAAATATAACTGGTTACTTTGATTTTATAATCAAACCATGGAATTCAAGAACAAAATATTATACATTATTATTTAGGGCTACAACTAACAATTATTTTTATTATCTCTTCATTAAGAAAATTATGCTGTTTGTCAATAAAAAGTCAGAAAATTGTGAAATATTTTCATTATTATTACTATTTCCCAAAGCTCAATGTCCTCAAATGTCTTGTTTTGTCCACAACCCAAACATATTAAGTGTACTATTATAAAGGACTTAAGAAACCAGAAAATACTGCATTAACATTTGAAATTGGAGAATTTTATACTTTTTTTTTTCTTTCATAAAAATGTATAAACCAATTGTTGCAGCACTGTTATTATAGATTACGACCCTGCACACACACAGATGTTCTCAGTAGTGAACACTAGACTGCACCAGGCTGCTGGGATTAACATGGGCTCATAATAATATAATATAACAAAAACAAAAAACATAGTCCTGAAAAATGTCCTTCTTTTCTATTCTTTTTGGTCGTGTTTTACAAGATAATATCTTGTGCACATAAGAAATCTTTAAGCACATTAGGCCTCCATAAGAGGACATTAATGCATAGTAAATACTTTTACTTTTGATACATAAGTACATTTTGCTGATAGTATTTCTGTGCTTTTACTCAAGTAGAAAGTGCCTTTTCCACCACTTTGTGATACTGTTATAGTGGCTTATTATGGTAAAACCAACTTTTCTTTGTGGCTCCAGCAATCACAGATTGAAGGGGATGTCTGCACTGTCACCTTCAGGGGCCTGGATGTGCCGCCCCCTACAGGTCCCATCTGGATTTTGGGAGCCAACTTCATTGCCCGCTACTACACAGAGTTTGACCGTCGCAATAATCGGATAGGATTCGCTACAGCGGTCTGACAGGAAATTAAACATCTGCCACATTGCTCTGTTTTATTTTTCTCTATCTTTGCTGCTATCTCTTCTTTGTCCAGTCCTCCCTTAAAGGTCCAGTGTGTAACGTTTAGAAAAATCTTTTGGCAAAAATAGAAATACAATTTGAATTTGTGTAAAATCACCTGAAAATCAAAATTGTTATGTTTTCACTACCTTAGAAAGAGCTGTTTTTATCCACACAAGGAAAAGATCCTCTTCCACAGAGGCCCCCATATTGAACCACCATGTTTCTACAGTAGCCCAGAATGGACAGACCAAACACCGGTTCTACTGTTTTTTGTGTGTTTTTTGCATTTTTCTCAGCCACCGTAGTTTCTCCTACATACTTGGAACAAGGAGATTGAGGTGAAGTGTTGTGATTTCCAACTACACCACTATATGCCACCAAATACGACATACTGGTCCTTTAAGTTTCTTTTTATGATAACTCATGATGACATCTCCTTTATAAAAATGGTAGAGTGCACATAGAAGAATATTCTCCCATTTCTGGCAAGTCCTGCTTTCCTTTTATATAATATTGTGTACCTGTTGCACTGAACACATTCTCTTTTTTTTAATTTATAAGCATTTACCAGCAAATGCAAAGTTTCTGTGTGTGTGACTCTGCTGATTATTATCATACAGCAACAGTGGAAATCCATATTTGTATTGTAATGACATAACAAGAATAAACTTGTTTACTGGGGTTTGAATTCGATTCAACTTCAATAATGACTGCATTGTTTCCTTTCAAGTTTATCGAATGCATTTTGTATCATGTGAAAGTCAAGGCTGAAGTTGAAAACAGATTGCTGTAGCAGATTTAATCAGCCACACCAGAGCAGTCACATAAATATTTGTCATTGTTTACTAATGTCTGTGTATGACATTTCTATTTTTAGGTAAAAAGGTAAAACAATCAGATACACATTTGTTTCATGTGTGGCAGTCATGTGTGCTGCTCCCACTGAAAGTTGGCTCTGTACAGTAGGGCTTTTACTGCTGTAGATGTTAAAATTTGAGCCAATTTGAACTAATTTATACACAGTTGGGTAGTTTAATCTACAGCAATGCATCATATTTGATAAGATCATCATATCTTTGTAGCATGGCTGTCCTGTGAGAACCACATATCTCTAAAAAGCTTTCACGAGCTCAGAAAAACAGCCTTTGTGACAATGCATTTTCCAGCTAATTCCAGCTAAAATAGGTTTATAATAGTTTATTTATCTTAAGTCGGGGAATTTTCTCTAGCCATAAAGGATCCACATCCTTCAGTTTATAACAAATCAACACATTTGAAGATAAAAAGTTGCATAAATGGGAAATACTCAAGTTCAGTACAAGTATCTCAAAGTATAGTACTTGGTTACATGACACCATTGTTTATATTATTTTATTTATAACCAAAAAGTAAAAATTCTGTTTTCTCAATTCAGAGCTGGTTCTGACCTCCCTGGAGTCCTAAGCAAAATTCTACTAAGAGGCCCTCCTGCCTGACCCTTGATCCATGTAAACCATTTATCATTGCCACACAGTCACACTTTACACACCACCAGTGCTCCAACTGCAATCCTCTCTCCTTAATTTTCTCTCTCTGTCAGTTTAAGAGTAAGCAGACCCATATAGAAAGAATGTGGTAATAAACAATATTTATTGAACAGAATGTTTTCAGTAGAATCTTAAGATAAGTGATTCACATGAACATGAATATAAAATATAGAAAATAATATAATATAGGTAATATAATTTAATTTAATTTAATATAATATAAAATGATATTGACTGAGAGACAAGATAATCATTGTTTAAAATTATGTGTGCTTGCGAGGAGAGCCATCACGCCCATATTGTCCTCATAGAGGTTGCTGCAGCATGTTCACACGTGACACGGTTATCTTTTCCGAGCAGCAGTTTATACACACCGTTGCCATTTATCTGCCATTTGTATGTATTTAACATGATAAATAGTTGTATTTCACTCACACTTTTGTCCAGCACAATGTCACAAAACACAACCCTAGAAAGGCAGCAAGCGAGCAAGACACAGACAAAGAGAGAGAGATTAGAAATTAAAAATATTGTTAAATTTCTGTGCTGCTTGTGATCCTTGACACTGAGAGAAAACAGAGTTCTTTATAGTTGTTTTTAAAAAACAGTTAATTTTTTTCACCCAGGATGGGTTAGAGTTGAAATCCTGTTTTTACTAAGTAAAGCTGGTCACAAAAAGCCCGGAAATACAAAACTCTTTCGGAGTAAACATGCCTCTACAGGGTGATTTTAAAACTGACTCTACAAAGTTGTTTCTGCTTACTTAGCGGGCAAGAGAGATAAAGATAGCAAAACAATAAAAGCATACATATTTATCAGACACTCTTGTCAGATCTGTTGTCTCGTTTTCTCTGAATTGCTCGGGAAAGTCCTCTCATGCGACACAGATGTGACAGTGAGGGTGCCATGCTTCCTTGCTCTTACATCCATGAATTGTCTGGTTTGGATTTTATCTGTTGACAGTAGACAGTGAGGTGAGGGTGGATATCTCTGTACTGGAATTGAATCAACAGTATATTCAAACCATTGCAAAAATGTCTCTCTCAGTATGAGTCAACAGAACTATTCAGGCTGGAAACCAGCCCAAACAGCCACTCAGACACATTCCAATAAAAACAGACATACACGTTTCATAGCCAAGAAATATTTTCAAATCTTTCGATAATCACCTTGTATTCAACTTTTGTCCTATTACAAAATTTTAAATTAATGAAAGTGCTGGCTATCTTTCTCCTCATCTATTGTTATACAAGGCTAAAGTCACAAAAATATGATAGTCATATAGTATAAATTACATAATACATAAATGAATAGTTCATACATTTGTACATTTTCTTGGCTTATTTGGTTGTTTACTTTCTCACCAAGAGAAATATGGACAGTTGTACACATGCATTTGTTATGATTACATAACTTATCATAAACTAGCAACTCGACATCTTTGCTAACACAGCTTAACATTAAGCAAGTGCAACAACACAAGACATCAGTCAGCTAACATAAATTATTAGTCCAACAGAAAGAAGGCCAGCTTGCCGTCTGTCTGCAGCATTTTATATCACAGCCTTTTTGTGTCCGGTCCGCCCTTAGCTTCCTCCATCAGCATCCTCTTAGGTCTCTTCGCCTTTGTCATTAGCCATGTCCACAGAAGCTGCTGAGCCCAGTTACATTGCCTGTTTGCCCCGCTCCGGTTCTGGAATGATGTTGGTGCTGCTCTCAGTCAGCATTCCTCCCCACTGTCCCAGGCCTGAAAACTCCCAATGGTCCAAAGCTCCTGTGCTACCAGCGTAAACACTAATACTCCCCCAGTCCTCTGAGCATCCAGTCTAGCCAATAGCAGCTGCATTTTACAGTGACTTTACTGTCCATCAGAAAAGTCTGTAAATCACTGAGAGTTGAGGAGGCCATCAGAGGGAAAACCAGAAAAAGTTTTGTCCATAAAATATGATCCAGTTTTACCAAAATCTGGTGATAAAGTTGAGTAGTTTGAATGACCATGTGTCCCACTTTGCGTGGGACTGCACAGCATTTTTATGCCTGGTCCCACATTGAAACAATGTCCCACATGTTTATTGGCTATATTTTTCAAAGGTCAAACCACTGCAGGACAAATGTTTCTGTTTTTTATCCAGGGGCTGTGAAGGAAGCAGGAAAGACTATCACCATGTGGCTGTGGTTTATGTCACTCAAACCACGCACGCATGGGTCAATTGTAGGTTGTCACCGTCTTTGCTATGCTACACCCATGTAGGAAAATTGTGAGTCACTCCGTAAGTCACCAGGTATGCAGATTTCGGTGAAACATGAAGAAAAGTACTACAAAGATAAGGAAATACAGCAAGCTACAACAGCTACAACAAAGCTAACATGTTCCACATGTTGCATAGTGGAGCTTTAAATGTGCACTAATAAAACAGCAAATCCAGTTTCATAATGTTACAGAAGCCGTGCCAGAAGGTATTAAGTTTTGTAAAATTTGACCTCTTGTACACCACATCTAAAAATCCGATTTTATACCTCAGGTTTGTATTTATGAAACCTCTGTGGAGTGAAATAGAATTAATGAAGAAAGTTATAATGGATTAATCTACAGCTAGCATTTTGGCTTTTTTGGCACAATTCTTACCAAAGCTCTGCATCAAGTTGGACAACCCACTCTCTCTATATTTATGTAACCCTGGCTTTAAGGCTCCATCCATCAACAGGAAATACATTTCGGGGAACAACCCAAGTACATTTCCCTCAACTTTTCTACATCACTCAGCACAAATTAAGCATCTTAGGTCCCTGAGTGGTTTTAAGAAAAGACATTAGTTGTACATAACAAAATAAGATTTTGCTGAACAAGTCATACTTCCTTTTTGTTCAAGAGACATCAGGGACCTTTATCAAAGCGGTCCTCCAGATACTAAATCCCTTTCTAAGATTTCCAGACTCTTGTTATACAAAGTATGTTCATTCTGTCTCAAAGGTGTTTTGGTTTAAAGACTGACCTGTGAAAATGCAATATTATTGTAGACCATATACCTTATTTTGATTATATGTATCAAAAGGGGTTATTAGTCCTATGGGTTAATGACCCTTGGCGTCCATTTGTAAATGCAATTACCAGGCACCTTCTCTTTAAGTGTATACATTTTATTTAAAGCTGGGAGGGGGAACACTGTGCTTCTCAAAAAGAAAAAAACAAGTCACATTTGAGCAGCCAAATAATACTTTTAAAACCTAAAGACCACCCACCTAGCTGCTTCTTTATGCTGTATAAGCTGTGAATTGCATAGATATAGGCATTTATCAATAACTCAAACCCCTACAGTTTTTTTTTTTTTTACATTTTTTGATATGGAACAAAAAACATTATGGTTGAAAACACATAAAAGCAAAAGCACAAGTTGCAATGGTAGGAATAGTAAAACAGTTCATGTGAAACAGATGGATGCTGACTGTTAAATAAAAATGTTCCTTTAAACATGAGCAGCGATATTCTGCTCCCATGATTTGACTTGATCGAGTGTGGGTGGTGCACAGAGTTACACAAGATTTTGACAGACCTTGAGAATTTCTTATATGCTGTAAAACAAGGAACATAAAAAGCTGGGCTAAAGACACCTGCTTTATTCCAATGACTCCTCTTGGAATTGATCATTCCCTGAATTTAAACATCACTCCATCTGATGTTAATATTTGTCACTGTGAGTGAAGCCAAACTAGCAATGTGTTAGCCTGTCTCTCAATACTTCCTGACTTCCCTACACTGTCAGCGGCACTCAACCACACTGAAGACATCATGCTTTAAGGTTAAATCATTTCCTAAAACCGCTGGGCACTATAGTTTTTAGCAAATGTTACTCAAACAGGAGTGAATCAGGAATTTGTTGGGACTATTTTCAGCGGTGGGTGGTGTGTGTGGTGAGTTGACGAGTTGACCATGAGGAATAAGCTGTATCAGGATTTGGTAGCAATTACTATACAAGGTTGAAGGATCAAATTATTGTTGGCTTTGGCCTTTTGGGAATTGTTAACAGGAACAAAAATGTAGGAAGCAAGATTGTGTAAACTTTGAATAAAATAATTAACACACTGTTAGTTGTGTGTCATATGAACTCATAAAATTAAACACACCTTAATTCAATATAATCAGTGGTTTGGCAGCAACAGCCTTAGTTGTTCTGGTGCAATCAGTGGCATTTAGTGCAGTGATCCTAAACAATAAATTTTTTATTAAATATGATGTTAGTAATTGAAATATAATACCGCACTTTCATGTAGTACTTGAATGTTGAAGTGGCCCTCCTTTGAGAATACCAGCAGAGGTCCCATGCCAATTTGAGTTTGAGACGGCTAATTTATTGGTTAATGTTATTTGTGACAAAGTGGGTGGGAACACACCATTTGTCCCCAGTTTTCATCATCAAGCCATACTGTTTACTTTATCCATGATTGTAAGTTGTTCCATCCTTGAGCTGTCATTGTTGCTCCAACGTGAGATAAAACAGGACCGCCAGGAGTTTCCGCAGCTGATGGAAGGTTTGCAATCCCTTGCCACTTCCGAGCCAGTACACATCACAACTATCTACAACAGGCTTGAGGCTGATCCATCGCAGCCAACCAGTGAGGGACAGCATTCTGACAGACGTTTCTAGGGTAGGTCTCTGAGCTGTAGTACTACACGGAGAGGATGGAAACCAGACGTCTCTGCCATACATCGGACGATGCAAGGAAAGATTGACTACAAAATGAATGACACGGAAGCACGCTTTACCAGATAGTACTTAAGACCAGGACACAATAATGTCATTGCTGACTTCCTGTTATGTGACCGTAAGGAGGGTGTGTGTGGCAGGGGGTGCTGGTGAGGATGGTGTTACTGCTGATGGAAGGGTCTATTCAAGTAATTTCTTTTTTATTAAAGCTATAATATGTAACATTTCCACATTAAAAAGCTAGAAAACTAAAATTAGCATGTCCCTTTTTGAGAGGTACAGTCCAAATTGACTCCCACTAATGGAAGGGTTTATTTAATTTATTTTTAGCTGTGTGCACCCGATGTCAAGTAAATATAATTTACGTACTACAGTTTCAGTTTTTTTTTTTTTTTTTGTAAATTAAACATTTTAAATTTGTTTCCATACCTTGACAAAGTTTCTCGTGTCTGTCTCCTCTTTTCTTCCCAGCCACTCTGGTCAGGCTTCCCACGTTATCAGACTTAAGCTTGATGTTTATCTGACATTACTGAGCAAGGTCACCTACATTATGGTTCCTCTATACAAGTGGCACTTTGTTTTAGCCTTATCCTTCCTGCTACAGTTGTCCCTGTTCATAGTGTGATACCACAGTGTAAAAGAACAATGACAAGTAAAAGCTCTGTATTCAAATTTTTACTCAAGCAGAAGTACCTAAATATTATCACTAAAATGTAACTTTCAGAAAACTGTTATTAATAGTAACACTAGCGGCCATTAAGTGAACGGCAGGCAACATCGTACTCCGTAAGCATGAGCGAGCATCATCCCGACTAGTGGCTAAAAGTGACATACAGGATGGATGACACTGGAACTGACATAATTTTGCTATGTTAGCTAGCTAGCAATTTGTCTGTGTAATGTATTTCATAAGCTTTGCAGTAATGTTAGTAATTTCCAAAGACTCATTTTGGTGGGTCCAGGTCGTATGTAGACATGAGTGGACAAAGTTAGCTGTTGAACACTGTTGAAACTGTAGCGAAGCGGAGAGAGAAGGCACAACGTACAAAAATGTCACATTCTTTGGATTTATGCAGAAAATCCAATCCGCATCCCTACGTAGAAACCCAAAACTCCACAGGCAACCGAGAAAGTTGGGGAAGGTCTAATTTTTTAAGTTATATTACAACCCATTCAGTCACTGGCAATAAAAATTATTCATAAATAAAAATAAATCTACACACATAAAATGACACGCACTCATGGCCCTTCCATTATTTTGCATATCAGATTATTACATTAACAAATAATTACATAATTATAGATAAGTTGTTGCCATTGGAGGTGAAGCTGATTTTATTTTTTAATGTTTCTTTCAGTTGATGTAGAGGTTTTTGATGTTTCTTTTTTCTGCAACTAGCTACAGCTGTCAGATAAATGTAGTGGAGTCAAAAGTGTACAAAAGTAGCACAATATGGAAACACTTAAGCAAAGCACAAGCCCCTTTAAAATTGGACTAACTTTAGTACTTGAGTAAATGTACTTAGTTATTTTACACCACTGACTCAATTCGCAACAATGAAACCGGTTAGTTTCACAGTAGGACAGCAGTATATGACTCAGATACATGTGTTTACGATGTAAACTAGGAATGTGTTCATAATGCAAAGTGCAGAAATTCACTTCCTCTGTTAATAGATCGCAGGCCAAATAGTTTGTTCTCTGTTGGAGTCTGTTGATCTGTTATGAGAAGAATTCCCCATCAAAAGTTACTCATAGAGGCATTTATGTGTGGGTCTCTCTCCAGGGTCAGGTCAGGTTTCACAAATAGTAGCACACACCCACTGTCCCAATAAACCCGATTTTCTTTCAGGATTCCTCGAGCATCTGCTGCTTTCAAAAACCTCTGCAGACCCCTACAGTGATCGGCAGATCTTCTCTGTGAGCACTGAATGCATCTCATTTTTCAAGAATTGTTATTCTGCGAGTTCCTAGTGTTTTAAACGCATGTTGATTTCAAGGGATAGAGTTTCAAGAACAATAACAGATGTCAGAACCCACTTCAATCTTCTTCACGTTTTTTTTTTTTTTTTTGTGCAATTTTTCATTTTCTAATAATTCCCTTGCCGAACATGTTGATCAAAAATAAATATTCCAGTCAATCTACAACCCAAAAACCAATTTGTCAGAACACAACTGCAGAGGCGATGTGTCTTGTCAAAGAGAAGAGAGGTGGGAGGTCTTTAAAAGGGCCGTCTGTCAGCTGAAGCAGTTAGTCTCAGTTTGAACTCACTCTGTGCAGGAGGAGCATCAGGCAACGCACTGAAAAACAGCGCCACATGACGAAGTGTCAAATTTACTTAACAGCAAATTCCTTTCTGTGGAGTGGAACTGAATATATGAAAAGGATCTCTTTGCTTCAATGTGTGTGACAGAGGAGTCTGGTGTTTTCCACTGTCAAACACGTACCAGATGACCATCCTTGTGTCAACCCTGATTCAGAGCAAAGCTAAGGTAGGTGAGAACTTCTTCTATTATCACTGCTTGTGTAAGTCTGGCTTTGAAGTTTGTTGCTTGATTGTGGAGTTTGCTGACCTAAATACAGATATCATAGACAGCATGAAGAAAACAAATCATGTGACAGTTGACATTTGTATCATGTGCTCTTGCATTTGCTACATACCAGTCACATTAATAGTTTTATTAGATTACATTAATTGGATTATCATCATTCATCAAGTGGGTTCCTAATACCAGGCAGATGATGATATAATAGTTTTTCAGCTTACACGTAGCATCTTGTTTTACTTTGAGAATCCCTTTTTTTTTATCTTCTCTGTTTTAAATGCCACCTTAACAAAAATTAAAAAGAAAATTGATTTAATAGTTAAAACCATGATAGCACAACAGTTTTTGCTTTCCTTTGGGTTCTGGTAATACATTTGCATGTACATACTTCATATATATCATGACAGACAATCTTTCCAGGAACTGCATGAAGTTTAGGTTACATAATTCAAAAACCTAAACAAGAGTTAAACTGTACAGCTCAGCGTTATATGAGGAACAGACAACAAAGTATGAAAAGAATACTTCTTCTCCCTGGTGGATTTCAAAGAATTGTCTTTTGTGTCTTAATACATCTCAGAAGTTGACCAGGCAACAAATAAATAATTTTTTATTGTTTCAATTCAGTGTTTTGTTGGCATCTGCCATGATGTTTGTCATGATAGATGCCATCAAAGTCACAGGTCAAGTGAGTCAAGGGGATGATTATCAAGGAAAACCTTCCAGTGCAGATATTTTGCCTGCAGTGTAAGCGACATAAGCTTGTCGCCCTCTTTTAATCCTCGGTAGAAGGATTAAATCCATCTGGAGCCCATTTTACTGTTACAGTTGCCAAAAGGTGCTTGGTAGCAGGCATCATCAGCTACAGAAGGAGTCCGCGCATGTTGCTCTCCCAAGCCAAGCTTCCATGGTAGAGGGCACTATTTGACCATAACTGGAACTAATCTAACACCGGGATAGGTTCTTCTGAGGTCGCGCACAGTTAAACATCGGCTGCTATTGCCAACACACAACCAGAAACCTGACACTTTGTCATGACCTAGGTTGAGAAGCCGAACTGTAACACACAAACAATGTGCAGGGGAGGAAAGAAAGAAAGTGACTTTATTCGAAACATTGTAAAGTACATTTGTATGGAAAGGCAAGAATTGCTCAGATGTGTACTGTTATGGCACAATTAGGAAGAAATTCCACCTAAGTCAGCTTTGAACTGTGTTCTCCTTGTAAAATAATTTATAAGAAAACTCTCGTATGAAGAAAACATATTCACATATTCATATTTGGCAAGGAAACTGCATTCATATTGACATGGTTAAGTTCAGGATGCCACATTTGCCCTTATGGTTGTCATGGTTAAGAGTTGGTGGTTGAGAATATTTTTCATTTTGCTGTTTTAACATGCTTAATCCACTTGAGCTTTCCAGCAGAATATGTGTGCATATGTACGTGTGTGTCAGCCCCTCCAGGGAGACTTGAAGGATGTGAAGATAATGTACTGCTGACATATAGATAATCTATGGTTATGTCAGTTGCAGGTAAAGTGTCTGTGTGTGCTTATGTTCCTGAGCTTCCCTCTTACTATGGCTGAGGTCCCTGGTCCATGCAGACACTCAATCACTAGGGAGCACCTGCTCACGGTCAGGCATCTGGTAGGTTTTGAAACATTAGAAACACAGCTGATGAAACAACAACGAAGTGTTGATCACGCTGTACAGCATGGGCTGAAATATATCTGTCGTTGTTTCTGTAGATGGATAACCAGCTGAGAAGTGGGTGCTCAATAACCTACACATTCATAGAACGGAGAAGTTTGGTAAGGTAACATTTGTTTTACGGTACTGTTTCCCCTCCGAAGCCTTTCATTCAAACTTTCCATTAACTGTGTCGTGCTTTCATGTGTATTACCCCATGCTCTGATTTCCCACAGAGCAAATGTTGCTTTGTAAAAGCTGCTTTACCCTGGATCCTGGAGCTCCTCACCACCCACTTCAAATACGGTCGGGGTTCAATCAATGATGGCTATGTTCAGTCCCTGAGAGCGCTCATCCTCAACATCTACTCGCAGAAATGTGTGCCTCAAATTAATGAAGAGGTTGAGGTGAGTGTATGCTTCTGAGTGGTGAATTCGCAGCCTAGTGTTTCTCAGGACTGACGGATTAAATTTTCTATAATATAAAACACAGAAAAGAAATATGTGATGTCCAGCAGGAGGAGATAAATCTGCAGCACTTTTGAAAATATTTAAGGTATGTTTCTCGGAATCTACCACAGGATAAGCCAGAGAGTTTTGAGATGCTGTACAGAGGGTCTCCTTCAGAGGCACTGCAGAGGGCTTCAGAGGTGCTGTCTGTTTACTGGGAACTGGTGACAACAAGCGACGCGCCAGTAGACTGGAGATGCCAGCACGAATACACAGAAACCTTTGGCTCTACCACAGAGCTATCCACAGAGTCACCCACACAACATTTTACAGGTGGGAATCTCTTCTGGAAGCTCTGTGATGAATTGTGCAGATGTATGTGTGGAGCCACTAGGATCACAGATTACGTGTGTTTTTCTACAGATAGTTATGGTAAGAATTCAGTGAAGGCCTCGCACAGGAGACCAGTCAGAGACCTGTACAAGCTTGGCTTCATCATCGCCTCCGTCTGTGGAGGACTGCTGTTCATACTTACTCTCTACTGTCTCATCACACAAAAGGTACCAGTGCTTCTGTTTTGTTAATTCCTAAATCTCATGTGCCCTAATAAAGTCTAGCCATGCATTCCAGTCATATTGCAATAAAGCAGACCTTGGCAGCTTTCTCTGTGCTCTCTGGGGCACTCCCTCTTGCAGACGTACCAGCCCTCCCTCGCTGGTAAATAGTGAACATAACAAAACAAGGTGGAGGCTGGACTTACTGGTGAGAACAGAAGAGCTTTTTTGCAGCAGCACATGCACAAAAGTCTGCAAATGCATATGAGTTCATTTATGCTCTCACTCATATTTGAAGCTATTTGGCGCCATTATTTCAGATAATGCATTGTATGACTCAGAGTGGTGGTTTTCAACTGGCTGAGGTTCACAATCCACATTTGTTTTTATGCAGGACGCCTAAGTCATAACCTTAACATAATTCAGGATAATTTATCTCTAAACTATTTCATAAAATGAATCCTGCAGCAACTGCAGTGCTTTCATGTTCTGTAAGCTGGAAACAGATAAGATGGTGTAATAACAGCTTAAGAACCTAATTAGGTAAAAGGCATGAAACAGTACCAGCTGGAAAAAACACCTAGAACAGTGTTTTTGAAGATTTTTTGAGCCAAGGTACATTTTTTTCATTGAAAAAATCCCGAGGCACACCACCAGCCGAAAATGTAAAAAAATGAAACTCTGTAGCTCATATTAACAATATAAAGTCATTCTCGTCAAAGTGTCTTGAATAGGAATCAAATAAACACAAAGAAAAATATTTCTACTCACTCAGTGTGAAACCTGGGCCTGTTTGGATGAACACAGAGCTGATATCCTGGCGGGAATCGAAGAAAGACACACACGAAGCTCTTCCTCAACAGCTCTCAGTCTCTCTCTGTTTTTAGTTTTTATAGCAGTCAGGCTTGAAAAGCTCACCTCACACAGATATGTCATGGAAAATGGAAGCAATTTCAAAATAGCTTTGTTTGCCAGAATGGGGAACTCCTTGGCAGTAGCCAACCAAAAACTGTCCAAAGGTAGATCAGCAAAGCTTAGCTTTAAACGACGATTTTGTCTCAGTTCAGTTAGTTCCTCCTGCTCCTGTAAAGTCATGTCCTTTCCAACAACTGATGCTGAGCTATATGGGTCCCTAACCCAGTCAAGGCATTCAGTGAATGCTGAAGAGAAATAAAATGACATCTTCTCCTCAAGAGTTTTCAAATGTTTAACTATTATCTCACACAATGCAGCAGTGTTAACATCTTGCCATTTCTTGGTGAGTGGGAACATTTCAAGGTTGCCACTTTCCAAATGTTGTTGCCAGAGGTGCACCTTTGAACGGAATCCATTTATTTTATCTGTACTTGTAAGCAGGTTTTCATTTCAGCCTTGCATTTGTGTGTTCAGTTTATTCAGATGATGAAAAATATCTGCCAGGTATGCCAGCCTTGCACACCAGTTATCACTTGCAAGCAGCTTTGCGTAATCGAACCTCTCATTTGTCAGAAACACTTTAAGTTCCTCCCGCAGCTCATACACATGGACCAGCACCTTGCTGTGCGACAACCATTGGACCTCCATATGAAACAGCAAGGCTTTATGCTCCACTCCGATTTACTCACACAAAGATGCAAATATGCGACTTTTAGCAAGGTCATTACTTTACCAAGTTTACCATGCGCACAACCTCACGGTGTAAAAAACAAACCTTGCAAAATAGGAAGTTTGGCCAAGAGTTGAGCATGTCCATTAATACCAGTAGACTCGTCAAGTTGCAACGCAAATTTCTTACTGATACGGATCTTTTCCAAAACCACACTTTTGATGTCTGCAGACATGTCATCAATACGTCTGGAAATTGTGTTATCTGAGAGAGGAACTTTTGGCTATATTCTCAAAGTACAAGGCAATTAGCTACCTGCTGTCACCTACTGAAATGGAAGAGTATTACATGATAACTCTGCCAGTCACTAGACAGGACAGACACTCGACTCGTTTTTTTAGACCAATTAGGTGAAAATGGATCATTTCCCACGGCACACCTGACAATATCTCACACTAGTGTGCCGTGGCACAGTGGTTGAAAAACACTGACCTAGAACACCCAATAATGTCCTAATAGGGCTGCTAATAGGTACAGCATTTGAGTGTTCTGATTAAATAAATCTGCTGTGTTTTTGTTTAGTATTTAGGTTGTCATGTTAGATAAGCTACATTTTATTAACCCTTGAGGAGAAAATTTAATTCTGCATCCGACCCACATACGTGATATTTAGGAGCATTGGGCAGCCACAGTGAAGTGCTTCTGGACTAACTCTAATTCTGAGGCCAGAGCTTTGGTCAATCAATTGCAGGACTATTGTTAATGCCTAATATGCATGTGACGAATGTGTTTGGTGTGGGACGTAAGTGCACAACTGCACATAGAGAGGCACCCGCTGACAGGGGACAGTACTACTCACAGTCAGAGTACCGCATTGTGCTTAGTCCTTTCACCCGCGTGTTATGTTGAATGGCAGGCAGATTTTGATCACAAGGGAGGCAGGAGACGGATTTCAATTGTCACGCTACACCAGAGCTGAAGGTTGCTTATGTCAGTGACTTTCAGCATTCAATCACATTAGAGCTCCACACAAGTGGTGAGTTAATGGTATGACCACATAAGCAGTTGCATGGGGATCAGTGCTGCAGTCAGCTAAATGCATGCGCAAATGAGACTTATGTTAGTTGGAAACTGGTTTCTCAATCACAAGTTTTGATTATGCCTTAAATCAGACTTCAGATAGACATTTAAGTTTTCAGCAGGCTGGCAGAATCAGAGAAAAAACAACCAGCAATCGGTAGAAAAACAAGAAATATGCACCAGGTAGGGTAGCTTTTAACTGCCAAATAACAAGACTTGCTTGAAAGGGCATCTGGGGTTGACTGTCAATCAAGGAAGCATTGGTTGCTTGTATCCTTATTGAATTGACTGCATTCAGTTACTTAATAATACATGTAAGAGAAATGCTGCATGGCTGGCAGTGAATGCACAGATATTGACAAAAACAGTTGTGCAACTCTACTCTTAGCCTACTGCCCATGACCACACTCACTCTATTTCCTGTCTTGCCTGCTTTTCGCCATGTGTGTGTGTAAATGTTGCCCTGCCAATTGTCCCTTAAGGCCTAAGCAGTAAGCAACTGACCCCCTTTAATTAACATCATGTGTGCTCGGTGAGAATGTGTGACTACAGGACGATGCAAGGGCTTAAATGCTGTATGAGGAAGTGGACATTTCTGTGAATATTTGGTTTAAAAACCACAGAAACAGTATGTTTGTGTCAGTTGCTGTATTTATTATTTCACCATGAAGCCTGGGTCAGCAAACATGATTCATTTTCATGCTGCATTAAATAATATTTAATGCTGCTTATACATGCAACTTTCTTTTCTATAGCTGTTAGCTGGATGAGCCGTGTAATTACAGTATGCAGCTGCAACTATTGCATTTTCTATGAATTACATACATTCAGTGGACACTTTATTAGGTACACATTTACAATGTATTTCATTCAATGCAACACTTATATACATAAGTTCTACCTTCACAAAGAAAGCTCATTTATAATGTTGAGTTTGTGTTGATGGTCAGAAATCTGTAAATTCAATTACATGTTTATTACTGAGGTCACAGTTAAAGGTGGTCTATATTATATTGAAAAGGACAATATTAGAAAACACCTCTCAATACAATGTGGTTCAGTACAACACCCCCACTAGCTATGACCTCAGTGCTAAAACATAGGTTCAACACCAACACATTATGTAATAACACCCACATTCTGCTGCTTTTTGTTATAAACAACATGAATGCAATATTTAACAGAATTTCCCCATGTTTTGTAATAAATTATTACATATTATGGGAGCTAAACTTTTTTATGATGAAAATGTAATAATATTGTGCATTATCTAAAAACTTACAAAGACACATGAATCTAAAAGATATTTCCCAAATATTAGACTCCTATGACCTGTTATTATAGGTGACTCTGATGTTAGTTTAATAGCTACAACAGTAACAAAATCAGCTTGTTATTATCTTACAAATTCACTTTGTGTAAAGAAAAACTCAATAATGCTTTTATTTCTATCAGGGTTGACTACTGCAATGGTCTTTTGACAGGGCTCCTGAAAAAGCTTCATCTTATTTAAAATGCATTACATAAAAAAAGAAACTCCCACATTTTGTAATAGCCACCACAATAGGACATAATTTATATTTACATATATTGTTGGGGGCTTTTGTTACCTTTAATCGATAGTGACAATGTATTACATAATGCAGTGTTATTACCTAATGTGTTGTTACACATCTCGATGATAGTGTAAAAAAACTGAATGTTATAGGCATTGTAAAAGTTTATTGCAGAACCTTATTGCAGAACAGTTGTATTGGACTGCAATAGACTGTACAGGTATAACTAATAAAGTGGCCGCCGAGTATATGTGCAAAAATAAATCCTGTAAAGCCAAACATAACAGTCCATTTAGCTCAACAGTGTACCATGAAAAAACAGATGGTCAAAAATATTTCCCAGGCTTTGCTGTAATGTATAGGTCTTAACAAGTCACAACCCTGTGAACCCTGTTTTACAACTGTAACTTGGCTGTAAACTATAAACAGTTTGTGACACATGCAAGCTCTGTCCACCTGCACATCTTTGGAACAATATGGTAGTGTTGATATCTTATAACTACAAGAAGGTTGAAACGGGAACCAAACATCAGCTCTTTTTCGCACCCACGGCCAAACAAACCGTCTCTTCCAAAAAAACCTGGAATTCCCATCACTGCTGCACAGTTTCCCTGCAGTGGGAAGCAATCACAAAGTGCAACACTGAAAATACAAAAGACTTCAAAAGATTTGTTTTGGCCGGCATCCTATTGAAACTGACCTGTGACCCACCTTGGGACACCACCCACCAGTTGAGAACCAAGATCTTGCTTTGCTTGGTCTATAGGGACAAAATAATGTAAACATCGCATTGCCAAGTACTTTAAAGTGATACTCCACCCAAAATGTATCTTTTGACTGAAAATGCTCACCTGCTGCACATTTGAAGGGTGGCTGAAAGGAATCACAGCAGTTACAATGGCTTCCAGTAATGCAAAAATATTGAATCACCTATAGACGCGCTATTACCTTCTACTGCACTGTCAGTGTGTGTGCTCAGTATGTTCCAACTCTGATATTTTTGTATTACTTTTTCATCACAAACAACTCTGTGAATCCTCCTACTCTATCAACATTCAAAAATCTAGTTTATCCTTTGCGAATGGTTTAGTTATTTCCAAATTAACTGAGGTGTATATAATAAATATATATAATCACTCTGTAGTTGGTTTTATTTTATTAAATCTTTTCTTTCCAAAACAGAAAACTCACAACCCTCACAGATCAAGATCATATATAAGGTAAGAACAAACTAAACTGTATTAAATTAAAATAAATTAAAAAGAAATCTTTAGTCTCTCCATGTTTATTGATCCTAATACATACCTTTGTCATCTGGTTTAAAGCAGAGAACTGCAGGACATAGAGATGGAGCCACAATAATGTGAGTAACCTTCTGACCTCCTAGGTTTTATGGCGCGTTTAACAACTGGAGCTGGAACCGATTAAATTTCTTAAAGAAACACCTGTGTCAGCCTCAATGTAAAGCATGACTGCTGTACACACGTTTATATTCTTTGTATTTTTCTCCTCCTCAGGCCATAAAGAAGACATTGCTGCTGCAGCAGCAGACATGCCACTTGTGAAGCTGTATATTTTATCCATCATGAACATGTTTCATATCAGTATTGTCTGTGTAATGTATCATAGTCACCTATTTAATCGGAAGTTTCGCTTTGACTGAGAGCAAAGATGGACCTTGGAATAATATGCTATGTATATTATGTTTATGCGTTATCTATTGCAGATATCTTTTCAAGTTCACTAAAAAAAGGTTTATTTTTACACTAGTTATGTATGTTGAATAATGTGTCTCCATTTGCTACCACTTAACCAACTGTTTGTAATGTTGTTTGCCAAACACAAGTTATTTATTAGTTTGACTCTATTCAATCTCCGTATTGATAATAAAAGTTTCATCAATACCAAATCCAAAATATAATGTTCTCCAGCTGTCCAGCTGCCAGTGCATTCATATATGAACCCAATGAAATAACATCTAAAGAGCAGGTAATGACCTCATTAAACAATTTAGGCCACTTTATAGCCCACATTCTGTTAAACCAAACTGATTTAACAAACAGATTTACAGTAACACTTTATGAGCATTAAAAGTATTTTTATCCTTGCCAAAATGGCCTTTCCCACTGCTTTGGAGAGCAGTTTAGTTCCATTCATTATCAGCTTACAATGCTGATCAATACGCATTCTTCAAGTGGCCAATTTCTAAACGTTATAACCAAATATTTGTATATCCAGTTTTTTTTTGCAAAACAGTGTGAATAGTTTCAACATTTTCTCTGGAGAATATCCTGTTATTGAATGGTCACACACACAGAGCTGTTGTTACTGGCAGAGCGAGAAACGATCTCAACAGATACACACCAGTCGCTGCTGCAGCTTCACAAGAAATGTCTTCACTGCACGGGGCCTGACAAGATTTGGTGGGAATAATGTGCTACACCAGTTTACTCTTCATTTACTCTCTACATTTAATCATTACTGCGTGGTAGTGGCTAATAAAAGGATATTACTGAGAGAGAGAAAGGGCAGTGTATTCCCATATGTTGTCATGACTTTCACTCATGTTTACTCAGTGATGGTCCAGCCTAATTTTTTATAATAATAAATTGCATAATGTCTGAGTTTGAGAACATTTCCCCACAAAATGTAACATTTCTGTGTGGTCTCGGAGAGGAGCACATCAGTAAATCCTGTCAAAAGATTCCCACATGTGATCATGTGCATGTGTGCTGGCCTTTATTTTGTTTTTGAAAAGTCTGTGTAGGAAGCAGAGGAATAAAAAAAAAAAAACACACAGCCCTTCCCCACAGCCTCTGCATAACCATGCGCAGCCTGTAATATAACATGATCTATAACACACTTAATTTCACAGGCTACCGCTTATCAGTGTGCAAACCACTGTTGCGCTGGCAGTAATCCATCCTTCATCCCAAGACATTGCTCCATTACAAAACAAGGAAAGTATTCCTATAATTCAATTTAGTGCCTTTCTGCAGAGGATTAAAGGCAGCTGTGGAAGATGAAAAGGCAAGTTGTCTTCAACAATAAATATGTGGGAACTGCCTAAGACCAGTTAGAATTGTCAAGAGAGCTGCCGCCCTTTTTCTCTCTCCCAACCTCTTTGCCTCTTTTACCTTCAAATGAGAGGAAACAGAACATGTTGTTGTTGCTAAAAATACATCGCTGTCAACATTTAAGGGGACAAATAACTCTGGAAACACTTTTTTTCCCTTAGATGTAATAACAGATACAAAGTAGTGGATTCCTAGATAAAAAGATTCATTTTACACAATGACGTATAATTCGTAGCTGTCCAGCTAAGTGGAAACAAACAGTTATAAATCCAGATATTAGCTTACTGACTACGTGTGTCAAGTACACATCCATCTGTGATATACAGTGAAATACACATTGGCTCAGAAATTACACCCTAAAAAAAATCAAAGTGTGTTTAAAGCTACAGTAGGTAACTTTGATAAAAAATAACTTTTTGTCATATTTGCTGAAATTTTCATTATATCCTGTCAGTAGATAGATAGTTTCTCTGGCTCCTCCTAGTGCTAATAGCTTCTTTGCACATCACTGCGTTCCTGTGGCACAAACTGTAGATGGAGGGCAGGAAGTTATTTTCTACATTGGAAGCACTATCAGAAACTCACAATTCCTGTTTTGCGCCATTTATGGTTGCTCACATCAGTCAAACCGAGAAACCACAAGGAGCTTTTATCGAGTACAAAAAGTTGTTGTTCATAAGCAGGAACTAAACTGACTGAAATTTGCCGGAAAAACAACTTACAAGTACTGATATGGATGGTGACAGCAGCAAAACACAGCCTATATTAAGAATTCTATATCAGTTTAAGTGTACATTATATTTAGAATATTTTCCCCACTATTTGTTGCCATCAGCCAGCCCTTACCGATTGAGGCAGCGGTGGACCGGCAACTCCCGTGTTCTGCGAGGTAAAGCCGCAAACAAGCTATTTCAAGAATCCACTGCACCTGGACAAAGACAACCAATCAAACCTGAGAAAGGTAGTTGATTGTTGAGTCTCATTCCCAGGTCATCAATTGTAGATGCTTTGGGTCTTTTTGTCCAGCCACGCAAGATTTTTGCAAATGCCATTAGCAGCACTGATGAACCTGATTTCTTCCACAGATTATATGTTTAATGTAACAATCAGGTTATAATTAAAGTTTCAGTAAATATGATTTTTTCTAAAGTTACCTACTGCAGCTTTAAACACTTTTTAAAACACTGCTACTGATTAAAAAAAGATACAGTTATGAAACTAATATATGATTATCTTTGGATAATTCAGAGGCTCATTTGAGGAGGAATACATGCTTTTCATTCGATATAATCAAAAACACTTGATAACACAACTTTAAATGTTGATAGAAAAATTATAATTAGTCTAATAGTCTTTAAGTAAACATATTTTGAATATATGTAACAGCCAGTACAATCAAATGGGCAATTTCATTATTGAATGCCTATCACTGATATGTTAAAGTGCACTTTGCCAAATAATAATAATAAGTCTCATTGCAGCTAAACTTGCTGTTTTATCACCTTGTGCCACATGGTGGAGGCAAAGATCCAAGTGACACGCTGATGATTGGCAGTTTTATACAGGTTATACTTTGCCAGACATGACACAAGCAGAACTTGCTGTCCTCAGCTACAACCTAGTTATACTTAAGATTATTATTTTGGCCAGAATACTGGAACTGATAATTGAATTAGTTTGTTGAAAGGATGTCAGTCATCTGGACTTTTCTTATTGCTCTCTGTGATCCATATGCCTGTCATCTGGATACGTGATTATACAACTGTGGAATTTCCTGTTGACTAATACTGGAACTGTTTAATCATTTGGAATAACAATCGCAGCTTTAATAACAGTTTAACAATTCAATATCTTGAAAACGTTTTGATAGAGTGGACTGTGAAGAATAAAATGTAAATATAGTGACAGGGAACAAAAGGTTGGGAGTGTGCAGCTATACCCTGAATGAGTTGAGAAAAATCAGGACGAGACATCAGGAAGCGCTACACATCAATAAAGGCAACATGCCGCAAACAGTAGGCAGCTTCAGCAGGAATGTCTTTGGCACTGATCTCATTGGCATCCAAACGCAGCATTCTCAGCTTGGAGAAGTTTGTCATGTCGATTGTAGTGCAGAAACTGCTCAGGGAGAACTCTGAAAGACACAAGAGGAAAGAAATATGAAGGGAGGTGAGTACCGCTGTTTATTCCTCCTCCTGGGACTTTAAGTATGTCTGTGCTAGAACGCCAGAGTTGTTTCTTACATTTCTAAATTACAGCTACTCTAGAAGCCAGTGAGTAATAATATCAGATAATATACAAATGGTCTTCCCTTGTTTGATTTGCCCTGGTCTATTTTCTGTTTTCATTGGTTGAATTTAATTTTAAACTTTGTTTTTATTGGATTTTTTATTGTTCATATTAAGTTTGTATTGTGTATGCGGTTCCACAGAAGAAAGTGTTTATGGAAAAACCCTACTTCAGGGGAAGGGCATCGTTTCAAAGATTGATACACACAGTTTGAAAATCCTGCTTTTGAGGTCATCTAGTGGTTGAAAATGTTGCTGCATGCTCAGTCCCCACCCCGAAAGCGCTGTGCGGTGATACATTGCTGTTGAAAAATGTAACAAATCCAACTTCAATAAAAGGACATGACAGAAAAAATATGAACTTTTAGGAAGTTGACCTACCAAATACGGTTGGAAGCTGGAGGAGTTACGGGCGAACTGGTGTGTGTCTCAACTTTACTTTCGAAAATCACACAAGTAACTGGAGTGCATTAAATCACTGGGGGGGAGGGCATGTTGAGCTCACTAAAGTGTGACTGTCTATAAAGGAAAATGAGATCAGCTCCTTCAAATCAAAAACTAGTTTTCTAACTATCAAACTTCCTTATTCTGTGACCTAATTTACCGAATCCATTATCCATGTTCGGAGGGTCAAAAGTTAAACTTCCTAAAAGAGTTGTGAGATTTCGGTGTTGTTAAACTGAATGAGCGGCAGTCTGTGAACTGCTGTGCCAAGCAAACCAATTATAACAGTTACATCTGAGTTATGTAGCTTCTCATGTAGATGATTCTAAGTGAAGGGAAATGGAACGGGAAAGCTCAGCATTGTAGGTTATGGCTGTAGGGTGCATGTACAGAATGGCATTTAAAGTACACGTAAGTATAATCAAAACATTAAAATCACCTTTTACACAGTTCAACACAGGGTTTACCATTAAAAAAAATAACAGTTAAAAAGATTTAATGTTATTTTTGAATAACATGTTTATAATCACATTATACTTCTTAGTGATATAGTACACATAACTTTCTTTCCAATGGGACAATAAAAAATGTAGGAATCACTACTTTTTTACATTTATATAAACTGTTATAGTTCCAAAAATCTTAAGTAACAGAGAAGTGTCCATACCTTTGATCTTATTGGCTTGTAAATAAAGGTTCTCCAGGTTCCTACTGACAACAGGGATTTTCTCCAGTTTATTGAAAGAAAGGTCAAGTTCAACCAGCGTGCTGATATTGAAGACATTGGAGGAAAGACCTTTATCTGTCAGCTTGTTATGAGCCAACCGGACAAACTGCAGTTTGGGATACATAGTGAGAAAGCCCGCCGGCACACTCTCTACGTTATTAAACTCCAAGTAGAGCTGCTGCAGCTGCTTAGGGAGGTTGTCAGGGATTTTCCTCAGCCTGTTTTTCCTCATGTCCAGCATGGTCAGAGACTTCAGTCCCTTGAACACACCTCCAACGTCCTCTATAACATTTGCTTGGAGATGAAGGGTTGTGAGGTTGGCCATTCCCTCGAATGAGCTGGAGGGGATTGTTGAGATCTTATTGTGCCCGAGTCGCAGGTCCGTGATAGCCTTGGGCAAGTTGGGAGGCACACGTGTAAGCTCATTGTGATCCAAGAGGAGCCGGTCAAGGTGCTTGAGCTTGCTGAATACGTTCTTGCCGATCTTTTCTGAGTTGAGCTGGTTGTGAAAGAGTACAACCCAGACCAAGTTAGTAGCGTTGTCAAACACTCCATCCTGGATGCCTGTGATCTGGTTACGCTGCAGGTAGACATACTTAATGTGTGATGGGACGTAGGGAACATGTTGAAGGTGGCGGCTGTGACAGTACATAGCTGTGGGGTAGGCTGAAGGGCAGTCGCACTCCAGGGGGCAGTCCTCATCCTCGGCCCGCCAGCCGGCATGTCGCCGCCGCCCTCGCAGATGGGACAACCACTGCCACTGGCTGTAATGCTGGCCGATGCTCAAATCCACCAGTCCCATTATGAGGAGGAGCACCACTGTCCGCATGATCACTGATGGAAAGCCCAGGAAGAAAAATATGTAATTTAAAGTTGATATTAAGTCAAATGTAGGGTATTACCTAATAGCCCAATCCCAAATTTGTAATACACTGAGAACGTGAATTGTTGTGCAACTAACAATTATGCGGCTTCAGTAATTTAAGACAGATCTAATTCTTTCTGCTCCACTTTTTAAATGTACAGTAGGGACAGTATACCTACCAGTTGGATGATCAGAGACGATGCCTCCTCCCTTGCTCACGTCGCTTGTGTCTTTCTCAGACTGAGTGGAATATGTTGTTGGTATAGAGTAAATATCCCCCCCCCTCTCTACGCAGCTGCAGTCCTAGCCACCCTGTCTCATTAGAACACGTGCATTTTTTCACTTGCATGTAGAACCTATAACATATCACCTCCAGCCATGTCAATATCAATCCCATCTGTGAACTGGTACAGACATCTGCTTTTTAACAACCTTGTTTTCCCTTACTGTGTCATGCCTTATCATTAGCACAGCCACTCAAAGGTCTGGCTTGATGTTTACTGTTGTGGAGTGAAGGTTATAGAGAGGGTGGGGGGTTACAGTAAAGAAATTTAACGAACCAAACGAGACACTGGTCGTGTTTGTTCTTAAATAAAACAATGCAGCTTTGTTAAAGTTGTGTGACTATTGCACCCTGTATGTTTCAACATGTACAAAGTATGTCATAACCTGTTATTTGTCCACAGTCCAATAAAAAAAAAAAAAGGTCTTTCTTTCTTCATGCCTGCTTCACGTACTCACTACTTTTGTCAATTACAGTGTTCAAACTGCAGGGAAAGTTAACATGTGTTTTTGTACTGGCGCCTGCAGACAGAGGAACACCATTATCATCTTGCAGATTGTCTCAGAATGGGCCTTGCCATTTATGTCCTCCATTGGAGCAGGGAAATTGAAGACAGAGTTTTAAGAATTACAGTTTTTTCCTCCAAATCTGTTCCCCTTGCCCCTCTGAGGAAGTAAAAGACAACGTGCTGATTTGAAAATGGAAGTTGTTCAGCAAGTAAAAGACCTTAATAACCAAACAATTACATCCCATTTTAGTGGAGAGGGAACCTGAGGATACACAGATGGGAATCTTTTGCACAAAGGACTTGGCAGATTTTTAGTCACAACACAACATTCTTTGGCCAAAAACAATTTTTAGTCGAAAACTTAAACCAAATATGTAACAGTAAATACTATTTTTTTTTCCAAGTGATGTTACATTATCCTATGTGTAAGAAGTGATGCCTATTATTCTGTTATAACCCTGCTGTCATCATTACTTATAGGGGGAAATCCTTCATCCCAAAATAATCCAAAGGAACTGTAATTGGTGGGGGAAATTAAAAGGTTTCCCGGAAAACTATGTCCCTTTGAAAACTTTGATGTTGGATTTATTATTCAGTTGTGATCAAATCTCCTAGTATTTAATACAAAAGACATTAATATTTTGTGTTTGCCAAGACAGCTTTGTTTTGTGTGTGTGTGTGTGTCTCTGAACGCAGCACAAAGAAAGTCTGAATTAAAACAGGATGCAACAGCTGAAAATATGATCTGTAATTAGACCATCATGTTTAATCTAAAACATTCTGTGTGGGTGTCATTAATTCAAGGATCCAACTACAGCTGAAAACCTAAAAGGCTAAATAGTCCAAATTACATGGAAACAAACAATAAACGTTCAGCCTGGAGGCGTTCTGCTGTGAGCTGCACCTTATGGTATAGACGTAAGACGTAACCTATTTCTTGGATTTCACTAGAAACAACACATGGGGTTGACTGTAATGAAAGAAAGATGCTAATTTAAAACACATTTGTGTATTTTATGCATGGGAATTCTTTGGAAAGGAGAAGATCAGAGTAGCATGTGCATGTATCCAATCTAATGAGCTATACTGGTGCATAATGTAATTTAGTCAAAGTGCTGCTGGTCATTTCTCTTGAGTTTTTTAGCCATATGGTTTTAGTTAATTCTTGACAAACTATTGGATAGATTGCCATGGACTTTGGGAGACATTTATGTTCCCAGGGTTAAATCTCTTCAGTTCATGACAGGATACCACTAAATATTCCAGTTATTATCTCTTTAGGTTAATGCTATACTAAATGCTATGATGCTAAAATCTTTAACGATTCTTGAATGCGTGACGTTTAGTCTTTAGCTAACATTTCCTGCATTAAAAAGGTTGCCACCCAATTTGCAGGTCTCACTTTGAGGATTGTTGGAGCTCCCCTTAAGTTCTTTTAAGTATTTTTTTATTTAATTTTGTAACTTTCGCTATTTGTGCCTCCACATATGATTTCCATCTTCAGGTAAAAATGTAACAGACATTAAAGGGAACATTACATTGTACTGAGGCAAAATTACATCCTGAATACAGAGTCACAACTAGGAAATTAGCACATTAGCTAATTTCATCAATAAGCATTTTGCAAACTGCTGTTTTTCTGAAGCCTCACTACATTCTTTCTCTTCAGAGGAAAAAGCGCAATTGATAGATGAAAGAGACCTGTGTGACAAAATACAGTGGTGCTAAAGGCAAGTAATGCAAATGTGATTTGTGTTGACGTGCCACCAAAAACATCCTTTATTTGTGAGAAACAATTGAGCTGCTGGCAACGTATTTGACTTTATGCTAATGGTTGACGTCTAACTGATGAAACAACACGGAAAACCACAGAGAATAATAAAAGATTTAATCCAAAGTAAAAGACAGACAGGGATAGTAGAGATGTGCAACATTTACCACCGTACATCTCGTCTAAAAGTTGACTGCAATACACTTTTCTTTCCATGTCTTTCACACAACAGACTTCATGCACTACTCTTTTTATATTGCTGCTTTGGAGAAAATGAATGCTACAGAAGCATGAAGAGTCCAGTTAACAGCACAGTTTCCTCAATCAAATGCAATTATCACCCCTCTCATAAGCATAGCAAGAGTGATTATTGCTACACATGGTGAGTAAATTTTAGACACTGCACTAACACAATGTGGCAAGAAGACTCTTATTTTGTGGTAAGGAGAAATACTTCTGACATCACATCAGCATACAAAAACAAAAGCTGTGGTTTCTGGTAATGGTCATTCAGTAGACAAATATGAATGATGCTGGCAAACTTTCTCAACAATACCCTCAAGACAAAAAGTCTGGCTAAATAGTTTTCAAAAAAGAAAAACTTAAGAGACAGAAAACAACCTAGAAACAGTCTGAAAGGTGATCCCAACAAAGCTCACTCAAATGACTCACGGAGTATGTACATCAGAATAATAAAAACCATCCTAATATACAACACATACACTAGATTTATGAATAAGCTTAAGTGCACATACAGCATACTTTTGAATGCATAAAAAGAGTTCAAAAGTCCTCAAAGCACATTCAACAAATTGCCTAGGTGAATTCTATGTTTTAAAATAAAAATATAATAACAGAAAGAAATACAAACAGCTAAAAACATACTGTAAATGTTCAGAGTTACTTAATAATGAACAACTTCCCTAAAGCTTTTTTCCTACTTGATGCATGTGTGTGTGTTCGTGTGAAACAGAATACCTCTTAACACGTCTTCATTAGCTTGGAGGTTGTGTGGCTGAGTGTTTAGTTTTCTTTCTTCTCTTCAAGAGTAGAGGATTAGTCGAGTCTTCAATAGTTTTGATTTTAATTTGATCATAGTCCACTCTCATTGTTTGCAGGGCATTTGTCATTTCCTCCTAATAATGACAAATTACGTAACTATTATCACACAAAACCAAGATGAAAACAGTATGCACAATATGCACATGAAGTTTTAAAGAACGTCACATTAGCTCTTTTTCAGGTTCATACTTGTATGGGGGGGGGGGAATAATTACATGCTTCAATGTTCAAAAAACACATTTTTTTCATACTGGTCATGATGCAGCACCTCTGTTTGCCCTCTGTCTGACACACTCCGTTTTCTTTAAGCCCCCCCAACCAAAAAAACAAAAACCAACCCATGCTCAACCCACTCGACAGATGTTTTAACATTTAAAAACAAATCAAGAGCTTTTTCTGTGCGTCTAAAGAAGTAACAACAAAGTGACACATATGAACAGCACCAACACTTACTTTAACCTTCTCCCAGACATCTTGTTCCTCATGCAGCACGCGGCTGGTGTGAAGAGGGGTTTGTGGGACCTCGACCGACTGCTGCAGTGGTAAGAGAATATGGATGTGTGGAAGTGTTCCAAATCTCACAAACATCTTTCAAAACCAGCAGTTGCTCACACGGAGTCGAGCCTACAGGGAGTTGCTTACATTAATCCAGGGATGGTTTATGAACTCGGTGATCCTCATTCTCTCGGTGGGCTCAGTTTTTAATAAGTGGCAGATCAGCTGTTTGGCTGAAACAGGAAATCATTATCGTCATCATTCAATGTTCATACATACTACACTAACATAAGACCTATCTTTGACAGTCATTACAGTAGCTGCAAATATGTATGACTCCAGACACATTTAGAAGACTGACATTTAACACTGGTATCGCATTGCTGCTGTGCTTTTGTTTTTGGGGGCACAGAACACCACAACTGGAGTTACTAAAAATACGTTTTCTGTTTAGAGTAGTTATAGAGTGCTAGTAACTGACAAAAAAAATGTGGTGTGGTGTGTCTTCCTAGGAGGTAGTAAAGAAAGTTAGACACAAAGTAAAGGGAAGGAGCATTTACATGAGAAACATGCAATCTGATAAAAACACCCATTTCAAATTCTGACCTGGCCCCCCTCTCACCTTCCTCAGATACATCAGACCACTCTGGGTTGGGGAACTCATATTGTCCATTAAGAATACGTCTTTTCATTCCAGGGGATATTGCCAGACCATGGTGTGAGAAAAAAGGAGGATATCCACAAAGCCTGCGTGTAAGACAGAAAAAAAAAACACTTAATGACAAGAGGGATCATATAATTAGAAGCAAAAATAATTTAGAGAGGCTTTGACGTGAACCATGCACCATTACAAGATAAAAGGAGTAAAATTACTAAAAAAGGCTTCACGCAGATTGACTTACAGGATATACATAATGACACCCAGAGACCACATGTCACAGGATCTGTCATACTTCTCTGGACCAAGAACTTCTGGAGCTGCCGCAGTGTCAAGAGAAATGATTTAAATTGGACTGAAGAAATTGCTTCTGTTTCACATTTCATGCCTTTGATAATTCTACATACAAGACAGATGACTGCAAAAAAAAAAAAAAAAAAAAAAACCCAGGTCATTAAAGCAGGATATATATGTTTTTTTAGCCAGTTCACAGGATGTAACCTCATAACCCACAT
Source organism: Dicentrarchus labrax (assembly GCF_905237075.1). Classification (NCBI taxonomy): domain Eukaryota; kingdom Metazoa; phylum Chordata; class Actinopteri; family Moronidae; genus Dicentrarchus; species Dicentrarchus labrax. The sequence continues at coordinate 11,380,381 of NW_026136715.1, forward strand.
CAATATAGCCACTTTCCACAGGAGGCAGAGCGCCTGCAGATGATTATGCTCAATCCCCTGGGGGACAGCACTCAACAAATAGACTGGGTCAAGTAAAGTTTCAAGAAGCACATGGCAAAATGATTCAAAACCTAGTAATTAATTCACAGTGCCAAAATCCACACAGTCCACAGATTTTTGTCTTGCAGACACAAAAATATGTATAAATGGGATCATCCTGCTGATATATGACTATCACTGACATCAGGAGGTCTAATCTCACAGGAACTAAACACAGTTCAGTGAGACAAACAAAATTACATCAGGGCCAATCGGTTTGTCTGCATGGACAGATCCTCTTTTTTTAACCTGACATAATTAAGATCACATGTTCTGTGGTCTTACCAACATAGTAGGGGGTAAAACAGGGTGTTGCTAAAGAGTTTAACGTTGTGATTTCTTTGGCAAATCCAAAATCTGTCAGCTTCAGGAGGGCATCTGGCCTTTTGGAGGTGTACAGCAGGTTCTCCGGCTGAAAGAAACAGCAACCGTTATCAAGAGTCCGGAGAACTTTTTTTTTTTTTAAACTGATCATTAACCACAAGAAAAGCAAAGAATTATTGAAAATAGACAGCAAACAAACAAAAGGTCTGTGTTTTTGATAATGATGTCCCTCCTTATGTCTTAAATCAGTAAGTGTCAGTAAGAAACAACACCATTCACAAATTAAGTTAAAAAATGTCCAGCTATGTCTTAATATTCAATAAGACCTGCACATTTCCGTTGGTTGAGAGGCCACTAAAGGTGTTATCTGAAATATCAGAATAGAGAAGCAGACACAGAAGTCCATTCTGCAAATAAACTGATTTTATGCTGGTTCTTCCATTTAGCAGGTGGCACATCTTGTAACTATAAGGTTCTCAGTTTAGTCCGTCCAAGGACCTCTGTCACATGTTATTCCCTTATCTGTCTCCCCATAGTTCCTGTCCCTCTTAACTATCAACTAAAGGAAAGTATGTCATATTAATAATCATATTATGTCATCTGGTGACTCCACTCAACTGGTATAATGTATGTTGGTCTTGGTCCCATTTCCAAGAATAGTGGAACTATTCTATACTATCACTTTATATTTTTGGTTTTGTAAAATAGCACTTTTTATGTACTTTCACTCTACAGCAGACAAAGAAAAGTAGTGGTGCTCTGTGACCCAACCAAGATACAAAAACGCAAACATTTTAAAGGAACAACTCCCAGCAATCATGGAAAGCATTGTCTGTTTGCCAGTAGGGGCTGTATAATCAATCTATTTCAGCTGCCATTCATTGTTTGCTTACTCTACATATGTAAACAATTTGACTTCCATGTGTACAGGAGCCTGGGGGACTTTACTGTACTATATCTCTCCAATCTCTTGTTTTTCTCCTAATTGTACTACTTGGCATTAAATATGAGCTCTCTGACGTGCACAGGATATTAAATTCTAAATTAAACCTAAGGATAAGATCACAATAGCAATTTTACTCACTGCTTTTATTTCTTAAGAATGAACTTGAGTTACTTTCCATGAAAACAGTCCACTGTTGCAAGTTTTCTTTTCCATTGCAATTTCTGTCTCAAATATATACAGCGAGGTATTACCTTGATGTCTCTGTGAGCAATGTTGATGGAATGCAAGAAATGTATTGCTTCTCCTATACTTTTCATGATGTCAGAGGCCTCTGAGTAAAAAGGAAGTGAAGAGAAATGAAATGGACATGATGGGGTTCAAACAGAAAGGTGAAAGATTCAACTACACATTCAGCAGCACATTCTGAGATTGATAAAGTTACAATCCTATAGATTTTCATGAAATCAAAGCTTGTCTTGTAGACTGTATTTTGTGGTTGGCGTTTTTTTTAAAAATGTGATTCACAGTAAACAAGGCATCCATATAATCCAGTGTCACTGTTCGTAATCCTTACTGTTGTAACAAACAATTATTTCTATTATGAATAAATCTTGATCATTTTCTTCATAAATCAATTCATCGTTGTGTCTACAAAATGTCACAAAATGCTCATTATAATTTTCCAGGGCCCAAGGTGTTAATGGTATTGGCCGAACACCAGACCAAAACCTAAAAATATTCAATACCACAGCATTAATAATTTTACCTTACAGCTTCACTGTTTACTGTTTACCCCCTTCTACTGCCATATCAGAACTGTAATTAAGTTAGTGCTCATGCAAACTAAACATTTCCTGCTGCTGCTGCTGCTTCACATTAAGCATTACACTAACAAAGCATACCTTACTTTTATTGTGAAGCAGTCACATCAGTCATTGAGTATTTGTTAGTATGGTTTTCATTTACCAAATCAGTCAAAACAATCTAAAACGTGACTAAAAAACAAGACAAAGGTCATTTGGGGCATTTTTGGTCAACAGATCAGTTTTAAACATTGCAGAAAACATTTGTTTGTTTGGCTGCACTGTAAGCAAGGAGTGTCTGCTGTACTCAAAATCCTGGGTATTAAACCAAACTTGTACCACAAGCAACTAAGACTGAATTCTTAAGGATTGTGACTTTAACTTTCTTGAGAAATAATGATCCTTTTACCTCTTTCTGTAAACGCATGATTCCCTCTGTCTTGGATATGGCTGAATAATTCACCTCCATCCATGCTGAAAACAAAAACAGTACAACAGACAGGAGTGCAGTATGAGTCTGTGAAGACATCAGGGCATTTTCATTCTGTTACTCCTCAACGAAGAACAACTTATAGTTTCTCGTGGTTCACCCAAGTCTGTTTAAGGGCTACATTTTACTAACTTTCACTTATTCCTTTTTAAGGTTATAATTACACTTCAAAGACTTTAACATCATTGTACTCTTTTGCCAAGTCAATTGAACTTCTCATTGTTTTGTAAAAAAAACCAAAAAAAAACCCAACGTAATTAACATACTGCAAATTGTAGATATTTTTCCACTTGTTATGGCAAAAAGTGAAAATAACTTTCCTTAGCACACTAAACTGGCAATTAGTTTTTTAGGAACAGTAAAAAGCTCTTAAATAAAACTCTACTATACCTGGAAACAATCCCCATACCACTAAATATCAAATACAATCATTAGTCACGCTTATCAAACAGGATTAATCAATAATTACATGAAATACATCCTATCATATCCAACTTTGTGAACATTTTTCTAATCTTCTGTAATGTATGAAGTGGCTGTAGACATCAGGTAGGCGCCTGTCTTATTAAATTCCAGACAAAGCAGCCTCTGCCTGCTTTTCATTGCTTTTTGCCCTGAAGTGTTCTGGATACTTCTCACCTCAGTTGGTGTGCATTAAAAACAAAAAAAAGCTGGCTCCACCAGCACAGAGCAGCTAATACTAACACGAGCCACAACTCCCAGGAGCCATTTAAAGATGAATAATGTCCAGGGCAGGAAATACTTTTGTCAACACATGCTATCACTTTTTAATACCACACATACATCATTAGTACTGAGTGTTTGTGTGTGTGTGTGTGTGTGTATGTGTTGTGGGAGTTGGGGGGCCTGCAGACAAACACACCACTCCATCACGATGAGGAGACACTTCCTGCCCTGGTAGAGATTCTCATAAACATCTATGATGGGTACAATGTGGGAGCAAGGTGACACCCTCCAGTGGAGCTCTACCTCCCGTCTGGCTTCAGGACAGTCCTGCAGCATCTGAGACACAAACAGCAGAAGAGTGAACAGGTCAGACAGCAGGGGTGAGATTTTAGTTTAAAATGCAGTCATGTTAACCTGCTCAAGGTTTAATAAATTCATATTTTTGTTTGAATTTAGCAATATTTGATACCATTCGGATAAGAAGGAATAAGATACTGACTCAGAATCCTAGCAATACTGACATTGCCCTAATGTTTGTTTTAACAGTGATTATGAGGCTCAGACATTTCACCCCATTTTATAGTGGGAACACTTTGCAGATAGAGCTGTTTCGTGCATTAGTCGATTAGGTAATGGACAAAACATTTATCGTAAACAATTTTCATAATAAAAATTGTAATTTTGTAAGCAAGAAAATAAAAAAATAGCTGGCTCCAGCTTCTCAAGTGTGAAGATTTGATCATTTTCTTTGTCATTCATGATGGTAAACTTAATATATTTGGGTATAGGACTGTTTGTGGGACAAAATTAGACACATTAGACAAAATAAGACGATTTTCACAATTTTTTGACATTTTCTAACAATTAGTTGAGAAAACAGTCTGCAGATGAATCGACGGTGAAACTACTTGAAAATCAGCTATAGGCCAGAGAGTGTATCGATTCTGGGTAAATAATTTACGCTACATAGTGGAAATAAAACAAATTGTTTCATTTGTAAGATATATATTTAACCTTTACATTTAAATAACTTATTTTTCATTAAATATTAGACTTGTTGATTTCTTTGAATAAATTACTACTGTAAATACCCATACAAAGAGAAGAGATTCAATAGATGTTCATGATTAATAGACAATTTTGCAATACATATTAATTAGCTTATATCATAAGAAAAAATAACTGCAGGCTGACTTTCAGTTGGATTCCTCCTTCATATTTTCACTACACAAATTTGTAGCAACCTCAATGATGTCAGTTTTACTATCTTCTTTATCTGACTCTTCCAGTGGACTTCAAACTCACACTACATATAATAACAAAATGTTATACTGGCACTTCTTGTCCGTCCACTTACAATATGTAATTTCTGCTGCTAGGGGGTAATAATAAAAGACATACAATCTATCTGACGTAAAATGCTAAAATGCTACACAAGTATGTGGATCTGTAAAGTAACCTGAAGAAGAGACAAGCAAATAATCACATAGTTAAACAAACAAGAAAAGATTGGTCATTTGCTAGTTTTTCTACTTTGTTTACCCATGTCAAAACGTCGTCACCGTTCTATAAAAGCTGAGAGTATTCTATCTGCATGACACCTTGTCCTGTTGTACCACACCAGACATCATAATCTCTCAGTCATCTCAGGCTTCTCACATGAAGCTACTTTTAGACACAGGCATGTTCCCCTCTCTCTTTCTGGCTGGCAGCATTTGGATAGGAAAAGTCAACACTCTTCTTTCAAAACAGGCACCTCAACATGACAGACCAGCAATCAGAGGCCAGCTACTGGTCAATATATAACTCTGGGACAGAAATTAGACCCTGACAAGGTTCTCTTTTCTGTACGACCTTTTTAATGCCAGAAAATTACAGGTTTTCATGAAAGAAAAATCTATAACTTACACTTTATGCTAACAATGACCCCATCTCTTGAACTCTGGCAGTGCTCACCCCTAACTCTAAATACTGCCTGTCACTACACATGCATCAGTCAGACCAGGTACTCTATAGTTGGATATGCATCACACATGCCTTAGGGGTGACTAATGATCCCAGAGGAATGCAGTGAAGTAATATAATCATTTATCTCTACCTGCTGGCTAAAACTGAGACTTAAAAAGGGGATATATATACAGTCCTGGGGAATGGAAAAGTGGAAACAGTGTATGAGAAGCAGATTTTCTAAAAATCAAAGATAAGAGAGAAACATCTGTTAACTTTCAGAGCTCAGCTTGATACACTGTGTGTTCAGCCCTGACTGCGTTTTCTTTGACTGATTCTCAGCCTCAATGCACAGAGGTTGTGAGCAGCCAGGTTCTGTTTATGCCACACAAATCATGAAAAGTCTTTCTCTTATTATGAAAATGAAGATGACAAGAAAGGGGAGCAAAAGAGGCCATGGGAACTAATGGAAATGTTGGGTGTGTGTGTGTATTAAATTAATGAAATTCACAATGTCGTTTTGATTACAACGCAGATTATATTGTATATATTATTGTATTATAATAATATATTTTAATTGCAAACTGCAGAGTGACAGCTTAGATACAATAATTGAACCTGCCAGAGAAAGGTGCTGCCTTTAAACAACGCTTACACTCAGAAGGTAAGAAATCAATGTAGACAACATACAACACCTCTTATTTCACAGACCAGTAATAATAATCTGTGGTCATAATTGTTTTTGTCAAAATCAAACCAACTCAAGTTAAGTTATAAAGACATGCATGGAGTATTTCTAGTGTTTTTGTCTGCATAATGTGCTAGACTGTGTAAAAGGCCATTGCACTTGCCACAGGTGATATGACTGGTTCAAGTGTCGGACACATAATGAGAGCCACAAACAAAAACATGTCACAACCAATATCAAATATTTGTCACTGCAGAAGAAGTTTTATCTAGAAACATACTGCAGACAGTACGCTCTGCTATATTTACTAATAAATACCAAATATATAACATCAGGCCAATGCACAAGTTTCGATACGTTTATCTATAGCATTATATAGTTCAGTAACAAATAAATAAATAAGATTAAGACAACAATATGTTTACCTTTAGTGCATACTTTCCCCCACTCTCTTTGTGGAATATTTCCAGCACTCTGCCATTTATCCCCATCCCGAGCACCTGACTTGTCACACTGTAATCGTCTGTTATTACATTCCTCTTGATTTGAAGAGGGTTGTTAAAAGGTTTCACAAAACATTGTGGGAAAGGAGCAGAGTTCACATTAGGCTGCTGTTGGACCGGGAAAGCCGGCTGGTGCTGATTCGACATGTTAACTATCGGCAACACATGAGTGATAACAGTCCTACAGGTGCGGTGTTTGTTTGTTTGTTTGTTTATCTCGTCTTCCCCGCTGCGAGCACTAGCTAGCGTTAGTTAACTATCTTAGCTACCACCTAGCTCATGTTGTCCTTGTGTGATATTAGCCCTCCGCTAGCCGCCGGGACAGCTCTCACTCAAGTCCTCCACACGCAGCTGTGGCTGTCCGGGAAGTCCTGTGAGATTCTTGACAGACTGCCAGACAGTTTAACAACTTCACTGTCACACCGTGTGATAGCACTTGTTAATACATAAAGGTTAACATAAAAATTGAATTGACCGCAATGGTTAACAAATGAGCAAACTTCCGGGCTGAAATGGTGGACGTAAAAGCAGCATCTCTGTAACGGTCCCCTGACAGGGGCGAGCCTGGGGGGTAAAGGAGGGTGGGGGTCGCCCCCTCACTACCACCACCTCCACTAATGGTGCTTTCTATTTAAACTGGAGAGTTGTAATTTCCGACTAAGACTCAGACTCACACATGTCCGTAGCAGAAAGCAATGGTTGCTTGTCTGCTCACACACTTGCTCCTATTACAGATAAACAGCACAATGGGGCAATAAATTAAAAGTTTTACAGTTTGATCTGAAGTTTCTTGTGTTGCACTGGATGGACTCACTGAGAATGACGTGTCAATCACAAGCCAGAAAACCTTTCTGAAAAATAAGATGCCGCAGTCAAGCAGAGGAGAGGACTGGTGGGATTGTGACATCCATCCAGAAGTTTTGGATATCAAGGGCTACTTTTAACTACATCTGTCAGCACCTCTCCACATCTCTCCAATCTTGCGTATCTGTACTTGATCTGGATCACGTATTTAAGTGGCCAAATCAAATTCAAAAGATTAGATTCCATGTGATTTGTGCTGTTCACACTGTCATGAAAAAAACAAAAAAAAACACATACGAGATCCTGTTTATCCTGAAAACAAATTTTTTTTATTTGAGACTGTTCTGAAGAGAAGTCAGGCTACAGTAACCAGGACATCATGGGGACACAATGTGATGAAAACAAATAGAGAGTTAATGCACATCAACGCTGGGAAATAGGACAGTATTGGATCCAAGTAATGCATGTAAAGACACCGCCAGTGTTCATCATGTGATGCATATTAAATAATCAAAGTCATTGTCAACTAAGCTATATGGCTTAAGGTGCAACATAAAATGCAGTTTTCTATCAAGGACTAATGCAAGCCAGGACTCACTCACTATGCAGTAGCTATCACTGTCAGCTCCTGCCTCCCCATTTTCATTGAGTTTCCTCAAATGAGTGAAACAGCGCTTCTCTGGTTGGCACCCTTTGATTAGAAATTGTTAAATATCAAACAATCACTGTCATATCATTGTGAAACTGAATGGAGGAAAATAAACTCAGATTTGAAATTGTAAAAGCTAGTCATACTCATGTTAACATAATTTAAATGAAACAACATCTTATTTTCCAGTATGATGTTGGCTCTTGTTGTTTGTTAGCTAGCTGTTGCCTCTCAGTCTGTCTCTTTACTAGCTGGTTTCTTTCCTGGTAATTAAATGTCTCTTCATTACTCCTTTAACAACACAGCAAGGAGCAAGGACACTGTTGCTGTAACTATGGCAATTAATTACATTAGCTGTTAACTCCTGAGTGGTCAACAGCCTGTTTTACAGGGGCCATCAGATAGTAAATTGCATAATAAAGTGGATAATAAAGTTGCCCTTATACTAGGATATTAAATTACCCTTTAAGGATAATAAAGTGCTCTTTAACTTAATTTTGGAGACATCTAATACTTTTTCCAGTACATGACCCTGTCCTGGGATAACAGTATAATGGTACTTCTGACGTAAAAAAGTAATTAAAGTAAGTAATAAAATAACTGAACTATATATATATGAATTGTACTATACATCCATGTGCTTACTGCGGAACTACCGGTTGCGTCGCCGCGGCACAGTTTCACGTCGGAAATAAATATGTGTCGGACCATCACACCCAACGAGGAACAGCTGATTACTGTAAAGCCAATATAAGAAATATATTAGGCTATTTCGCCGTTGCACAGGGCGTATAAAAATGTATGTGCCGACACAATGAAAACAGCTACATTAACTCCGAAGCGGACGAGCTGAATTGGTCGCAGCAGTTTGTTTATTTTCTGAGAAAAGATGTTTGCCAGACAGTTTCGTGTCAAATCCAACACCGCAATCAAAGGATCGGACAGGTGAGTCAGTGCTGCTGCCTGCCACTAGCTCTGCACAGACTTTACCCTGTCGCCATTTACTCCTAGCTGCAGTTTGTTGTATGTTTCTGTTGTGGTTTGTTGAAAACTGCTCGACAAGCTCTTAATATTAGACCTTGCCTAACATTGCTGGAACAAGTCAAATCTTGAGTTGGTGTCCATGAAACTGTGTAGATGCAGACCCCAGCACTTTATCAGATAGTTGTTGTTAATTATTCTGAATATCCATTTAAATTCTGGCTCAGTATCATCAGGCAACATATCAATATTTAGCTGTTGTTGTGTTGTTTATTATTGTGAACTGTTAAATATCAAGCAGGCCATGTATTAGAGACATTTATATAGTATATAATATATATATATATAATATACTGTATATAGCATATAGTATGCAGTAATTCATTTTAACGTGTGAAAGCCATCTGATGTTGTGTTCAGTTGAAAAGAAAATTGTTTTTTTTTTTTTTAATGAAAACTATTCAATCTATATCTACAGCAGTAATTCTTACTAGTATGACATCAACCAATTACTGAAACTTTTGTGTTTGTTCTTACCTTTAGGAGAAAGCTCAAAGCTGACATATCTGCTGCTTTTCCTTCACTGTCTGCTGATGAGATTTCTGAGCTGGTCCCCAACAAAGAGGAATTAAATGTAGTGAAGATTTATGCACATAAGGGCGATGCTGTGACTCTTTATGTTCTTCACAAAAACCCACTGTTCTTTGAACTGGAGAAACGACTTTATCCTACAGGTAATAACCTGGTTATTAAGTTTATTAAGTTGAGATTAAACTAAATGGATAAAATCTCTTTTAAAGCTGGGGTACGCTTTTTTTTGTGTTTGTGTATGTCATTGGACAAAAAATCAGGATATTGTAATTCAAGTGGTCTGAGAGGGAACTAGACTTCTGCCCCTGCTCTTGGCTCTGTTTTTAAGCTTTAGAAAAATCAAGCCAGTGACAGGTTTTACATCTCCACACTTTGTCTTAGCACTTTTCCTGTGCTGGAGAAAGTGAAAGCCTGATTCAGTGGCAGAAAATTCAGCAAAATAAATAAATAATAACAATGAATAATAAATCAATTTCCTATACTTTCTTTGCCTACAACAGTGTTTATTACAAAACATGTATGTTTATGGTGCTCATACTGACGACTGGCAAAGAGGCATGATAACAAACAGTGGGGAATATCCTTTGAGGGGGAACAGTGGTGTGTGTTTGTGGTGCACTATCCTTTTCCATGTTATTAGTTGGTGCCGCCCTCCCAGAGAAATCTCTGCTGTTTTTTGCCCGTCACCACCGAAGCAGATCTTTGCTGAGGCAGTCGAAAAGGATGTCTGGTCCATTCTCTCGTCCCACTGTTAGGCTGCATCGTTTAAGCTGTCTCTGAGGCATGGAATGCTCTGCCCTCTGGCTGCTCCAGGGGCATTTTTTGAGAGGACATTTGCTGTGATATGTACTGGGGTTTTGGCGAGGCTCACGCCGTGGGAAGCACAAGGCATGAGGTTTTGCAGGGCAACTGGCTCCTTCTGCAGGCTGTTCAACTTGGGCATTTAGTGGCTTTACCCAGCTTTTCAGTAACTTATTTTATCTGTGCATTGTCATATTTTTCAGTATATGTGCTTTGGCGCTACCCTGCTCTCCTGCCAACATTCAGGACATGGCCTCCAGTGCTTCAGAAGTTGATTGGAGGAGCAGGTATGTTTCTTCTAGACTGGACAGATGTTTAATGCTGTACATTTAGGTTGATATTGAGTAACAAATACTGTGTTTTCCCAAAGATCTCATGCTGCCAGGCGTGGTGGTGCCTTCAAGTGGTCTCCCAGATGTGAAACAGGGCGACTGCTGTGCTGTTACAGTAGTGAACAACCGGTATGTAATGATAAAAGATTCCCTTAAAGACTTCTGACATGTTCATCAAAGATTTAAGTGTGACACTGTTCCTCTGGTTGATTACAGAGCTCCTGTTGCAGTTGGCACTGCTGCAGTGTCCACTGCAGAGATGCATGGTTTGGGTATGAAAGGGAGAGGAGTATGTGTTCTCCACGCATACATGGATACTCTCTGGTGAGTAGCGTCCCACTTTCTGCAGATGTAGCCAGGATATGGTTAACTTAGCTTAGCATAAAGACTGGTAACAGTAGGAAATGGCTAGGCTGGTTCTGTCTGAAGGTTAAATAAAATGTGTATACTACGTCTAAAAGCTCACTAATTACCATGTTGTATCTTGTTTGTTTTGTCCTCCTGAAGTGTAAAAACAACAAGCTGTGGTTTCATAGGGTGTGTGTGGGACTGTTTGTTGGCTGGGTGCAGTGACTTCCTTGAGTCTCCTCATAGAAGAAAGAACACTTTAATTAGTGTGCTGTAGAAGTTCTGGTAGGCGAGTTGTGTGCCTCTATTTCCAGTCTTTATGCTAAGCTAAAAAAAACTAGCTGCTGGCTGTAGCCGGTTATTTACCAGACTCAGCAAGGAAATGGATAAAGACATTAACAGGATTCCCTGTGCAGCCCTTCAGTCGAATAAACCTTGTGCCTGTGTTTTTGTACACTGTTTAGGGCTTTTGGAGACAAGTCGGGTCCTCCATCTTTACCGGAAGCAGAGAATGAAGGACAAGGGCTGAATGGAGAAGAATATGAGGTCAGTGAGGAAGAGGAGGAAGAAGTTGAGAAGTATATGGAGGAGGAGCAGAGTCCCAGTGAAATGGTGAAGGATCAAGCCTGTTCTGGTATTGAGGAGCTGAGTTTGGCTGAGCAGGAGGAAGAGAAGGGTCAAAGGGACAATGAGGAAGAGGAGGGAAATGAGGATGACAAGAAAATGCCACAAGGTAACAGTTTTAGTCACATCTCTGATTATATCTCTGAGGATTTAATTTAAAAACTATTTCAAGTTATAGGTTTGGCATTGAAGTACTTACCATCACAGTTGCACTGAATCGGCTTTTAATAAGACTCAGCCTCACGTTATCCCAGATTTGAATCAAATTGAGACATTCACTAAATGGTTGCAGGGCAGGCTTTAGTTGCTTTGTTGATACAACTGGAGAAAAAGATTTTCTGATGTGGCGAAATTGGAACGTATTCAGAGAGAAAATGATGTGACCCAGGTTGTACCCTGATTCCACAGAGATAATGGACGCCCTGCTGTTGCAGTGTTTTCTCCATGCTCTCAAGAGCAAGGTGAAGAAGTCAGAGCTCCCTCTGCTGACCAGTACATTTCTCCGCAACCATATGTTCTCCTGCTGGTAAACTACAGTTCATCTTATAAGAAGCGCTAGAATAAGTAATTCAATTTAGTACTGAAAACATATTTTATTTTTTCAGCCCAAATGGAAAGCAACTTGATATCAAGAAATCCAGCTATAAAAAGGTATATCAGATGTCCAGAATGTGATATTTTACAAATATAACTATTTTATTTTTCTATTTTATAACTCCATCAGTAAGCCTTTATTCATTGTTTTTTCTAACAGCTGTCCAAGTTTCTACAGGCCATGCAGCAGCAGCATAACCTTGTGCGAGTGAAAGAACTGACCAAGGGTGTGGAGAGCATTGTGGAGGTGGACTGGAAAAATCCAGAGTGAGCCAAGCCCTGCCTCAACTTTAAGAAGATCTTGGATTCAAACTCACATCCCACCTGCATTCTGACTAACTATCAGTATGTTTTTCCTTTTTCATTACATCAATACTTTATAGACTGCGTTACTTCAGCGTTCCTGAAGAGACAGATGTTGAAGCAGCCCAGGTGCAAGATGGAGGGGAAGGAGAAACTCCATACCATCCTCCTGAGATCACAACTCTTTACTCTGTGTCAGCTCGACTGGAGCCTCTCTTTCTGGATGCAAACAAGAGGTTTGTGTGTGTGTTTGTGCATTTTCCTAACCTGGACTCGGGCATTGGAGCTTGTGTGTTAGCAAGCCTCCACAAGTTTCCTTTTTACTTGAATTTGTGGCACTGAATCCCTTCCAGATCTAGGAGAGCTGACCTCGACCTCCCTGTGAGGGGATTTAGACAATATTTCCATTATACTTGGGCTGACATCACTCCCTTGATCGCCCCCTTCCTATATAATAGACACTCAGTTGTTTTCTCTATAGTGATCAGTGAATTGATATCTTGTGAATCGTTTTGCGTCATCACTGACAGCGGCATCAGGGTTTTTTTGCAACAACAAAATGTGACAAAGAAATCGAGAGTTGGCAAGCACAGGATGCATATTTCATCATTTATCAGAATCAAATCATTTCATACTGTATGTCATTTAAATGGTTTATAATAGATTATCAGTGTTTTCTTACCAGATTTGCTTACGACTAGCGGAAAAAAATAGAACAGACAGCAAATTGTTGCAGATCGCCAGCCAGCCGCAGAGCTCAATACCATGCAGCAGTGTGCTCCGTCTGAACTGAACCAATTGCTTAAAATTGGCCCCGAAAGGAAGCCTGCAGCACAAGAGGCAGGGAAAGCAAGCACCCCAACAAAACCCTCAATACAGTCATAGAAAAAGAAACGAATAAAAGAACAGAACCTTGTCTTGTTTGTTCTATAGAGCTTTTTCACAGCAGCCATTTTGACGTGCTATAATAGAAAAATCCCAGGTGTTACTATTACCAAGAGTTCCAGTGAGCCATGGCACCGTGATGGTGAGCCTGAATGCACAATACCAGGACTCTAAAACTGAACTTATTTACGCCTGTGCTTTTCCTACTGTGACTGACAAGTCAAGATGTCTTCAATGAAACAACATCTATTTCGGAAATGTCACCATAGGGTATAAAAATATAGTGTATACATTTTCCACCCAGCAAAAACAAGAGGTAAATATTGCACCCGGTTTGGTTTATTTTCCAGCAAAGACTTGCAAACTGAAAGCACCCTCTTTTCCCCCCTACCTTCTGTTCCTGCTTTACAAAGGCCTAATTCAATCCATAGAACTCTGTTGCTCCCCCTGTTTTCTCACCATGCTGTCTGTCTCCAACAAAAACAAGTTTGTCCTATTACACACAGAGCTTCCAAAATCATTAGTCCTCCAACCCCCTAAGCTCTTAGATCTCAATAACAGAGGGATCACTCACATTGCACTCACTGCAGCACATGACCCTGGACACCCCCTCAACCCATTTATTTATTTTAGTTATTTAATCTTTATTTGACAGATACAGTATACATTAGATAATTGCATTACAATTACCCAGTACAATGTATCACAGCATTTCTAGCTACTCATAATTTCCAGTGATTCTTCCTAGAAAGGCCAATTTCCCTCTACCTCCATCCGATACATGATGCTTAGATGGAAAAATGCCCATTTTAGCTGAATTTTTGCCCCTAAATTGAATAGCTTGTTAATCACAAACACACTATGTATCCTTGTTCTGAAGGCATGCACAAAAGCACATTATGTGCACTCAAGTTTCCCCCTTGGGGACAATAAAATGTATATCTACTTTCCTAACTTACTAAACACAGCTGGCCAGCTAATTTTTTATGGTTCTTATATTTTCCGTTTCCCCTTCCCATCTCAAAAATGGACTCAACAACCGAGTAGGAGACTTTCAGAAGTTTGAAATGAAATATATGTGCACATTCATAGATAGATAGATAGATAGATAGATAGATAGATAGATAGATAGATATATAGATGTACTTTTCAATGAGTATATTTAAGTCTTAATAAGTCTTCAATGATGTCTGGAAGGGACTTATGTTAGTTATGTCCATGTTTTGTGCTGTTTTGTACTGTATACATTTTCTTGTTCAGTTTTGTATATTTTAAAGGTGCATTTAAGGACAGGCTTTGCACGCTACCTTAGGCTTTAAATGCTGTGGTATGTGACTTTAGTCTATGCTATGTACTTGTTCCATTAAACATAAATAACATTAAATACATAAAATATATGAATACATAAATAAATTTGTGTTAAATTCAGTAGCATTAAAAACTCCCTAAGGGGAAGATACCTTCATGCATTTCTCTCATATGCACATTTATTGTTAACTTATGTGTGCTTTTGTGCCCTACAGGAAAGGAACAATGCTGCTACCTGCTGACATGAGAAATATTGTCACAGAGTATGTGAAGAAGCATGAACTGGTGGATGAAAATAATAAGAAGTTAGTATATTTGTATGTGGGGAGTCTTCTCACCTCTTTTCACCCTCTATCTGACACACTCCATTTGAGCACCACTGGGTCTTCCCTTCCTCAGATGATGGATGAAGATTTAGACTTCTGTGTTTGTTTGTGCAGCTAGCCGTCACCTAGCCTATTGTTGGGGCTGTGTTTCTCTATGATGTCATTTATAAACAGAAGAAAAATACAAAATTAGGCACATCAGGCAGTGTTTTCTGTGGGAGACAGTAGACTTTGGGTTTTGTCACTTTTCAGACCTTTTACATCTAAATCTATATAGCACACTAAGGTGCTGGGAACACCCCAAAAAGCATAATATGGCCTCTAATGGATTTCCTTTTTCAAAATCAAACGCTGCGAGCTTGTCAGCTGACATCAAAAGAGGAAGAACCTCTATAATCTGACAACACTGATGGAAACACAGAGCTCAGTTTAAATATAACCACCAATTTTTCCATAACTGGGTTCAGTTGTAAAAGGGCAGCCTAATGGGCCACTGAAGAGACATAGAGCTGACCCCAGGCCATGTGATGTTGTTATAATTGGCTAAAATGCTTAAATGTGACTCTGAAACTGAAGACACATCTCATGTTTCTTTTTAGGTCATGAAAATTGTGCATCTTCTCATGTGGAACAAATTGATAATGAGTGATGGGAAAGATTAAATAAAATCTTTCATGGAACTGGCATAGCTTTACGTAGCAGAATTTTCCCATATTGTGCTCTCTTAACAGTTACGTGACCATAAACCCTATTCTGTGTGACTGCTTGCTGGAGAAATATGAGTACCAGGAGGTAGAGTCTCTCAAGTGGGATGACCTCTTTAGCAGGTAAAGACTCATTTTATTTTCTTATTCTGTTTTTTGTTGGACCATCTGCTCATGCTTGCAGTCTTTAGTCATGATGCCAGATTTGGTAAATTTTATCTGCACTACTATGGGAGACTACAAGTGAAGACATACAGTGATATTGTATATACATACTGTGGAATTTTATAGATTCAATTCTATTCAATTAAGTTTAAAGAGAGAAGGACAAAGACAAAGGTGCACAGCAACAACTATACTAGTAGAAATTACTAATAATGATGATATAACCACAATGATGACGACAATAGCACAAAATACAATAATTAAATGTGGACATTAGATCTCTGTCTTCTAAAGCTGTTCTAGTTAATGAAATAATAGATCACAGTATTAATTTACTCTGACGTAACACTTTAACATATATAATGATTTATATAATTTAATAGATATAATGCGGCCAGGTGGAGGCAGTCGGCATCATCTTTGCAGGATAAAATAATCATCCTAATGCAAGCCCATAATCCAAATCTGATCTGTAAGCAATGATAATACTGCTGCTCTGAAGTCTGACACTCCCAACACGTAGTTTGTAAGTGATGCTATAAAAAACAAAATACACTTTTAAAGAAACAAGGTAAAACAAGTAAAATCGCTTTTTCTCAGTATTGAGGCAGTGACTAATGGAAAACATTGTTGGTGGGAGAATCCCAGCGGGATTTGGTGGTAGTGGTCGTAAAAAAGCAAAGAACTGCCTTGCGTTGCTTTTTCCACCCCTGGGAGTTATTAAAGAGCAAAGGTGAGCTGACTACATGGTGAGTTCCTGATACATGATTGGCCTTGACCTGTTTATTTTTAAAGGTAAGTTGATCGATGTTCTAGTGTTGCGTTCAGACATTGTCAGAATTTGTCGTGTTGATTTTTTCGATGCTGACATGCCAAAAAGGTACCACATGGACCACACATGCAGTGTGATTGGTTAGCTTGCCCCGTAGAGATTGATGATAGTTAAGACAAGGTGAAGAGAGATCTTTCTTTTCACTTACACAAGAAAATATTTTGAGAAGCCCTTTACAGTGCTTACCTTCACATCGTTGCTCTCTGTGAGAAAGTGAATGAAAGAAGTATAATTACAGCTTTAGCTGACATGAAGATGGTAATCATATACTATACATTACTGTACATAAACAGATGGATAGATTAGCAGACCCAATTCTGCCAGTCTTTGTCTCTCTGCCATCCAACTTTTTGTTGCAGATTAAACAATTCCATCTCATTTTCACAGGACATTGGCACGAATGCAGGAGTGCTATCAAGTTGTATTCCCTGGACAAGCACCCGTAAGAAAGAAGGGCCACATTGAGCCCATTGACATCTCTGTGGGGTCCCGAGGCTCTAATAAGAAGGTGACAACTTCTACATCCAACTGTGCATCAGCATGGATTTATTCAAGATTCTTTCTACTGATGCTGATATATGAGAGTTTAACAAGAGGCTGTACTTGTGCACACGGGTGCTTTGGGCTAAATGGTAATTTGAACATGCTCACGATGACATTGCTAACATGCTATGTGAGACATATGAGCATTTCTCTTCTGCAGTACCTTGTTACTTGTTGGCTAACGTATACACAATACAGATGTGTCAGTGGTAAGCTAATATTGGTATCGGTAAGGTTGTAACGATACTAGAATTATAACCTTTGATACAATACAAGTGTATAAATATAAGTATACTGTAAAAAGATGAAAGTTGATGCCTCTTTTGTATATCAAAAAGGGTTTATTGGTCTTGGTACTTTTAATACTATCAAATGATAGCATTGTATCATTTAAAAAACATCAAAGTATAAATCCTTTTGACAACCTTTTAAATATCGGGTCATCTGTGAGCCTGGATGATTTATTTTTCTAGCTCTAATTATTTCCATACCTGTAGGTGACTCTAATAAAGAACCTGGAAGTGTACGGTTTGGATCCTGCAGTCGTAGCCACAGCTTTGCAGCACCGAGTGCAGGCCAGCTCTGTCATACAGCCCATTCCTGGTTCCAAGGACAAAGTCCTGGTCCAGATCCAAGGCAACCAGATTCATCAAGCTGGCAATCTGCTGTTAGGTTTGGAAATGTATAATACTTGAAGTTTTTTTTTTTTTAACAATTTAATTTGTTTTGTTTTTATTTGTACAAATAAATTCAGTTTGTCTAATCTTTTACTTTAATTTCAGATCACTATCAGATTCCTCGCAAGTACATACAAGGACTAGAAAAAGCTCCAAAAGGTGGCAAGAAGAAGTAGCATTTCAACCTGCTACACCAACCATTTAATGTCTTTAAAGCTGCTTTACTGTATGTAAACACAACAACAACAGTCGGCCATTCATTTAATAAAGTCACTGTCATCTTCTGGAGGTCAATGAAGCTGTTAGTCCTTGTTCTGATTTGTCTCCCAGAGATTACCCAGAGTAAAGTTATTGATCGTATCATTTAAACCGGGCCAGTATTGTTTCACCGCAAGGTAATTTGTTTCTCATGGTGAAGAGAACTTTTGGAGAAAACTCTTCTGTCAGATTTAAACATTATATATTATGAGCAGTAAAAGCATTTGAGAGGATGGTTTTATAATTTTATAATCATTATTTTACATCCAGTTTTCTTTTTTTTTAATACAGCAATTCTTAACCTGTAATTCTACATTGGCACCTGGAAGTTACACTGAAACAGTTTAGGATCAGGGGCCTTGCGCCTTACATTGGTAATAGGACAAAAAAAAATGTAATTATTATTTGTGCAAAACAGTGGAGTAAACAAAAAGAAACATGGATACAATAAAAAGTAACAGAAACCTGTTTAAACAAGCCAGTATTTTGTGCAGTGTTTCTTAAAATTCAAAACTGCAGTATTTTGCGTTGGGTAAGTCACCACAACAAAGGAAATTTTATATTTCTCCTGCGGTAAAGTCCTTCAAGGACTTGTCAGAATTTGCCATAATTCTTCATTTGATTTTGGTTGTTTTTGTCAGGGTCTTTTTTTTTGTGATCGACTCAAATTTAACTAAGGATGTGTGCAATTATACAGCCTCAGTTATGTTGAGGTCAGTCTCTGTGGTGACCAATCAAGTATTCCATCTGCTTTCTGAGTCTTTATCGTGTTTGTAGTGTTTTTGAGGATGTTTTAGCAGTAAAAGATGTATGAAAAGAGGAATTTGTCCCAATCTGTTGTTTCCCTGAAGGCAATCAAGATTTATTTATAGTTTTGTCCAGATCCTGTACACCCAAGGGCGCAATTTCTACTGGGGACGGGGGCGACATTTTAAAATGCTATTTTTGTCCCCCGCCCTTTTACTGTTGAGCCACTATAGTCCAGATTAGAGAAGATTGGTTGGGCAAAGATGTTGATATATATGCTATATAATATCTAATTTTATTTTACAGTTAATATTTTCCTTAAAAGACACTAGAATGTAGTCAAAGTCAGTCAAAGATAAGACAGTAAAGCACAATGTTCTTGTAGTAAAGATGGAACTACAACGTAATCTTTCAGGAATTCAAGTATCAGGAATCTGTAAAGAAACTAAACTATATTACATGCATCAACATCATTTCCATTTCATGTTAAACTATGGAAAGAACATATTTTTTTTTTAAATTGTTTAAAGAAATAGATTTAAATGTAGGAGCGCTATGAATATATGGAGATATATACAGATGTAGATATATAATGTGATTTATGTAGGGAAAATAAATGAGTTTGCTGATGGTATCACGCTGACTTTTATTTCACTGAAATTCACATTGGATTGTTTTTATTAGCATGTTTTCATAAAGTCCTACATAAGGTTCCCTCTCTGAGTTGAAGCAAGAACTTTGGTGCTTAAAAAATACTTAACTTTAATACTTTACTGGATTACTCCCTTCAGGAAGTGACCTATAAGTGCTGTTCAGGTCTTCCACTGCGTTTTTTTCACCTCATTTATTTGACGTCTGTCAAACTGTTCTTGAAGCTGCCGCTGTGATACCTCTGTACACGGTTTGTAATGGACCTTTTTTACAGAAGACATTTTGACAGTAGGCAAAGCACAGATGTAAGTATTAAAATTAACAATGGCTGAATTCCATTTAGCTGCTTCAGTTTATGGGTGTTGTACACGCTGGCTCACTGTCATTACTGTCAGAGCCATCGTTAATGACCACTACATGCTACCACTAGCTCCCAAGGTTAAGTCAATAACTTGAATGAGGGATGTTGATTGTTTAACAATTCATTGTGGAGAGTCTATGGGAACCAGAACTGCACTCCTGTTCTTGTAACATCTCAAAACATAAACACATATTCTTCTTACTTTTATTGTATTAACATCTTAAAGTACTTAATGCTGTATGTGTTGAGGGCAAATAAACATTAACTTCCCAGACAAAAGGCTTTCAGCATAAGGTTTTGCTGGTAGGATTAGTTTATAGTCCTGCAGGGAAAAGTAACAGTACAATATTGTATCTATTCAAGCTTTTGTAATATTTTTGTATTTTATACATTTTTTTGTTATTATACATTAAGTATTGCTTGGCACAAATTGTTGGTTTAGGAGTTTTAGACCATGAGCCATTGTTGTTTAGTGTTTTCATTGGAAAAACTGTATACCGGTATGTTGTTTTTGATTTTGTGAAAAATCAGGATACAGTTTTGTAAAATTTTAATGACCAGTTTTGACTACGGAGAATAAACAGAAATTGAAAACGGACTTTATTGCAGACTTGTAGTTAATCATCATACAAGAAGAAGAAATGCGGTATATCATCAATATATGGTCCATGATCAAATAGTAACAAATGCATAAAATATCAGTGCTTTACATACATTATTAGTAGTATCTCAGTGCAATATGTTTGTATCCATCAAACTAAAAAAAGTACAACATTTGCACATTTGTACCAGAATATTACAAACTGCCTTACCAAGAGTGACAATGGCTGTCAAGTTGTCAAGTCAGCCCTTCTTGTTTGTTAGCTCTGGGTCTGTAAACCAAATGCAGGAAATTAATTCTGAAATTTAAACTACCATGTCAAACAGTGGGGATGTGGGTCATGGTCTTTAATGGAGGAACAGAATGAGTAAAACACAGTAATAAAGTAAATTAGATTGTGTTTTATGGAGCTGCGGTTCAATTAAAGTCCTTGTTGTCTGCTGAGAGAAACAAAGTCATTAACCAGTTATGAGATCATTTCCTGTTACCAGACACCAGGAAAGTGCACCTGTACAAACTTCCTCAAGGACTGTCAGTAATTGTGTTTAAGGACACAGTTTTGTTTTGCAGTAGAAAGACACCTGTCTGACACAGGCAACAAACTCCTGGCGAAACTTGGACTGAGTGCATACATACAGGTACATGTTAGCCGCAGCGTTGCTCAGGCTCAGCATGGTTCCGACGTCTGCTGCTATATTTATCTGGAGGTTATAATCATTACGATCCAAAGTGTACATGTGAGTTGTACGGAGGATGATCTGAGTTATAGCACGGGTGACAGACAGCAGCACGAAACTCATGGACACAGTCACCAGAAGCACCACAGATTTTCTCTTCCTGGAGCGCAGCAAGGGCATGACTTTATTGACCCTGGAAGTCAAATCAGCAGTGATATGAACTCGGTTGCTGTGAGAGATTAGACGCAGCGTCAGCCCGTTAAGTGTGAGGATGATGAGGAAGGGTAATACGTAGGCTTGCACCGTTTGACACCAAACCAGGGCGTGAATGAAATGAGACGGGGCCTCTGGTTTGTAAATACATCTGGTCTGGTTGTCCTCGTAGACTGAGGCATTAGACCAGTAGTAAGGAATGGCAAAAATATGACTGAAGATGAAAACAGCCGTTATAGTCCATGCTGCACATCTTGGAGTGCAGATTTTGGTTTTAATTTTCCACGTGTGGATGGCGATAAAACGTTCCACTGTAAACACAACCACCAGCCACGTTGAGGCGTTGTATGCTCCGTAGTTAAAAATATCCCTCAGGTTGCACCATGGTTCATAACTCCAAAACGGCTCCTGCTGGTGGTACTTAACAGAAAGCTCAAGAACCACAATGAAGATCAGAACAAGGTTGTCAGCCACAGAAATGGCCATCAGGTAGAAGGTGCTGGACCTGGAGAGCATGCAGTTCCTCCTCAAGATGATCAGAAAAGTGATGGTGTTGGCTAAGGAAAAGATTTGTGTCAATAAAGGCATCTCCCTCAGAACTAACACTATCACCACTTATCTATTAAATTAACAGCATCATTTCTGAATGTCATAAAACAGTAAAGTATTTTGCCATGAGATGAGCCAAGAGTTTTGATGTACTTACAGGGGATACCCACAGCTGCTAGAGCAGGGTAGAAAACTTCTTGTAGTGTCACCATCCAGTGTTTCTTTTGAAGGCTCATATCCTCTCGCACCACAGACGGTACCATGACAGATGCAACATCATAGAAGCCTCAATATGCACATATTGCTTAGGCACAAGATGGTCCCTCCCACCTCATCTCAACATAGAAACCATATCAGCAGCATGGCGTTGTGTCAAGTGTTGATGATTAAAGGGGACTTATGAAAAAGCATGAATCCTAATTTGGTAGAATTTTATATCTATCTACATCTATGGAGTTTACAAATTAATAGGAGGAACTTAAACCGTGCCGCCATGAGGTTCACATTTTTATTTTTTAGTAAAATGTCTTGACAAATATTGAATGGGTTGTCTTGAAATTTGCTACAGTCATAGCCCTCATGATGAATTGTAACTCTGGTCACCATCTAACTTTTTATCTAGTGTCAGTGTGTTGGTAATAGCATTTAGCTCAAAGCGCTGCTGTGCCTCTGAGCCACATGGCTGTAGAGTAGTTTAGACCCTTAGTGTTCTTCATGAATGAAAGTTGATTAAATGTCCAGTGTGTAACATTTAGGAGGATCTTTTTGTAGAAATGGAATATAATAATTATTATATATAATCATTGTGTTTTCATCACCTTAAAATGAGACGTTTTTATCTGCAAAGGGAGTCAGCCCTCTTCCATAGAGGCTGACACGTTGAACTGCCATGTTTCTACAGTAGCCCAGATTAGACAAACGACATACTGGCTCTAGATAAGGTCTTTCAAGTTTTTTGCAAGTTTCACAGCCACTGTAGATTATCCTCCACGCTTGGAACGAGAAGGTGAGGTGAGGTTATTTGTTACCCACAATGCTTTGATGTCACTCCAAAATAAAAAATGAAAAAAAAAAACACTTAACGTGAAAAAAACTAAAACTAAAGGTAGCAAACTTCGTTGCCTAGTCCCTTCCTTTTTGGCAGGGCAGAGTAAGACGTGGGCCATTTTAACTTAATCTAGGATAACCTGATGAAGAAAAGGCAGTTAAGGTTTTCCAGCTCCTGAAATTCAAATCAAAAAGCCAGAACTTCATGAATAAAAGAACACATAATGAAGCTGCGGTCATGCACATCCAATCCAAAGTTTCCCAATAGGGGTCCCTTACCTAGACAATGCCCCAAGATACAAAAAAACACAGTTTCTATCTTTGAGCCAGGACAAAAGAAAAGGTTGGATCCAAGCACGTTGCATTAATATTAATAAGGGCTGATGTAAGGCTTTTTTGGTTTGGAGGTAGCTCATCAATGGCAGATAAGCCTGGCTCGTCTTCTGATTAAGTTGCCAGATGAGCCTTCTTTGCTGTCTTCCAGTTGGATCGCCAAATAGTTTCCAGCATCTGACGTCTTTGACACCTTCCTGCATGACTCTTCCAGGCTGTTGACCAGACCATAGATGTCATTCTCTCCAGAAAGCACATTGCTTGATTTGGGCCACTCAAGCCGGTCCAAAAGAGCAATGAGGTCTCAGTAGGTTATACCACAATGAGAATCTCGATTGGATTGATCGATTGGAGGTTGTAGCTCCAAGTTTACCTTATGTTCAAAGTGATGCTGTTAAGAGTTTCTCTCACACCGTCTTTAGCTTTCCCTCTGATTTTTATGGTTGAACTCGAATAACCTCCAAAACCTCCCAACCACCTGAGTAGCATTATGTAAGTTAAGTAAAAAGCCCTTCCATTCATATAATCTGCAAAACGTTAAAGCACCTCACATATTCACACTGTCTTTCTTTACTAGAAAAATTGTTATCATCATTTAAAAATAATTATGGCGTGCAACAAAGATCCCTGGAGAAGTTGCATTTATAAGAAAAGCTTCTCAACCATTTGGCCACTGGGATGCCCTTGAAAATATGATTTTCATTACACTCGCTTCTGTGTTAGCATACAATCAGGATTATTGTGGTCTGTGTGTTTATCCCAAACCAAAATGGATCTACTGTGTCTTATCCAATTTTGCTAAAACTCTGTGTATAGGCCAACAGTCCGAGGAACTGCACATTTGAATATTATTAACATTATTAACACTGACTGTAATGTCTTGGCCAATTGATGTAGCCCGAGCTACAAGGCTGACTTAGTTTGAGCTATGTCCAATTATTAAAAACTTTATATGTGGATGTCTGAAGATGTGCCTTAGATCATTTAAATAAACACACACACGACAGTGGGTGGAGTCTAGCACCTCTCCAGATGAAAATCCTTTATACTGAGGTACTTATAACCTCGGTGCAAATATTTTTCTAGTTGTAAATGTTGTAAGTGTGCATTTTCTATCCCTGATATACCTGTACTGACCCATTAGAAGTTCATCCTACAGGCCTTTCACACAGTAAAGTCATTAACAAGAAGTCCAAATTCCTCGCTCTGCTGTTCTCTCTTGGGAATATAGCCAATCCACTGGGTATTTCTTATCCCATGCTGTTCATGTGACTAGTCACTGCTAAACACCTTGTGAAGGCGTGAAAGGGCCCACCCACATACACAAGGCAATTGTCACTGTCCCTCGTGGTCTCTTATAATCACCACCACAGTACTTACTCCACTGGTACTGCAATAGTTGTTCCACTGCTATATTTTCTAGTCAGTGGTGTGCTATTTTTTTTACCCTCTTTTCTGTGCACTTACATTGTAAGCATTACAAAAGTAAGCCATTACTGTAGTTCCACTACTTTTGGAACTTGCCCAACACTGCTTGTGAGGCAGCTGGATTCGCTGGAATGCATTTAACCAGGCTTCAACTTAATGCGCTTGTGTCCAAGTGGTTCAGACAGCAAAAGGTGTGGTTGTTGTGATTACAGCAAAAACAACAATAATTGATGGGTTTGCCTTCCAAACTGTTTATAAGGACAATGTCCCAGATGGTTTTGTGTAGAAACCCAACTGGCAGGTTATCTGTGCACATCATATGTACTGAAACAGTTGCCATCTGTTTGTCTGGTGCTGAAAAACCTTTACGAACATCTTACACTGTTGACTTTGGAGGCAGCCTGAGAACTAGAGAAATAGTACATGTATTTGACATAAAGTAGTTATAGTTCTTATAGTTAATAGTCTAATTGCTCTATGCACTGAAGCAATGCACACTCTTTTGGGGAAAATGAAATCTCTCTTCAGGCTCTCAGTCAATCCGAGCTGAAGGGACTCTTTGGCCATTCTCTTTGAGATAAAAATGAAATATGTTTCAGTGTCTGGTGGCTAATAGATTACATATGTAGGAAATCGCTGAAGCAAAATTAAACTGATACTTACAACATATGCACTGTATTAATTTGTTTTTCACAAGTCCAATCACTATGATGACTAATACAGTACTAAATAAAAACTTGAAATGTATGAACTCTCTCACTGATCTCGCATGTTTTAATTTCAGGTCAGTATAATCATTAATGGATATCACTGTTATTAGCCTTTTCTGAAAGCAAGATTGATACCACTGTCTGTCCATTAAACATGAAGCTAATTTAAAGAAAACAACTCAGCAACACTAGCTGACAAACTACTGCTTCCGGTCAGCTCAAGCAGTTCGTTGGGTCGTGACGTATAGCGACAGCAAATTCCTTCTATTGAATATGACGCTGTAGCCTGGAGATGTTAGCTTAGCTTAGCTGGATGCTTAGTCACTACACCAAATCTTTTAACTTTGCACAGAGCCAAGCTGTCTCCTGGCTCTAGCTTCAAACTGAATGGGCAGACATGAGAGTGGCGTCAATGTTATCTAACTCTCAGCAATAAAGTGAATCATGTTGCTCTATTCCTTTAATATCCCAAAATTGCACCACAAAAACTCATTAGATTGAATCTTTCCGTTGTCTCGTGGGATGTTGAGGATTTCACAGTAGAGGTATGTGACTTGAAAGAAGAAAGGGATTGAAGGAACAGAGAGAAAGAAAAACACCTCCAGACACATGTGCTGGTTGCTATAGTCGACTTGGTGCCCTGTTGCCGTGGAAACCAGGGTTCCATGATCTGTTCTCTACAGAGGAAGGACTCATCTGGAGATTGTTTCATGTCTCTGGCTGCATGGAAGGTCATCTAATAATTCACACGTACTGGCTTCTTCTCATGCTGCCCACAGCGATCTGGCTCTACTTAGCTCAGCGTGCAGCAGGGGTCCACCCACTGAGGAGATAGCAGTTTACTGATGCTGTGCCAAAAACACTGCTCACAAATATGACTGCGATTATTGTGCGGTGCAGAGGTTACATAAGGCTGTAAGCCAGTCATTAGAAAAGATGTTTTTAAACATTTCAGAAATCTGTATTTGGCACGCGCTGACCTGTTAGTAAATTATGTTGGTGGTTTTGGTGTCAATTTGTTGTGGCAGAT